>NW_028261395.1:38978395-39278395 GCF_051295495.1 Thamnophis sirtalis
GAGACGTGTACTAGGGATTCGAACCGCAGAACTGCCGACCTTTATGATCGATAAGCTCAGTATCTTAGCTACCTAGTCGTGGGGCAAGGCTGTCTCTCCCACCCATGGCTGCTTCTCTGACCGGGGATCCTTTTTTTTCCCCCACCCTAAAAATCCCAATAAATCTGGTCCTTTCCTTTCCGCCCCCCGGATCGCTTTGGATGCAGCGCATGGGAGTGCAGGTGGTGAAATAACGGGCATTTCCGCGGCGCAAAAGTTGCCGGTTGCAGCGCTGCGATCTTGCCAGCAGGGGGCAGCCTTGGCCAAGAAACAAACCGGCCGGCCTGCGGAGGGGCGGGACTTTCCTTGCGCTCTCCGGCGACGGAGCCGGGCAAAGGTCTCGGCCCATCGCTGGGGGCAAATGGCAGGTAAAAGTAACTGTTCCCCTCGCACATATGAGCTAGTCGTTCCCGACTCTAGGGGGCGGTGCTCATCTCCATTTCAAAGCCAAAGAGCCAGCGCTTCTCCGAAGACGTCTCAGTGGTCATGTGGCCAGCATGAGTTAAACACGGAAGGCACAGGGAACGCTCTGACCTTCCCCAAAATAGGTGGTCCCTATTTTTCTACTTGCATTTTTAACGTACTTGCAAAGTTGGCAGAAGCTGGGACATGTTACCATTACAAGGCGCGAGGGATTCGAACCTCCGAACTTTCTGATCGACAAGCTCAACATCTTAGCCACTGAGCCATCGCGTCCCTTGCAAGTGGCAAGGGAGGTGCTAATCACTGGTGGGATTTTCTTGGCTCTTCCGTTGAGCCCATCGGTGGTACCTGGCTTGTGGGATGAAAATAGGTGAGATTCTTGGAAAGGTCTGCAAGGGCTTCGCCAGGATGGGAAGTGTGCCAGCTTGGGCATCTGCTTCTGCCCGCAGAAGCCTTTTCCTGGGACCGACCTTTGCAAAAGAGTTGGGAAGCTGCCAGGCATTTCTGTGCCCAAGGCTGCAGCAGGGCACAGCTTCCCTGCCCGCTGCAACACAACCGGCAGACTTTGACCCTGGAGCCAAAGCAGTGCTGCGGGCATGCGCACGCCCCCCCTCCCCCCAGCATTGCAAGGAAATGATCAGAAGCTGCCAATCCGGAAAGGAGAAAATGCCAGCCCGAGGGCTACACAGCTGTAAAAACAAGAGCAAGCTAAACATTAGCCCGGTGAGAAAACAACAGCTGTGTCCTTTTCAACACACACACACACACACACACAAACACAACCAAGAAATGCTCCCTCCGCAGCGGCAATTCCTGCTTCCTGGGACAGATTGGAGATGTGGATCCTGAGGGTCCTGTTTGCCTGCCCCCCTCCCCTCCATGCAGGCTGGGGAGACGGTTGCAGAATCCAGTCTGGGCAAGCAAAAGCACCCAGGCAAACAGAAGGAAGGACATTTTTTCCTATCTGCCATGCGTGGGGAAAGATTATGGAGGGCTTTGGATAACTACAATTGAATAAACCACATAAGGTTCTTGGCTTGAGGTTCGTCTTTGCAAACCCCCTGGGAGACCCAGGCTCTCGGTCGGCAGCCCCTGGCACTCTCCTTTGCCAGCTCACCTTTCCTTCTCTGGGTTCAAACAAATAGGCGCAGGTGTGGGGAAAAAAGTGTGGCGCTTTGGATGATTTTTATTATTGTGCCATGGGGTCAGAACTGGCTGGAGTCATGCAAGTGGTCAGAAATGGGGTGGGTAGACCCACAGGAAGGGCACTGTTGATCAGGGCAGGGTGGAGGGGTGGAGATGCTGTGCTGGAATTTGAGCACCAGACTGCATCTCCCATCATCCTTGTTGTTAGTTGTAAAGTCATGTCCAACCCATTGTGACCCCATGGACAACCTTCTTCCAGGCCTTCCTGTCCTCTACCATTCTCTGGAGCCCATGGAAGCTCATGCTGATTGCTTCGGTGGCTCCATCCAGCCACCTCCTTCTCTGCCGTCCCTTTCTTCTTTTGCCCTCCATCGTTCCCAGCATGAGGCTCTTCTCCAGGGAGTCCTTCTTCCTTCTCATTAGGTGGCCAAAGTCTTTGAGTTTCCTCTTTAGAATGTGGCCTTCTAAAGAGCAGTCAGGGTTGATCTCCTCTAGGACTGACCAGTTGGATGGCCTTGCAGTCCAAGGGACTCAATGCAGGAGTCTTCTTCTCCAGCACCAGAGTTCAAAGGCCTCCATTCTTTGGCGCTCAGCCTTCCTTAAGATGTCATGGATTACTGGCTTCTCATGGCAAAGTGGTTTGCATAACTCAATGAAACTATGAGCTATGCTGTGCAGGGCCACCCAAGACAGGAAGGTCATAGCAGAGAGCTCTGACAAAACGTGATCCTCTGGAGAAGGAAATGGCAACCCACTCCAGTATCTTTGCCATGAAAACCCATCAATCATGACTGCAGCCTAAATGGGGGGGGGGCACCTTGATTCAGGAGGCAGGCGCTATTTGTGTCCACCAATGCCTTCTTGGCAGCCAAACAGCTCAGCCTAGTTTGAGCCCCCCCGCATCAGGTTCCTGCCTGCCCAGAAAAGATCCCAGATGCCCCCCCCCCCAAGCAAGAGGAAGAGATCTGGGCTGGGTGAGGAACAGTTCAGTTGCACGCAAGGGTCTCATTGCCAGGCTGCCAGGGAAGGCTGTTCCCACAGTCCCCCTTAAGATAAGTGTGGGTGGGGAATCTCCTCTCCAAAGAGGGCAGGCAGCATGGGGTTTTCCCCTGGCTGCCTCCTTCCGTGCCCGATTTCCCACCCCCAGGGCCCATCACAGGATGGGAGGCGGCCTTGCATAACTTCCTCCCAGCAGGGCAACAATGCCAAACTGTTTCAGGAAAAGGGAAGGAAATTTCAGAAGCAGCGTGAAAGGGCCGAGCCGTTCAGTCTGGAAGATATGAAATGATTCGGGTGGATTTCTGGGCAGCCTTTGTGTCAAGCTGCCCTGCCACTTTATTATGGGAACCAGACTACTGTGGGATGGGAAGTGTGGGAGGGGAGCAGCTTCCACCTCGCAAGGCTTGGGAGATTTGGTGGGATTTAGCCTATTTGTATTTCTGATGCTATTTGCAACAGGAGTTGCAGTGTGAGTAGTGTAAACTTATGCCTAAACAGTGTAAGCTTATCCGCATAACAGAGTGAGCTCCCATGGCTTGTCCCAGCGTCTGCCAACCTAGCAGTTCAAAAGCAAGTAAAAAATGCAAGCAGAAAAATAGGGACCACTAATTTTGGTGGGAAGGTAACAGCGTTCCATGCGTCTTCAGTGTTGAGTCATGCCAGCCGCATGACCATGGAGACATCTTTGGACAGCACCGGTTCGAACCTTAACCTTATGTGACCTGGGTGTTTGTGGCTCACTCTTTTAATAAACATAAGGTTGCAAAACAGAATGAAAATTGAGAGCTCTTCCGTTTCATTCAACTGGATTGATCTGCTTTGACAGCCAAGCATCACAATTTGATATATGCACATATATGCGTATACAGGAACCCGCCCTCCCCCCGTTTGGATCGGGGCAGAAAAGCGCATCTTGTTCCGGGATGTTTCCGTGGGGACAAACAAGTCCAGACGGCCGCTCGAGTCTCCTGCCCCATAGCTTTTGGAGTGAGCTCGGGGGTCGTGAAGAGCCCGGCGTCCCTTCCCTCCGCCGCGCTCGCCCAGGTAAGCGGCGCGGCGTGGTTACCTTCAAGCGCACCTGGGCAGGAAAGCAATCGCTTGCTGTAACTCCTCCCCCCCGCAGAAGTCCCGCCCCCACCGCCTCGGATTGGTCGGGCGGAACCAGGTGTGTCCAGTTGCCCGGCTGCGATTGGGCAGCGCCCGTGCCGCTCGGTTAACTCGGCGGCGGCGTCCTCACGACTGTGGTGCGCGGCGGCCGCCCCGCAGGCTGACACGGGGCGGCGAGTCGGGCGCGGAGGAAGGAGCCCTTCGGCGGAGACGACGGCCATGGTGAGCCGGGAAAGGGGGACATCAGGGGAAGGGAGCTGATGCACAGGACCTTTTCCTCTCCCCTGTGGGACTCCAGCCCTTCCCCCCGACCCTCCACGCGGCTAGTCCTCAGCGAGCGTGGCCCAAGGCGGAGAATTCGCCTGCTTCGTCTGGCGGTGACGGAAAGGCTCAGCCGCGGAACAGGACCTTACCCGGGGCTCCCTCTTCCCCCTCCCCCCGCGGGGCACAACTGCGGCCCCAGGCGTTCCTTGGAGGACGGCAGCCTCCCGCCCTCCTTCGCCCAACATGGTGCGTTCTCCGAGGCCACTGAGGGAGCGCCTGGAGCCAGGGCGGAGCCGCACATGCCCGGCGCCCCTCCGGCCAGCGGGCTGCTCTCGGGCCTGAGGCGCTGGCCGGGCTTTTGGCCTCGCGGACACACACGGGCGTGGGCGGGCGGGCGGGCTGAGGAGACTTTTCCGCGCACGGCCCCGGCTTCACTTCCTTGCCGGGCCAGCTGACGCGCTTTTTAGTCTGCTGGGACTGGAAACGGCGCTCGCGGTTCGGTAGGGAGAAGCCGCCTTCTTCGGCGGGCTCGGGACGGGGCACTGCGAGCGAGGCTTGGCCGGGACTCTCTTCTTTTGGCTGACGCTCTCCCATGGGCTCCCCAGCCGAGCTCTGGGACGGAGCCGGCAAAGGTCTCGCGGGTCGGTGGTGCCTCCGACAGAGGTTTTCGGAGCGCTGCTTCTCTTCTCCCGGGCGGGGAACTCGCAGAGTCTTCGGGGCTGGATCCTGTCGGGACTGCCTCCCCTTGGCTCTTCACTTCAGCTCTGACCGGGTTCCCTCAGCCGCCCCCCTTTTATAGGCAAGTTTCCCTCCAAAAAACTCCAGGTGACCCCTGATTGGAGGCCCTGCCGCGCCCCCTCATTGGCCCTTCATCGGCCCCACAATGTTCAGTGGCCCCTGGGCTGAATTGGGGCGAAAGGAGGGGATGACCCCCCCCACAGCCTCCTATTCATCTGTCAGTGTCATCTGAGGGAACGGAGTAGAAGGCCCCTCATCCTCTGGAGGGTCGCCAGCCCCGTGGGCTTTGTGGGTGCAGAGAGCGTGGGGAAGGCTGAGGACAAAGTGTGAGGCTCCTGCTGTCAGATGAACAGAGTTGGAAGGGACCTTGAAGGTCATCTAGTCCAACCCCCTGCCCGAGCAGGAGACCCTACACCATTTAACAGATTTGACATTAATAGAGTTGGAAGGGACCTTGAAGGTCATCTAGTCCAACCCCCTGCCCGAGCAGGAGACCCTACACCCTTTAACAGATTTGACATTAATAGAGTTGGAAGGGACCTTGAAGGTCATCTAGTCCAACCCCCTGCCCCAGCAGGAGACCCTACATTTGCCTCTACCACAGCTCGAACTCACAACCTCCTGATTGTGAGGCGAGAGCGCCACCTCTAGGCCACAGCTAGCTGGGGTAGCCCCTCCAGAACCGCCTCTGCCCCACTGGCCGCTCTTGTCTCCACCCCAACGCCTTGCCGGGCCTCCCCTCCAGCGAGGCTGCTTCAGTTTCTGCTCCAAGACCTTGCAAACAAGACCCCGCTGATCCTGGGGTGCCTGGCCGGAGCGGCCCTCTTGAGAGAGAAGGAGAGTGGAGACCGCCCCCCCACTTGTTCCTCCCAGCCCTCTTCTCTAAGAGGGGCAGGCGGCCTCTGTGACCTTTGCCCTCCCCCCCCTAAGAACAGCCGCCCGCTGCTGCTCCTGTAGACGAGTGATGTGGAAAAAGCTGGAACCCTTCCCCTGGATTGCTGACGCAGCTGCTTGACGTCTCCTCCTCGCCTGGTGCCAGGAAAAGGTTGGGGGGTGGGATGGGGACCGGGAAGGCAAGTAAACAGCAGCCACTCCGCAGCTGCTTCCCAGTCGCCCTTCTGCTAGGAGAGGGAGGCCCGGGGTTGGCTTGGCCCCTTCCGACTGCCTCCTCGTGGCGCCCAGAACGGTCAGAAGTTACTTTGGAGACCTGACGGGTAAGGTGGCCCAGTCTCATAGTGGGCAGGACTACTTAGAAAGAGGCAGGAAAAGCGGTTTTTGCGCTTCCTGTGGGCCTTGAGCAACGGTGGATCCAGCCCTTCTTTTGCTGCTTCGGGGCAGGAAGTGCTATCTATGATTTAAACTTTGGTTCATCCTCTCATCTGTAGTCATCGTGGCACAGCACCCATCTTCTCTCTCTCTCTCTCCCTCCCTTCCTCTCTCTCTCTCTCTCCCTCTCTCTCTCTTTCTTTGTCTCTCTCTGTCTCACTCATGTCTCTGTCTCTCTTTCTCTCTCATCTCGCTCTCTCCCCCTCATCTCTCTCTCTCTCTCACTTTCTCTCTCATCTCTCTGTCTCTCCCCCCCTCTCTCTCCTCTCTCTCTCTCTGTGTATCTCATTTTCTCTTTCACTTTCTCTCTCTCACACTCTCTCTCATTTCTCTCTTTCTGTAACTCTGTGTATCTGTCTCTTCTCTCTCTCTGTATCTCTCGCTTTCTTTCTCATCTCTGTCTCTCCCCTCTTTTTGTCTCTCTCTCTCTCTCTCTCCCACTCCCTCTCCCTCTTTGTCTCTCTCTGTCTCACTCATGTCTCTGTCTGTCTCTTTTTCTCTCTCATCTCGCTCTCTCCCCCTCATCTCTCTCTCGCTTTCTCTCTCAGCTCTCTGTCTCTCCCCTCTCTTTGTCTCTCTCTCTCCCCCCTCTCTCTTCTCTCTCTCTGTGTGCGTATCTTGTTTTCTCTTTCACTTTCTCTCTCTCACACACTCATTTCTCTCTTTCTGTAACTCTGTGTATCTCTGTCTCTTCTCTCTCTCTGTATCTGTCGCTTTCTTTCTCTCTCTCATCTATGTCTCCCCCCCTCTTTTTGTCTCTCTCTCTCTCCTCTCTTTCTCTTTCTCTCTCTCTCTCTCTGTGTATCTCATTTTCTCTCGCTTTCTCTTTTTCACACTCTCTCTCATCTCTCTCTTTCTGTAACTCTGCATTTCTCTCTAATCTCTCTCTCTCTCTCTCTAACTTTCTATCTATCTCTCTCCTCAGCATTTCTGTTTGTCTGCCCGCAGAAGGACGACCTGCCCTAGCTCTTCTCCTTGCCTGGTTTCTGTTCGGGGCTTGTGGGGTGCCCAGCTGGTTGCTCTGGCCCCTTTTCAACCTTTTCAACAGCTGCCGGCCCTTGCATTGCTCTGAGGCCACGGGTCATTTCTGGGTGGGCAGCGTCCTGCTGTGGCCCGAGCAGCTTGCGCCACTTTTCCTGGCTTTGCCAGGCTGCCAAGAACATTTCCTCTGGCAAGGGACAGAGGCTCTGCCTCACGCTCAACCCCAGGAAGGTGAGCCGGTCCAGATGGAAGGGAGCCCTGCTGGCGGCTGCAGTGGGAACTGCGCAGCCTGTTCTCTTCCAGGCCCAGTGAGAAATGGGAACAGGAAGTGATTCAGAACCAGTAACGCCTCTGGGTTTCGTTGCCCAGTTTCCCTTGTGTCGCTGCACTCAAGAGTACAACACTCCTTATTTCCGGCTGCTAAAGAGAATGGGGTGGGTTTCGAACTCGTCTTCCTGGGCGTATGGAAGGACACAGCAATGTCCCTTTGTGCAGCACCCCTACAAGCCAGGGGTCTTCCCCAGGAAGGCCTTTGCTGGCTTCCTGACCTAAGGGGACCCAAGTCCTGGGGGAGCCCTCTAGCTTTGGTCAGGTAGGAATTCTTTTGGCCCAGTTTCCATTTCCCAGGGCGAAGGACAGGGTTAGTGGGGAAGGGGGAAGAGAGGTGAGATGCTGAACAGATCCCTGCTGGGGTCCCCAAGGTGCTTTTTCCCCCCCGCAAGAGACAACTGGACTTTCTGGTTTTTCTTTTGAAGATGTTTTGCTTCTCATCCAAGAGGAGAGAGAGAGAAGGAAGGAAGGAGAGAGAGAGGAGAGAGAAGGAAGGAGAGGAAAGAGGGAAGAAAGGACTTTCTGGTTTTTCTTTTGAAGATGTTTTGCTTCTCATCCAAGAGGAGAGAGAGAGAGAAGGAAGGAAGGAGAGAGACAGGAGAGAGAGAGAAGAGAGAGAAGGAAGGAGAGGAAAGAGGGAAGAAAGGACTTTCTGGTTTTTCTTTTGAAGATGTTTTGCTTCTCATCCAAGAGGAGAGAGAGAGAAGGAAGGAAGGAGAGAGAGAGGAGAGAGAGAGAAGAGAGAGAAGGAAGGAGAGGAAAGAGGGAAGAAAGGGCAGAGAGAGGAAAGAAAGAAGGACAGAGAGAGGAGAGAGAGAAGGAAGGCAGGAGAGGAGAGAGAGAGAAAGAGAGAGAGAAGGAAGAAAAGAGGGAAGAAAGGACAGAGAGAGGAAAGAGAAGGAAGGACAGAGAGAGGAGAGAAGGAAGGAGAGAGAGGAGAGAAAGAGAAGGAAGAGAAAGAAGAAAAGGAAGGAAAGAGGGAAGAAAGGACAGAGAGACAAAAGAGAAGGAAAGAGAGAGAGGAGAGAGAGGAAGGAAAGAGAGGAAAGAGGGAAGAAAGGACAGAGAGGAGAGAGAGAGAAGGAAGAAGAGAGAGAGGAGAGAGAGAAGGAAGAAGAGAGAGAGGAGAGAGATGGAGAAGGAAGGAAGGAGAGAGCCTATGGTCATTCATTTCAATCCAAGGAAAAGTTTGATTTGGGTTCATCTCCTGCCCTCAGGCCTGTCCTTCCTGCAGCTCCCACCGTGATGAACAACCCACTTTGTTTTATTCCTGGTCAACAAATCTGGTGAGACCCAAAGGTGCTTTTTTCAGGAGGCAACCTCGACAGTCTGTTTTTTTTTCTTTTGGAGACATTTCGCTTCCCATCCAAGAAGCTTCTTCAGCTCTGACTGGATGGCGGGGAATGGAAGGATTGATATTCCTTGCAGGCAGCTGGTCATTTGCATCCTTTTGGAGAGTCCTTGAGGCCACTTGGAGGTTTGCCTGTGTCCTCAGGGTCACCTGAGTGGTGCAAATGGTTCCTGTAGTCTCCAATTCTTTCCCCTCTGGGAATCCCTTCCTGTTCCCCCACCATTCCAAGGGTCCTCCTCCCAAATTGTATATCTAAAAGTCTGCAGAGATTCTCAAGTCCTCCAGGTCATGGTTGTCCCAGAGGTGCTTTTTCAAGAGGCAACTGGACTTCCTTGTTTTTTCTTTTCTTTCGAAGACGTTTCGCTTCTCATCCAAGAAGCTTCTTCAGCTCTGACTGGATGGTGAGGAATGGGAATGCCGGTGGGCAAGATGAGACAGGGCGGCTTCCCCGGGAATGTCCCTGGTTTGCCAATTGCCCAGGGGCAGATAGGACAGCGCTCCGGAGGGTCGACGTCATTGCCCAGAGGATGATTGGCTGCCCTCTCCCCTCTTTGGAAAAGCTTGATAGCTCCCACTGCCTTAAGAAAGTTCAAAACATTCTTAAAGATCCATCTCACCCTGGGCTCCCGTTTTTTTTTTTTTTGAACTATTACCACTTGGCAGCCGGTACAGGACAATAAAAACAAAGACCAATAGGCTGAAAAACAGCTTCTATTCCAAGGCAGTAACAATATTGAATTGTACGGTATAGTGCAATATGAATGCAACATCAGGGGTTTACAATTCTGGCTGCAGTTTATGTAAAACCAGATATATCATCTTTTTAATCACATTTTTTCCGGTAGAATGCCCAACAAAAAAAATCTCTGGTTTCAAGTCTATAAATGCTGCTTGATCATTTTTTCCCCAACCAAAATAAATAGGGATAAGAAAAAGATTTTAGTTGCCAGCATTAGTTTTGTGCTGGTTCTGAACTAAATGAGAAGCAGGGAGGGGAGGGGGAGGCACGTGGGAAGAGTTGAAGTCTTTCGTTTCTTGCAGTGCTGTGATTTTGTGTCGGCGGCGAGGGCTGCTTCCGCTAGCATCCCCTTGGCCCAGGGCTTCTTGGTGGGCAGCCAGTGGTTTTGGCGAGGGAGAACGTGTGTGTGTGTGTGTTACAGGGGAGGGAGGAGAAGCAGCCACCCCACATTCCTTGCTTGAGGCCTGGGGTCAGAAGTTGCCTTCCCCCCCCTTTTTTTTGTGACAAATATTTATTTTATTTCTTTAAAAAAAAAAACCACACAAATATTTCGTCATTTGTCAATCATTAAGACATTGAAGTACAATTTTTTGTGTGTGTGCCCCTCCCTCCCTCCCCCCCCAACCCCCCCTCCTCCTCCCCCCCCCCGACTTCCCAGAACCCGTACACGGTATGGATTTTTAACTAACACAGTCTAAAATCTATTGAGAAAAAAGAGATAAAGAAATTAATGACATTCTACATTGACCTTAGCTTCTTCTTACTGAACTAACTTTTAACAGTTTAAATCATTTCTGCTTAACCTTTTGGCAGGTCCACCATATATGATAATATGTAGCATCGAGAAAACCACACCTCCCTTCCTTAACCTTTGTATCGTCTGGGTTCATTGTTAACTCCAGCTCTTTTCTCTTAATTTCCTCTTCCAGTTCTGTTCGTTTTAACCCTTGCTTATTTCTATGTGTTTTATTTATATTCATCAAGACTCCTCTCATATACGCTTAGCTTGCGTCCCATACAAATTCCATAGATGTACCCTTATTCATATTCGAAACAAAATATTCAGATAGTAATTTTTTACAATCATTAATATACTTTTCATATCTAAATAAGTTTTCATTCAATCTTCAAGACCTTCTTGCCTGCACTACCCTTCCCAACTCCATCCAAACTGGGTTATGGTCCGAAAGGACCCTAGCCGCAATCTTTGTCTTCTTGACCCTAGAAAGCAAATCATTAGTGGTTAGAATAAAATCAATCCTTGAAAGGGATTCATAGGAAGATAACAAAAAAAAAGAAAAAAGAAAAAAGAAAAAAAAAGAAGTTGCCTTCCCCTTGATTTAAATGGGGAATGTTGTTCTGTTTAGTTTAGTTTTAGTTTACTCTATTCCACTCCACTCACCTCTCACCTTTACTTTACTCTACTCTACCTTTACTCTACTCTATTCTACCTTTACTTTACTTTTACTTTGCTGTACTCTATTCTCTACTCTACTTGACTTTACTCTACTCTACTTTACTTTTACTTTACTCTATTCTCTACTCTACTTGTCTTTAGTCTACTTTACTTTTACTTTATTCTCTACTTTACTCTACTCTACTTTACTTTACTGCTCTACATGGGGCAGCCCTTAAAGAGTGTTCGGAGACTCCAGTTGGTCCAGAATGCGGCCACGCGAGCGATTGTGGGTGCACCCCGGTACACCCACGTTACACCTATCCTCCTCAAGCTGCACTGGCTACCTATTGGTCTCCGGATACGCTTCAGGGTGCTAGTTATTACTTATAAAGCCCTACATGGTATTGGACTTGGGTACTTGAGAGACCGCCTTCTGCTGATTACCTCCCACAGACCCATTCGATCCCACAGATTAGGCCTCCTCCGTATTCCATCGGCCGACCATTGTCGGCTGGCGACTACTCGGAGGAGGGCCTTCTCTGTGGCTGCTCCGGCCCTTTGGAACGAGCTCCCCGTGGAGATTCGGACCCTCTCCACCCTTCGGGCCTTCCGGACGGCCGTGAAGACCTGGCTGTCCCAGCAAGCCTGGGGTTGAGTTCCCCCCCCCCCCCCTACTCGAATTTGCTGTGTCTGTTGTGCTTTTAACTCGTTTGTATTGTCTGATTGTTTTTGTCTTACTTTTTGTAATTTCCCCTCCCTTGGCTTTTGTTCAGCCGCCCTGAGTCCCTTCGGGGAATAGGGCGGCCTACAAATTGAATAAACTCCAAACTCCAACTTTTACTTTACTCTACTCTATTCTCTACTCTACTTGTCTTTACTCTATTCTACTTTACTCTTACTTTACTCTATACTCTACTCTACTTGTCTTTACTCTACTTTTACTTTACTTTTATTCTCTATTCTATTCTCTACTCTACTTGGCTACTCTACTTTTACTTTACTTTACTCTCTACTTTTACTTTACTTTTACTTTACTCTACTTTTACTTTACTGTGATTGCACATCGTACAACGAAATGAAATGCCATCTTCAGTGTGTTGCAAAAAATGACAGGCTTTAGACTTCTCAGGATACAGGAAAAGTTTATTTGGCAGCCAGGTTGAGAAAGCTAGCCCATGGCTAGCATTGCAAGTTCTGAACAACCTTCATTATCGAAGCACGCGTTCTTATACATTCTCAAAGGCAGCGTAACACGGAAACACTTAATTCATTTCTTAGTGGTTACCTTGAGGAGAAAACCTTATAAGGAGATGAAGGTCTGTCTTCTCCTTTTGTTTATGGAGTACGTGTCATTAAGGAACTTTAATTGAACCTTGTGGTTTGGACTTTTGACATAGGGACGTTGGCTAGAACATCTTGTGGTTAGAGAATGATGACATTTCTTTTAAGCAAGCTTATAACTGTCCTTTTTATGCCATGTCTTCATTCTTATATTTGTAATCCATATTTTATTCTACTTTAAGTGTATATTATAACTACAAAAATAAAAACACAAATACACCTCCTTCCCGTGCTATATCACTGAAATTGAAAACCCCTGATGTTGCATTCATATTGCACTATACCGTACAATTCAATATTGTTACTGCCTTGGAATAGAAGCTGTTTTTCAGCCTATTTGTTTTTATTGTCCTGTACCGGCTGCCAAGTGGTAATAGTTCAAAAAAAAAAAGGGAGCCCAGGGTGAGATGGATATTTAAGAATGTTTTGAACTTTCTTAAGGCAGCGGGAGCTATCAAGCTCTTCCAAAGAGGGGAGAGGGGCAGCTCATGATCCTCTGGCCAATGATGTCGACCCTCCGGAGCGCTGTCCTGTCTGCCCCTGGGCAATTGGCAAACCAGACACAGGGGCAGTAAGTTAAAATACTCTCCATGGTGCAGCGGTAGAAAGTGCCCAGCAATTTTCCATTCCGTTGTTGTTTCCTGAGAAGTCTCAGGGAGTATCATCTAGTTTAATTTCGAAGGAGCAGCTGCGCCGTTATCTGGTGGGGGGAAGCTGAAGTTGGTGGGAAAACGGCTCCCCCAGACAATGCTGAGAAGCGGGTGACCCTTTTTGCCTTCTCCCCCCTCCTCCTCCTCTCCCCCCCCCCTGTTTCTTTGTGGCCAAAGGCCTCGTTTGCTCCTCAGCTGGCCGGCCCTCGCGGGGGGGACGTTCCTTGAGAGCTCCGCCAGGCTGGACTGTGACTCGCTCTCCCTTTATAGGCTCCCGTTGTGGGATGGGGTGGGCGGTGCGGGTTACATAAATTCCAGCACGTGCGCCTGTTCCTCGGCCCAAGAAGACGGTGCTCGCTTCGGTGGGGGGAAAACATCCCAGCTTCGGCAGCCATTGCGGTGAGCCTCTGGGATAACTCTGCGTCTCCAGAAGGGGGTCAGCCATCAGGAAGGAAAATGTGGGGAGGGGGCATGGATTTTCCCTGGTGGTGCGACTTGCAATTTATTCCAGGGGAAATTATTTGCGTCCGTCCGTCTGTCTGTGGTATAAATGGTACAGGGTCTCCTGCTTGAGCAGGGGGTTGGACTAGATGATCTACAAGGTCCCTTTCAACTCTGTTGTTCTGTATTCTCTCTCTGTCTCTCTCTTTCTGTCTCTCTCTGTATATGTCTCTGTGTGTGTGTGTGTGTGTGTGGTGTGATGGGAAGGCCGGTTGCTCCGTGGTGGGGCCCTTCCTTGACGCTGCTTGGATTGCAGTCAGGTGCACCAGCTGCTCTTCAACATTCCTTGCTTGTTTACCCTGTAAGAAGATCCACGGGCTGGCTGGGCAAACAGCAATGTGTGTGCGTCTACCCGAATAAGGTCAGGGGGCAAAGAGGCATCTCCTTCTCCTCTTTTTCCTCCTCCTCCTCTTCTTTTTTCTTCCTTCTCCTCTTACTCCTCTTCTTCTTCCACTTCTTCCTCCTCCTCCTCCTCCTCTTTTTCTTCTTTCTCTTCCTCCTCCTCCTCCTCTTCTTTCTCTTTTTCCTTCTCTTCCTCCTCCTCCTTCTTCCTCCTCTTCTTCCTCCTCCTCTTCCACTTCTTCCTCTTTCTCTTCTTTCTCCCTCCTCTTCCTCCTCTTTTCCTCCTCCCCACTCTCTTCCTCCTCCTCCTCTTCTTCCATTTCTTCCTCCTCTTTTTCCTCCTCCTCTTCCTCCTCCTCTTCCACTTCTTCCTCTTTCTCTTCTTTCTCCCTCCTCTTCCTCCTCTTTTCCTCCTCCCCACTCTCTTCCTCCTCCTCCTCTTCTTCCATTTCTTCCTCCTCTTTTTCCTCCTCCTCTTCCTCCTCCTCTTCCACTTCTTCCTCTTTCTCTTCTTTCTCCCTCCTCTTCCTCCTCTTTTCCTCCTCCCCACTCTCTTCCTCCTCCTCCTCTTCTTCCATTTCTTCCTCCTCTTTTTCCTCCTCCTCTTCCTCCTCCTCTTCCACTTCTTCCTCTTTCTCTTCTTTCTCCCTCCTCTTCCTCCTCTTTTCCTCCTCCCCACTCTCTTCCTCTTCTTCCATTTCTTCCTCCTCTTTTTCCTCCTCTTTCAACTTCCAACTTTAATAAGATTTGTATGCCGCCCACTCCCTTGGGACTCTGGGCAGCTCACAGCAAAAGTAAAAACATATAAAATATTAAAAATACAATTATTAAAAATAAGATATCATCCATTCAATCCTTCTTTCTCCTCCTCTTCTTCCACTTCCTCCTCTTCCTCTTTTTCTCCTCTTCCTTCTCCTCTTTTTTCCTTCTCCTCCTCTTCTTTCATTTCTTCCTCCTTCTCTTCCTTCTCCTCTGGCACAAAGCACACCCCTCTCGAATTGAAGGGAGCCTTGCTTGGCCTGGCCATCATCCCTGGCCATCTTTGCCCAGGGATGCAGCCAGGAGGCCAGCATCTCCCTTGACCAAGGCTTTTCTCTGATACCCCCACCCCACCCCCACCCCATCTCCCCCCACCCTGCTTCGCTCAGCTTCCCTTCTCCTCTGGGAACGTGGGATAGGACCATGATTTCTCCTTCCGCCTTGATTCTGTCAAGGCGAATTTGCCGGTTGGCTGACCGAGCTTCGCTTCGGCTTCGCTTTCTCCGGGCAGCTTCGCAGGTAGAGATTGCGGTGGGGGAGAGAAGGCTCGGATTCATGCCTTTCACAAGACAGAGCTGGGATGGAGGAGGGTGCCTCTCCAAAGCCGGCCAGTCCAGTCCAGCCCAGCTGGAAGTGGTAGGGCAGAGGTTGCGATGGCTTCTCGGGAAACAAACTTTTGTGGTCTCTTCCTGGGAAGAGCCAGCAGGCGGGGTGGGGGGCTGTTTTGCAGCCCAGCAGAGCCAAACAGGACCCCCCCACTGCTGATGCCGGGAAGCTCCCGGCCATGGGGCAGGGTAAGGAGGCGGAGGTGCTGCTTCCCCAGCAGCCTGGGGGTGAGTGGGGTTGTGGAGAGACCCCCTGAGGGCTTGCAGCTGGTCTTACTCTCATGGGAAGGAAGCCTCAGCCTGAGAGTTTGTCTCTAGCCAGGCCATCTGGGGATTTGGTTAATGAGCAAAATCACAGTCTTGTTCTGCGTTAAGGAAACGGCCTGGTTTGCCTCCTTCCAGGAGATGGGGCAATAGAGAGAGGCTACACTGGGAGAGGTACAGTGCCCCTGAGCAAGGAGGCTTCACCAAACCTCTGTCCTGTCCGGTCCGTTTTCAGAAATCCATCGGGCAGTGGTGAAATCTAATTTTTTGGGGGGTGGGGCGCACCGGTTCTGTGGGCGTGGCTTGGTGGGTGGGTGTGCCATGTGACTGGGTAGGCATGGCCCACCCACCCCCTTTTTTAAAAAAAAGTTTTTAATTTTTCCCTTTTAAATTCATTTACAGATATACATTCTTATAATTGCTATTTAACATTTGTCTATTCATCATAGTATCTACATTCATTTTTACACACACACACACACACACACACGCAGAAAAAAAATACAGTTTGGGTCACTTTCTTGCCACCCCTTGCCTCCCCTCTTATTTTGCAGCAACCTTACTCCTTCCATCTTCTCAACCCTTCTCTCCCTTCTTCTTTCCTCCTCTCCTTCCTTCCTTTCTTCTTCCCCTCTCCTCCTCCCTTCTCCTCCTTCTTACCTTCTCTCCTACTCTTACTTCTCCTTCCTTTCTTCCTCTGCTTTGCCCTTTCTTCCTTTCCCTCCTCATTTCTTCTTCCCCTCTCTTTCCCCCACTCCTCCTCTCTTCTCTTTCTTACCGTCTCCTACTCTTACTTCTCCTTCCCTTCCTTCCTTCCTTCCTTCCTTCCTTCCTTCCTTCCTTCCTTCCCTCCCTCCCTCCCTTCCTTCCTCTGCTTTACTCTTCTTCATTTCCCTCCTCATTTCTTCTTCCCCTCTCTTTCCCCCACTCCTCCTCTCTTCTCTTTCTTACCCTCTCCTACTCTTACTTCTCCTTTCCTTCCTTCCTTCCTTCCTCTGCTTTGCCCTTTCTTCCTTCCCCCCCCTCATTTCTCCTTCCCCTCTCTTTCCCCCACTCCTCCTCTATTCTCCTCCTCCTTCCCCCCTCTCCTACTCTTCATTCCCCACCCTTACTTTCTCTGCTTTACCCTTTCTTCTTTTCCTTCCTCATCCCGCTTCCTTTCCGTTATTGCCTTTTGCTGATTTACTTTCTCTGATGGGTTCTCGGGTTGGCATTTCAGCGATCCCAACTTTATCTTTTCATACAAATAATTTTCTCCGTTTATATTCCCCCCCACACACTTTTTAAAGCATTTTTTTTTCCTGGCAGTCCAGGCGAATAGGTAGGGGGGGGGGAAATACTTTTAAAAGCGAAAAATAATGGTTCCGTCAAGTGCACGGATCAGCTGTGAGCTGTGCGATCATCGGTCCCTCTTTATTTCACTTTTTAAAGCATTTTTTCCCCTACCTATTTGCCCAAACCGGCAGGGGGAAAAATGCTTTAAAATGTGAAAAAAATGTCCTGACGATCGCTAAGTGTCACAGAACCTCCCCCCCCCTTTTAAAGCTATTTCTTTAAGCAGATTTTTTAATTATTTTTCCCTTCTACAACACCTTACAGACATTACATCAACATTGTTATGTCATCATACCTGTACATGTATATAATATTTCGCTTCTATATTTACACACTTTATACACAGTTCTATATATATTTATAGTTTTTTTGGCTTAATTAATTTTATTCCTGTTTTGCAGCCATTTGTACCAATTGTTCCAAATTTCATAATATTCCGACTCTTCTTTGTCTTTTAATTTCAGTGTCAATTTGTCCATCTCTGCACAATCCAAAGTTTTTTTTATCAATAATTCATCTGAGAGGGTATTATTTTGTTTCCAGCATTGGGCAAATGCTATTCTAACTGTAGTTAGCAGATGTGTTAATACGTACTTAATTTTCTTCGTATATTTCCCTTTGATTATTCCCAGTAGAAAGATTTCGGGTTTGTATTTTATCTGTTCTCCTATAATTTCTTGCACCCAGTTCCAAATTTTTGTCCAATATTTTTGTGTTTCCGGGCAGGTCCATCATATGTGATAATAGGTCCCTTGTACTTTTTTACACTTCCAGCAGGTCGGCTTCATGTTTGGGTACATTTTAGCCAATCGTGTTGGTGATAAATGCCAATGATAAAGCTTTTTTAAACTACCGGCTTGGGTGAACCTTAGCATTTTTGGCTACTGGTTCTAGCGAAACTGGCTAGAACCGGTAGCGTTTCACCCTTGCCACTGGGGCTTCTGGAATTGCTAGTGATATTGTGTGGCACCCCCTAGAACATGTGTCTGGGGAGGGTCCAAGCTGGCACTTGAGGCTGGGCTGAAGCTCCAAAGAGAGAAGCTACAGTGCCTCTCCGTGTTATGGCCCTGGAGTTTTGCACCAGCCCAGGCGCCACCAGCATTGAAACAGGAAGCCGAGAGGGACAGATAAGCCCACCAAACACTGTGCCAGGAGCCAGTGGGGATGGAGGTTGGGTGGGGTGGGGGGATTCCCTAGGAGTGCTCAGCCACTTCCCTTGGACACCCTCCCAGGAAGAAGAGGATATTGGGTCGGTGGGGCAGCCCTTCAGGCAATTTCGGGAGTCTAACCGGAGCTGTGGGGCTGGAACGGTGCGGTGGGGCAGTGCCGGGTCAAGGCTGGTGGGTGTCGTGGGCAGAGCCTCCTCTGGTTCTGCTCAAGCATTGCCATGTGCCCGTCGGGTTGGCGCCGAGAGGCACCTCCAGACAACGGGCATCTCCGGATTTGTGGGCAGGGAAGGAGGGCAGGCAGGGGAGGGGCAGGCATTGTGGGGCTGGCTTTCCAGGAAGTGCCTCTCCGCAAGGAATGTGGCTTCGCAACCCCCCCCCCCCCCTTGGTATCCGCCTGCCTGGATGGGCTTCCTGTTTTGGAACTCTCTTGCCAGCCTTTCCTTTCCTTGCCCAGAGGCAATCCCTCTCCAGCAGGAGGAGGAGGAGGAGGGAGGTCTGAGCTGTGTGGGGCTAAAAGGGGGAACATGGGACGCTGAGGCTAGGAGGGAATTGTACCCTGCCCCCCCCCCTTCCCCCACTGCCAGCTTTATGGGAAGGTTGGCTGCTTTGTGGCCTGAGTGGGCAGATGTGTGGGGCCCGGTGGGGGCACAAGAGCCAGGTGTGGGGCACAGATGTACTGAGAGCGTCTTTCTGCCCTTCCGCTTTTCAGATGTCCACCTACAAGCGGGCCACCCTGGACGAAGAGGAGCTGGTGGACTCCCTGGAGGGAGAAATTTACCCAAATGGGATCCAGGTGAGAAGAGGGAGGGCAGGAGGGGAGGGCAGCCCCTCCCCCCCACCTCGGCAAAAGGTTGCCTGGGACTCCGCCCCACTTCCTTTTTTGTTAAAAAAATGTTCATTATTTTTTCTTTACATACAGATTCTTATATATGTACACCTGTAGAATGTATGTAAAGTTATCAATAGGAAAGGGTTTTTTATTCCCTATTCTATTCTATTATATTCCCTATTCTATTCCATTCCATTCTCTACCTATTCTATTCTATTCCCTATTCTACTCTATTCCATATTCTATTCTATTCCATTCCATTCCATTCCCTACTTAGTCTATTCTATTCTTATTCTATTCTGTTCCCTATTCTATTCTATTTTATTCTCTATTCCATTCCATTCTCTATTTATTCTGTTCTGTTCCGTTCCATTCTCTACCTATTCTATTCTATTCCCTATTCTACTCTATTCCATATTCTATTCTATTCCATTCCATTCCCTATTCTATTCTCATTCTATTTTATTCTCTATTCTATTCCATTCCATTCCATTCTCTATTTATTCTGTTCTGTTCCGTTCCATTCTCTACCTATTCTGTTCTATTCCATATTCTACTCTATTCCATATTCTATTCTATTCCATTCCATTCCCTATTCTATTCTCATTCTATTTTATTCTCTATTCCATTCCATTCCATTCTCTATTTATTCTGTTCTGTTCCGTTCCATTCTCTACCTATTCTGTTCTATTCCATATTCTACTCTATTCCATATTCTATTCCATTCCATTCCCTACCTATTCTATTCTATTCCATATTCTATTCTATTCTATTCCCTATTCTATTCCATTCCATTCTCTACATCCTATTCTCTACTTATTCTATTCTATTTTATTCCTATCCTATCCTATCCTATCCTATCCTATCCTATCCTAGTCTCCCTGGGAAGGAAGGTTTTCCTCCTTAGCCGAGGCCAGAGGTGGCACCTGGCACCCAGCTGAGCTTATGGCCTGGTTCAGGAGGGGCCTGGTTGCATTCTTAATGTTGGTTGAAGCTCCTGCTTTTTCTCTCTCGCAGCCCTGAGATAGGGAGGAGGTTCTTTGCCGTCCTTCTGTCTCTTTTGAGGCTCTGGAAACCGCAGCTGGCAAGGAGACACGGAGGGCTCACGCAGGCCTCTGCGCCCCGTGGCGGAGGGGGCCGCTGCTCCTCCGCCTCAGAGGGCCTGAGTCTCCCTCCTTCCTTCTCTCCCAGGTGAACTTCCGCGGGCCAGGGGCCAGAAAGGGCTGCTGGGCGCAGCGGCCGCAGCCGGAGAAGCGCCTCCTGATCCTGACGGTTATCCTCTTCTTGGGTCTGTTAGCCTGTCTGTCTGTCCTGCTCTTCCAGTACCAGACGCGTGAGTCCTGCTGTCTGTCCGTCGGCCAGGCCTGTCCCCTTCGGACGGGCCTTCCCCCCCCCCACCCCCAGCCCCACGCCTGCGGTGACAGCAGCCTCCTCTTCCTCCCCTCAGGGCCCTGCCTGACCCAGGCCTGCATCTCGGTGACCAGCTCCATCCTGAGCTCGCTGGACCAAGGGGTGGACCCCTGCGAGGACTTCTTCAGCTATGCTTGCGGTGGCTGGATCAAGAACAACCCCATCCCGGACGGTCACTCCCGCTGGGGGACCTTCAACAAGCTTTGGGAACACAACCTGGCTGCTCTCAAGAGCCTCCTGGGTGAGTTGGGGGGCAGGGGGTCGCAGCTAGGGATGTACCCACTGGTGGGATTCACTTACCTTCCCTACCGCTTCGCAAATGTGAGCGTGCGCATGCACCTGGTTGCTCCGCTCTCACGCGCTGCGTATGCACAGTGCTCACGCATCACGTCCGGGCGGAGACTCCCGCAGCCGCCGCTACCGGTTCGCCCGAATTGGAGATAACCAGCTGTCAACACTCATTGTTGTCATGGGGCCAGAATGGAGGGGAGTGTATTCCATGCATACTGTCGGCTGGAGTCAGTTCTCAGATTATTGCAGCCAGTTTGGGAGGGGTGCATCTTGTAGGGTATGGAATATGGAATATGGAAAGTTTATTTATAGGCCGCCCTTTTCCCTGGGGGGACTCAGGGCGGCTTACAATTCATGGGGAAAGGAATACAAACAATGACACAAGAACAATACATAATTAAAATAGAGCACAACATTCATCATTCGGGTGGGGACGGATTACAATCTTAACCCCAGGCCTGACGGGATAGCCAGATTTTAAGGGCTGTGCGGAAGGTCTGGAGGGTGGTGAGGGTATGGATCTCCACGGGGAGATCGTTCCAAAGGGTCGGAGCTACTACCGAGAAGGCTCTCCTCCGTGTAGTTGCCAGTCGACACTGACTGGCAGATGGAATTCGGAGGAGGCCTAATCAATGTGATCTAATTGGTCGCGAGGAGGTGATTGGCAGGAGGCGGTCTCTCAAGTAATGGGATTTATGACACAGACTGGGGAGGGAAGGAACAGGGGTAAAGTTCAGAGATAAATCAAACAAAGCAGAGGCTTGCCTGCAACAGATCTTGCCTAATGGTGCTCCTAATGAATGCCTGGTTTTGTATTGAAAACTTGACTTGATACTTATGAATCAATGAGGGCATTTTAAGGGCATTTGACACCAGCTGAATGCCACCTCTGGGTGTACCCCTCCGGAGGGGCTTGCAAAGGGGGCCAAGAGGCTTTCTGGGGACTGAAAGAGGGGAGCCCCTTGGATGCTGGGGGGTGGGTGTTTCTCCCGGGGAGGGTGTACTTGCAGTGCACAAGCTTTGTAACACTGCCTTAGAGAAGGACAGAAACCCCTGAAAAACTGTGTGTATGTGTGTGTGTTTCTCTCTCTCTCTGGTTGTGTGTTTCCTCCCTTTCCTGTGGCTTTTCGCTCCACAACAGACCCCCCTCTCCCACTTCAGTTTTTCCATGACTGGGCCTCTTGCAATTTCCCAGGAATGATTCCCCCCACCCACCCTCGCCCCAAAGATGCATTCATGTGCGGTGTGGATTGGGGGGGGGGGAATTTTCCCTGATTAAATATTCCTCCCTGGGCAATGAAGAGGGGCACAGTCTGGAGGGGAGGGGGTTTCCATAGCTACAGACCCTTATCTTCCTTTATCCGATGGCTGCCCTGTCCGTCTGTCTGTCTGGGCGTCTGAAGAGCCCTCCCCACTTCTCCCCAGATAGAGAAGTGCCTGATCCTCCCCTCCAGAAAAACCGAAGCAAAGCCTGCACAGCCAAGACTGGGGCTCTTTGGGGGGGTTGTGTGTCTCTTCCGTGCCCCATAGGAGGGGAGGAGGCACCCTTCCAAGGGAGGCCCCCCTGGGAAGGAGTGACTGTTCTCCCCAGCTGAGCCCCAAACAGATCCTAAATCCTGGTTCGGAGAACAGGTAGTAAAAAATACTAAAAAAAGTTTTTAAAAAAAATACATTCCGACGATCGCAGGTCGCACAGCAGAGCTGTGGAATTTTTTTTTTTTTTTTTTTACTTTTTAAGCATTTTTTTTACTACAGGATCTCCAAAACCCCGTGTGTGTGTGTGTGTGTGTGTGTGTGTGTGTGTGTCCATTTTTGCTCCCAGCAGGCTTCCTTGAGGCCTCCTAGGCCAAAAACGTGGGGGGGGGTCTGTTTTTGCTCCCAGCAGCCTAGCAGGGGCCAAAAATAGGAGGTGGTGGGGGCTGAGAAAGAAAGAAAGAAAGAAAGAAAGAAAGAAAGAAAGAAGAAGGAAAGGAAGAAAGAGAGAAAGAAAGAAAGAGAGAGAGAGAGAGAGAGAGAAAGATATAGAAAGAAAGGAGGGAGGGAGGGTGGGAGGAAGGAAGGAAAGAAAGGAAGGAAAGAGAAAAAGAAAGAGAAGAAAGAAAGAAAGAAAGAAAGGAAAGAAGGGAGAAGGAAAGAGAAAGAAAGAGATAGAAAGGGAGGGAGGGTGGGTAGGAAGGAAGGAAAGGAAGGAAGGAGGGAAAGAAAAAGAAAGGGAAGAAAGAAAAAAGGAAAGGAGAAGGAAAGAGAAAGAAAGAGAGAAAGGGAGGGAGGGTGAGTAGGAAGGAAGGAAAGAAGGGAGAAGGAAAGAAAAAGAAAGGAAAGAAAGGAAAGAAAGAATGAAAGAAAGAAAGAAAAGGAAAGAAGGGAGAAGGAAAGAAAAAGAAAGAAAAAGAAAGAGGGAGGGAGGGAGGGAGGGAAAAAGGAGAGGAAGGAAAGACTACAAGGCACTAGACGCAGCTTCAGAGGATAATGCAGAGCCGGAAGGGACCTGGAGGTCATCTAGTCCAACCCTGCTCCAGCAGGACATTGTGAGTTTCTGTCTTTTGATCCTCCAGTTACATGACTACATAGCCATGCCCACCCAGTCACATGATCCCACCAACAAACCGGTAGCAAAAAAATTTAGATTTCACCACTGGCTGTGGGGCGCAGGAGGCCGGGGTCTTCATTGGTCTCTCCTCTCTGCAGAGAACACCACGGCCGCCTCATCGTTGAGCGAGGCTGAACGCAAAGTGCAGCGTTACTACCAGTCCTGCATGAATGAGAGCCGAATAGAGGAGCTGCAAGCCAGGCCGCTGGTGGATCAAATTCAGAAGGTAGCCGGAGGGGTTCTTGGGAGCAAAGGCCTCACTTGGCGGGAGCATCCAGCTTTCTCTGCCTCCCTCAAAGCACTCTGGGCCAACCCCTTGTGGGAGCGAACAGACGCTCCAGGGCTCTCCGCTCAGCATCCTGGGTGCCTTGGACTGCAGCTCCCAAAACTCCCAGCTAAACCTGGGTCTGGTTCAGAGTGATGGGAAGTGTAGTTAGAAGCCAGTACTAAATCAAACGGGCATCTCCGGAGCACAAAATGTCTTATTTTTCGGAGTATAAGATGCACCTTTCCCCTCCCTAACAGAGGGTGAAAATTTGGATGTGTCTTATACTCTGAATGTAGCCTCACCCACCCATCGGCCCCCACCTTTTGGCTTCTGCCTTCTAGCAATTTACCTCCTTGCAGCAAACCGGGAAATTGGGACTTGCGGAGGCTGCAATCAGCTATAGCAATCCCTGCAGCCTGAAACAGCTGATGATCGGGAGGGCCACTTAAACTGAAAGTGAAACTTGCTGTTTGCTCCACAAGACAAATTGCTGGGTGGCAGAGACAGATTTTTTTTTTCTTGTGCTAATCAGGCTGTTGCCTGTTTTGCTGCAAGGAGGTAAGTCAATAACTATAAATGCCTACAGAATGTTCAAATGATTAGACTTATTTTTAAAAGACTTGCTTTATTATTGTTCTAGACAGCTTAACAAAATGAAGAAGCTTTTTAAAATAAATGCTTGATCTGAAGAGGCCCAGTGGTATTGTATCATCTTTTAAATAGCAGAGAATAACGTTTACTTCCAGAAAGCCACATCAATTTTAACAGCATTTGTACAAGTATAGTCTGAAATGTAACATCACAAAGTGTATATTGACTACTGTTTGCTGTTTGTTGCAAGGAGGCCAATTGCTGGGAGCCAGAAGCAGATTTTTCCCCCTTTGTTTTCCGCCCCAAAAGCTAGGTGCGTCTTATACTTCAGAGCGTCTTATATTCCGAAAAATACGGTATTTTGTGCTCCGGAGATGCCTGTTTGATTTAGTACTAGCTTCTGACTACATTTCCCATCACACTAACTTTGTAATTGATGCTCTTTTAAGATTTACAGTTGGGGTGACAAGAAAGTCAGGTTGGGTGGGGCTTGGGCCCCTTTGGCTTTCCTGCTCTTGACCCTGAGGGGGTCTCTTTCTCTTCCCTCCCCCCCAGCTTGGAGGCTGGAATATGAGCGCCCCCCCAGGAGAGGACGGCTTCAATGAGATGCTGCTGGCTCTGATGTCCCAGTACCATATGACCCCCTTCTTCTCCATCTCTGTCAGTGCCGACTCCAAGAATTCCAGCAGTAACATCATTCAGGTAAGGGGACCCCTCCTGCTCGAATTACCTGCCCACCCGCTCTGCTCTGCCCCCTCTGCCCAGGGTCACCCCTCTCTTGCTGCTGCTTCTTCTCTTCCAGATTGACCAGTCAGGGCTGGGGTTGCCGTCCAGGGAGTACTACCTCAACAAAACACAGAACGAGAAAGTGAGTCATCATCCTGCACCCAAGGCCCTTTGAGAGGCACAGCCTCCCTCCTTCCAGACTGTGCCCTCTGTCGCCTTCCGAGGGTGGCATGGCCTTGTTTTGTGCCACCCCCACCACCCGAGCCATGAAGAACCTAAGGCATTGTCGGCACGGCTGTCCTGCCCAAACTCAGGCTCTTTCCTGGTTGAGCCGATGATGCCACATCCCTTTCCTTGGGTTGCGGCCCGCCAGTGGCCAGCAGAGCTGCCATTTTCATTTCCATTTATTGAATTTATAGGCCGCCCAGTCCCGGAGGACTCCGGGCGGCTTACAGGAATAAGAAATATTAAAAAGATTAAAACAAATAAGACACAACAAATTAAAAGAAACACAACATGCATCCAGTCTAAGCGGGGCTGGACCTCAGTCAAGAGGTCAACAGCCCCAGGCCTGCCGGAACAGCCAGGTTTTGATAGCTTTTCGGAAGGCCATGAGAGTGGGTAGGGTCTGTATCTCTGGGGGTGGCTCATTCCATAGGGCCGGAGCGGCAACAGAGAAGGCCCTACTCCAAGACGTCACCAGCCGACATTATCCAGCTGATGGCACCCGGAGAAGGCCCATCCTGTGCGATCTTATTGGTCTTAGGGAGGTATGTGCCAGCGTAGTGAGGAGATTGGGGAGGAACGTGGGCCAGTCCTGGAGGCTGGGGAAGGCTCGGACGAGGGCTCTGTGTCGGAGGCAGAGAGGGGGCCAAGGCTGTCCGACAGTTATCAGCTGCCTTCAGAGTCAGACATCAGTGAGGCAGAAGAACAGCTAGAGCCTGTTCCCAGTGTGCGCATGCGCAGAGCTGCCAGAAAAAAAGAAGAGGTATGAAATCAGAGTCGACTTGGGAGTAAAGCCACAGGTGGAAGGTGATTGGCCCCTCCCATAGGAAATAAAAGAGGAGCGAAAGGGGAGTGGGCTTTTGCAGGAAACAATTCGGTCGGTCGGTCGTTAGATTCGTTTCCGGAGTGTGAAGATCTGTCCGTGAATCTCAGAGACTCTGTGCCCAATCTTTCCTTGCACAGCATCTCATTTGGGAATATATTTACATGGCAGCTTTCCAAGCTAGATAAGGTCTGTGGTCATAATTACTCCTTTGAAAGACTGTTTGCCAGGCCTTCGCTGAAATGTGAAGGAGAGGAATTCCCATTCGTTTAATAAAAGGGGTTTTATCGGGACCAGGACTCTGCCTCCTGCTTTCTGGGGGAAGCCTAGGTCACAACACCTTCGTCCTGCAGGTACTGGCGGCGTACCTGAACTACATGGTCCGGCTTGGCATGCTGGTCAGCGGGGAGGAAGAGGCCACGATCCGGCCGCAGATGCAGGAGATCCTGGACTTTGAGACCAACTTGGCCAACGTCACCACCCCCCAGGAGAAGCTCCGGGATGAGGAAGTGATTTACCACAAAATGCAGGCTGGGAAGCTCAAGGTGAGGCAGGCTGTGGCCAGTGGGAAGTTGGGAGCTCTGCTGTCAACTCTGCGTCTGATTGGCCTCCTTGGGAAGGGGGGGAAAGCACAGGGGCATCCCAGCATCGTTCCTCTGGGTGGGAAAATGTGCCAAGAAGCCCATCAGATGAAGATTGTTGTGGCCTGTCGGTCACCGCTCCCTCCAGCAGTGAATCGGAGAAGGAGGAGATGTGGGAGTCAGGGTCAGCATCAGGGCAACCTGAGACCTGGGGGAGGAGGAGAAGGAATGGTGGTGGCAGAGAGATAGAGAGGCCGAGGCAGAGCCTGGCTGACCGTCCGTCGGTCAGCCCTTAGATGGAGAGTCAACAGCCCCCAGGTCTCGAGGTGGCTGATGAGGAAGAGGAGGAATATCTGGGCCCAATGCCTAATGCGTGGATGTGCAGAAGGCAGAGGAGAGGAGAGCAGTGGAAATCTATGGGCTGGTCCTTGGGACGGAAGAGCCCATTGCTACTAGCAAAGCCCCACCCTAGTTCTGGGGATAAAAGGCAGGGTTCCACCACAAAACCGCAGTAGACTAAAGCGCGCTCGACGAAAGCGCGTACGTGACGTCATCACAGCGCAACGAAAACAGCGGTAAACTTAAAATTAATGCGTAAATCTAAACCTAACCCCCCCATACCTAACCCTAAACCTAACCCTAAGCCTAACCCTTAACCTAACCCTATACCTAACGCTAAACCTAACGCTAACCCTTAACCTAACCCTAAACCTAACCCTAATGCTTAACATAACCCTAAACCTAACCCTAACCCTTAACCTAACCCTAACCCTTATGTGAATCGGCTTGCTTTAAAAGCGCTTTTTAAAGCGCCCTTTTTTCTCCGCGGTCGTATATGTCGCGCTGCTGATGACGTCAGGTACGCGCTTTAATTGGGCGCGCTTTAGTGGACCGCGGTTTTGACGGGTCACGAAAAGGCAGGAGGCGGAGATGAATAGGTGCGACAGGCGACTATTCATCTCCTTGCCGGACAGACTTGTTAGCCTGCGGTGAGAGAGAAACTTTTTGCCGGGATGCTGGCGCTCCTAATAAAGGAATCTTTTGCGTTAACTTCAGAGGGATTGGGGAGCTGGGTCAGAACAAGGATGTGGGTGGACCCCAGATCTCCTGGATACGTTCCTTCCCGTCCAAGAGGAGGCTTAAAAAGAAATAGAAGCCAAACCCGGTGTCCTCAGCCCAGCTCTACTCTTGGGAGCCCAGTCTGATCAGCTGGCGTCCACTAGCCAACCGTACATTCCCAAGTGGCGATTGGGTAGAAGGCAGGAAAGGGGAGATCTGACCCCCTCCACTTCTCCTTTCTGCCCCGGAAGGACTTGGCCCCGGCCATCGACTGGATGCCCTTGCTCAAGGAAGTCTTCGACCCGGTGGAGATCAACGAATCGGAGCCCATCGTGGTCTACGCCAAGGAGTATCTCCAGCGTGTCTCCTTGCTCATCCTGAATTCGGACAAGAGGTGAGGGAGGGGTGGAAACTTTGGCGGTGGGGGGGGGAAGAGGCACTGCGCCGGAGGACCTCGGTTGGTTCCTGGCCAAGGCAGAAGAAAGCCTTCCCCTCCCCTCCCCTCCCCCACTTTCCTGAGCCCTCCTCTTTTGCCTGTGCCAGGGTGTTGCGTAACTACATGATTTGGCATCTGGTGAGGAAAGGAGCGGGTTTCTTGGACCAGCGGTTCCAAGATGCGGAGGAGAAGTTCCTGGAAGTTGTGTACGGATCGAAGAAGGTGGGTGCAGAGGAGGACACGGGGGGGGGGGGTAGCCGGGGTTGCAGGGGGGGGGGGGGAGAAAGTCCCGTCAGACAGGAAGGAAAAGATGTCCCTTGCTTCCCCCCCTGCTTCTCGGGAACTGGCTGCCCTGGAGCGCCCTCTGCTGTCAGCTGCCAGCCCTGCAACACCACACCCACCTGGCTCTCGGGTACCCTGGATCGGAAGGCATTTCCCAACTCGGCCGGGTGCCAGCAGCCACAGGCATCCTTTGGGCACCAGACGGCCACGCCCCCTCCTACCCTCCACCGCCTGAACCCGAAGCAGCAACTCTGACCAAAGGGAAGGGCTTGGCACAAGGCCAATGTGACAGGGCCATCTCTTAAGTGGGCAGCCAGAGGCCAGAGCTGGTGCAAGTAACTTCTTCCCCCTTCCCCTGGCAGACCTGTGTGCCCCGTTGGAAGTATTGCATCGGCGACACGGAT
Organism: Thamnophis sirtalis; assembly: GCF_051295495.1. Classification (NCBI taxonomy): domain Eukaryota; kingdom Metazoa; phylum Chordata; class Lepidosauria; order Squamata; family Natricidae; genus Thamnophis; species Thamnophis sirtalis. The sequence continues at coordinate 39,006,719 of NW_028261395.1, forward strand.
AACAGCCTGGGTTTCGTCTTGGGGGCCATGTTTGTGAGGGCCACCTTTGCCGAAGACAGCCGGGCCGTCGTAAGCATGTCTTTCCTTCTCCCCCTGCATGGCTTGAGCTGCCCCACTTTTGCGGGCCTCTTAGAAGGAGGGTAACTAGGGACATGGGGACTCAGTGGCTAAGACGCTGAGCTTGTTGATCAGAAAGGTCGGCAGTTCAGCAGTTCGAACCCCTTGCGCCGCGTAAACGGAGTGAGCTCCCGTGACTTGCCCCAGCTTCTGCCAACCAAGCAGTTCGAAAGCATTTAAAAAATACAAGTAGAAAAATAGGGGCCACCTTTGGTGGGAAGGTCACAGTACTCCGTGCGCCTTTGGGCGTTGAGTCATGCCGGCCACATGACCACGGAGACCCCTTCGGACAGCGCTGGTTCTTTGGCTTTGAAACGGAGATGAGCACCGCCCCCTAGAGTTGGAAACAACTAGCATGTATATGCGAGGTGAACCTTTACCTTTAGGGGGGCTCCAGGTACCCACCTCTTGGGCTCCTCTCAGAGTCGTGGGCTTCCCCTGGAGCAGGTCACCCGCCCCCCCCCCCCCAACCAGGAGGAGAGCCCTGCTTCCTAGATCAGCCGCATTCCTCCTCCACCTTCCGAAGCCCTTCTGCCCTGGGGCGTCCCACACTGCCAGAGACCCACACCGCTCCCCTTACAGGCAGAGGAGATGATCCTGGAGATTAAAAGGGCGCTGGAGGAAAGCCTGGCCAGCCTTGTGTGGATGGACGAGGAGACCAGGCGGTCAGCCAGAGAGAAGGCCGACGCCATCTATGACATGATTGGCTATCCAAAGTTCATCCTGGACCCCAAAGAGCTGGACAAAGTCTTCCACGACGTGAGTGTGTCATACCTGCCATGCAGGGAGGCGGGCGGGGGGAGGGGAACGCACCAGCCCCATGGAACCCTCTTGGGTGGGCATCTGGATCTGATGAGCCCCCCCCCCCTTCTTGGCAGTACGACCCCGTGACTGACCTGTACTATGAGAACGTCATGCGGTTCTACAACTTCTCTGCCCGGGTGGCGAACGACCAGCTTCGAAAGCCTCCGAACCGCGACCAGTGAGTAGGAATCGTCTTCTTGGGCCAGATCGATCGATCAATCGGAATAGAGCAGGAAGGGACCTTGGAGGTCTGCTCGTCCAGTGATGGGGAACCTTTTCGGCACCGAGTGCCACACCGTGCATGTATGTGCATGCCGGAGCACCAAAAACCTAAGACCAGCTGGCTGGCGTGCGCACATGCCTGTTTTTAGGCTGTTCTTCAGGGCGTTTTTGGGGGTGTTTTCAGGGCATTTTTGGGGGCGTTTTCAGGGCGTTTTTGGCCTGAAAACAGCCTTTAAAACAGCCTGGTTTTTGGCTGTTTGTCAGGGAATTTCCTGGTGCTCTGGCACATGCATTCCGGAAACCACAAGAACAGCTGGCGATGGCACGTATGCCCACAGAGAGGTCTCTGCGTGCCACCTCTGGCATGCGTGGTATAGGTTCACCATCACGGTTCTAGTCCAACCCCCTACTCAAGCAAGAGACTCTATCCCATTTCAGGGAGGTGGCCGTCCAGTCTCTTCTTAAAAACCTCCAGATGAAGCCCCTACAACTTCTGGTGGCAAGCTGTTCCACTTATTAATTGTCCTCCCTGTTAGTTAATTCCAGGTTGCTTCTCTCCTTGATTAGTTTCCACCCATTGTATCTTGTCCGGTTTACAGGTGCTTTGGTAAATAAGTTGACCCCCCTCTTCTTTGGGGCAGCCCTCAAATCCTGGAATACTATCATGACCCCAAAGTCCTTCTTTTCTCTAGACTAGCCAAACCCAAGGTTCTGACCTAGGCTTCCCCAGCAGCACAAAGCCAAGTCCTCGTCCCGATAAACCCCTTTTATTTAATTGAGAGTGAATTCCTCTCCAGCAAAGTCTTTCCTCTCCCACAATCTTTCAAGATAGTTCACAATTACCGACCTTTGTCAGGCTTGGAGAGTGGCCAGGCTGATATCTTTCAGACGCCGCAATACTTGGCAAGAATGCAGGAATGAACTAATTGTGTCCTGTAAACTCCACTCCCCTTTCGCTCCTCTTTTATTCCCTATGGGAGGGGCCATTCACCGTCTAACTGTGGCCTTACTCCCAAGTCAACCCTTGTTCCTTGGCTGTTCCCTGGCAACTCTGCGCATGCGCACACTGGGAGCAGGCTCCAGCTGTTTGTCTGACTCCAAAAGCAGCTAATAACTGTCAGACAGCCCTGACCCCCCCCACCCCGCCTCCAACACAGAGCCCTCATCAGAGCCTCCCCCAGACTCCAGGACTGGCCCAGGTTCCTCCCCAACATCCTCACTGTCCGAATCTGCTGCCAGCTCTGCTGGCGGGACACAACACCCAATTCCTGCAACCGTTCTTCGTTTGTTTTAGTCTCCAGGCCTTTAGTCCTCTTAGTTGTTCTTTTGGAAAAAGGAATTTGAGAGGAGGCGGCTTAAGGGGAGAGCTGAGCCCTTGGTCCTGATGAATCCCCTTGGTTTTTTGTCTTCCCCAGGTGGAGCATGACCCCGCCGACGGTGAATGCTTACTACTCCCCCACCAAGAACGAAGTCATCTTCCCCGCGGGAATTCTGCAGTCTCCGTTCTACACGCGGAATTACCCCAAGTACGAAGGCCTGTCTCTTGGGCATCGAGAGGTGGGTGGGGGGAGATGGTGGTCCCGGGGAGGCAGGCAAAGGCACCCGTTTTCCTCCAGGAACTTCCCCGGCTGCCTGCGCTGGTGCCATTCCGCATGAAAGTCACTGCAGGATCCGAAGGTCCTTCAAGCTCTTGGCTTTGGCAGGGAAACGAGGGTCCCTGGGTCAGGTTTCCGTAAGATGCCCTAATTGACAGCAGCAATCCAAGTCAGGAAACGCCCCAGTCATGAATCTTTCCCACCAATGGAATGGCAGCTCCTAGACACTGAGAGCGCCGGGACTGACACAGGACCCTGTCCAATCAAGCCTTTCTGTCTTGTGGCTTCTTTTCCAGGGCAATCAATTTTGGGGGGATTGGCGTTGTGGTGGGCCATGAACTGACTCACGCCTTTGACGACCAAGGTGAGCGTGCAGGGAAGCTCCTTGGGTGGGAAGAAAGCCAGGGCCTTTCCCTCCTCTGGATAAACAGGACCTGGGTAGCGAATTCTTCCCAGGCCATATGCCAGGCCAGGCTCTCGTCTTCCTGGCAAACCAGACCAGCTCTGGTCTTTCTTTTTCCTCCTGGCAGGACGTGAATATGACAAGGATGGCAACCTCCGTCCGTGGTGGAAGAACTCCTCGGTGGAAGCCTTCAAGCAGCACACCCAGTGCCTGGTGGAGCAGTATGGCAACTACTCCGTCAACGGTGAAGCCGTGAACGGCAAGCACACCCTGGGGGAGAACATTGCGGACAACGGGGGGCTGAAGGCTGCCTATCGGGTGAGTAGACAAGTGAAGACCTTTGCGGGGAGCTACGGCCCGGCTCTACATGGGTATGGCTCACTCGGCTCTTTCCTCGCCCTACAGGCCTACCGGAACTGGGTGAAGAAGAATGGGGAGGAGGCGTCTCTGCCCGCCCTTGGCCTGACCAATGACCAGCTTTTCTTCGTTGCCTTTGCCCAGGTGGGAGCTCTCGGGCCTTCTCTCCCCCTCCCCTCACAACTCCCTCCAAGGTCTCTCTCAGCCCTCCACCCCTCCATCTGCCCCGCTGAGCCCTGTCACTTGCCCAGTGGTGAAAGTTTCCCTCACCACTCTTGGGGAAAGGATACTGCAAAATATGCATTCCCTCTCCACTCCTGGGGGAAGGATACTGCAAAATCCCCGTTCCCTTCCCACTCCAGGGGAGGAATACTGCAAAATCTACATCCCTTCCCCACTCCAGGAGAAGGATACTGCAAAATCCCCATTTCCTCCCCACACCTGGGGGATACTGCAAAATACCCATTTCCTCCCCACACCTGGGGGAAGGATACTACAAATCCGCATTCCCTCCCCACTCCAGGGGAAGGATGCTGCAAAATCTCCATTCCCTCCCCACTATGGGGCCAGCCAGCGGTGGTATTTGCCAGTTCTCCGAACTACTCAAAATTTCCTCTGCCGGTTCTGGAGAACCTGTTACAACCTGCTGAATTTCACCCCTGCTCTTGCCCCCTCGCTTCTCCCAGGTCTGGTGCTCCGTCCGTACGCCGGAGAGCTCCTACGAAGGACTCGTCACCGATCCCCACAGCCCTTCCCGCTTCCGAGTCATCGGGACGGTCTCCAATTCCAAGGCCTTTGCCAAGCACTTTCAGTGCCGGCCCGGTTCACCCATGAATCCCCGGCAGAAATGTGAAGTTTGGTGAGTTTTCTCCACACTCCCCACAGGGGGGAAAAAAAACAGGGCATCCAAGCAGGACTGTCCAGTTCTCCGCTTCCTCCGTGTTAAGGACAAAAGGGAGGATGCCCCTTTTCAGGGCTTCCTGGACCCGCCACCCGCTCGCTCTTAGCTGCAAAGGGACTCCGGAAGACCCCTTGGCGTGGCCCCCACTCGCCACGGAAACCTTTCCACCACGTCTCCCATGGACCGAGAGGGTTCGACGGGGAACTGGTCCATCATTTCCAAAGACCTGAGCCAGCTTTTTAAAGTCTTTTGCCACTTTCCCGAAGGGGAAAACCGCTTCGTTGCGTTAACCGACACCGGCCACGCCACACACGGTGCACCCGCAGCCTTTTGTAAAATAAGGACATTATTTTTACAACCTTGCAGAACACTGGAAATTTGGGGGTGGGTGGGGAGGGAGGGCGGGGGGAAAACGTATGGACTTTTTAAAATGTTAATGATTGTCTCTTTCTCGCTTCCAACAAATTTCAGGAAAGACATTTTTAAAAAAAAATGCGTACGTCAGTCGGTCCCTTCCTTGAAGGGGGAAATGGGGCTGGGGTGTCCCTGGGTTTGTGAGATGCCCTTCTGGCTTCGGGGATGGGATTTGCCAGGTTTCCCTGCCAGGAATTCGGTGCCGGGCTTGTGGGATTGTGTTGTCCTCAGAAAGCCTCCACAGCTCATCTGTCTCTGCGGTCACCTTTCGTGAGCTGTTCCTTTTCGAATTAGAATAGAATAACAGTCTTGGAAGGGACCTTGGAGGTCTTCTAGTCCAACCTCCTGCTTAGACAGGAAACCCTACACCACTTCAGACAGATGGATATCCAACATCTTCTTAAAAACTTCCAGTGTTGGGACACACACAACTTCTGGAGGCAAGTCGTTCCACTGATTCATGGTTCTAACCGTCAGGAAATTTCTCCTTAGTTCTATTTATTAATTAAATAGAATTAAAGAAAGGGGATGAGAGCCCCAGAGTTAAGAAGGGGCCACACCAGTGGTGAAAGGCTATTTTTTAAAACTATCGGTTCTGTGGGTTTGGCTTGGTGGGCATGGCAGGAGAAGGATACTGCAAAATCCCCATTCCCTCCCCACTCCAAGGGGAAGGATACTGCAAAATCCCCCACTCCTGCGGGAAGGATATTGCAAAATCCCCCACACCTGGGGGAAGAATACTGCAAAATCCCCCACACCTGCAGGAAGGATACTGCAAAATCCCCCACACCTGGGGGAAGGATACTGCAAAATCCCCACTCCTATCGCAATCTGGGGCCAGCCAGAAGTGGCATTTGCCGGTTCTCCGAGCTACTCAAAATTTCCGCTACCGGTTCTCCAGAACCTGCTGAATTTCACCTCTGGGTCACACTAGGCTTCCTCCACCACCACCCCCATGCAAAATCTGGGGCCCCTCAGCTCCAGGGGTATCTGGGCTGAGTTGGGAGAGGAGCTCTGGGGTCACTGGGCACAGGAAAACGTTGCCACCGAAAAGCAGACAGTGAGCAGTGTCTCCCCTTTTGGGCTGCTTGGCAGAAGAGGGGAGTGGGGTTACCCTGTGTAGATTTTCAGCTCCTGGGCTTGGACTGCAGGGGGTAGGTGGGTTCTGAAGTCCTGATGGGAACCCTCTGTCTGCCTTAATGCCAGCAAAGTTTTCCTTCCATCAGTCCTCCTTTTGCTAAAGCTGACACCTTCTATGCAGAACCCGGCAAGAAAACTTTCCCAGACTGCCTTTTGCGAGGAGGGGGGATTTGTTCAGCGCCTTTAAAAGTGCTCCGCGAGGGGCCCAGAGAATCATCTCCGATCAGCTTTTCCCCAAGCAGATAGGTTGTGCCCCTGCGTAGCTCTGTCACGAAATCCAACCACATTGGGGATGATTGGTTCTGAATGGCCGCGAAGGGATTCTGTTTCCCCCGCCCCCTCCCACTCTCGGGGTGGTGGTGATGCTGGAGTGGGAAAGCCGATGATGTCAACGAAACAACCAATTTCATGGTATACATGATGTACAGGGGGACACGGTGGCTCGATGGTTAAGACGCTGAGCTTGATGAATCAAAAAGGTCGGCAGTTTGGCGGTTCGAATCCCGAGCGCCGCGTAACAGAGTGAGCTCCCATTCCTTGTCCCAGCTTCTGCCAACCTAGCAGTTCGAAAGCACGTGAAAAAATGCAAGTAGAAAAATAGGGACCACCTTCGGTGGGAAGGTCACAGCGTTCCGTGCGCCTTCGGCATTTAGTCATGCTGGCCACATGACCACGGAGACATCTCCGGACAGCGCTAGCTCTTTGGCTTTAAAACGGAGATGAGCACCGCCCCCTAGAGTCAGGAACGACTAACACATGTGTGAGGGGAACCTTTACCATTGCCTTTTACATGATGTACATGGACAATAAAGGCTATACTATGATTTTAGGGATTCCTCCGGTGCAAATGTGGGGTTTTCCACCGTGTTCCTCCTGCAGGATGCCAAATTTTATCCAGATGTGCAATCTGCTTTTGGTAATCGGATCTCCCCGGGAAGGCCGCCAATGGCTTCCAGATGTGCCCTTGTGGTTTTAAAGGGATGGAATTTGTGGTGATGGAAGGGGGGGGGGAGGATTGTTTGCCAAACAGCTCTTCTGCCCCATCGCACCAGGAGAGGAAAGGAATGTCCCCCCCCCTCCTTCCCCCTCCCCATAAATTCTCTGGGGTGCAGTGAATCGAGCCTTCTGAGAAAGGGGAAAAAATCTGCAAAGAATTTGTGCTATCCCGACCCTGGATGGGATCTGCTCAGCCAATTTGTTCTTTTTAAACTCTGCCTAACTTTTGGGTGGGGGGGGGGGCGGACTGTTAAATTTTGAAATAAATGACTTTTTACCACGGTTTGAAATGAATCAGGGTCCCTGTTTTTTTTCCTTCTTGGTACATTTTCCTAACTTAAAACCTCTTCAGATGCTTCTTCTGGTTGCCCCAATTTCTTATCTTCTTCAGTCCAACCTGTCAAAGACTGGTTGTTGTTTAATTCACTGGAGGCAGGTTGGAACAGAAAATAATTCTCCTTCAGTACAGTCTACGCTTGGCAAGGGAAGGGAATGAAGTGCATTGGAGTTCTTTATTGTTCTGACCGAGGCTTCCCAAGAGCATGAAACAAACTCCTGGTCCCGTCAAAATCCTTTTATTAATTGACTGTGAATTCTGCTCATTCACATCCAGCAAAGTCTTTTGAGGGAGGATTTACAGTCACAGACCTTATCTGGCTTGGAGAGCTGCCAGACTCATATCTGCAGAACTTGGCCAGGAGTCTCGGAGAGTCAGGAACCAATGAAGCAAACTAATTGTCTCCTGCAAACTCCATTCCCCTTTTGCTCTTCTGTTTCCTCTGGGAGGGGCCATTCATCGTCCACCTGTGGCCTTACTCCCAAGTCGACCCTTGTTCCTTAGTTGTTCCCTTTGTCTGGCAACTCTGCGCATGCGCACACTGGGAACAGGCTCCAGCTGCTCTTCTGCCTCACTGATGTCTGACTCCGAAGGCAGCTGATAACTGGCATACGGCTCTGGCCCCCTCTCTGCCTCCGATACAGAGCCCTCATCAGAGCCTTCCCCAGACTCCAGGACTGGCCCATGTTCCTCCCCAACCTCCTCACTGTCCGAATCGGGTCACAACATTTACTGAGAACCTCGATCTGGGGGTGGGTGGGTTGGCCAGCTGTGTGTGCTGATCCAGAGGGGGAAGATCTGATGCCATCAAAACACCCCCCCTCCCTCCGCAGTGGAGGATGGCATCTGCCTGTTCTCCAGAAAGCCAAATCCTCACAAGAAGAGAGAAGGCCTATTGGGCAGTGTTGTTGGCCCAGTAACTACTAATCTGGCCCAACTGGAGCCTCCGTGTCGATACTGGTGAGACTGGGGATTATGGGATACAATACCAGTGTGGCTGGGGATTATGGGACTGGAAGTCCAATTCCTGTGGAGGATTGAAAAGACAGCCTCAGGGGTATAAGGAGATGTTAGAAAACCGTGACCCGTCAAAACCGCGTTCCACAAAAGCGCGGTCGACGAAAGCGCGTATGTGACGTCATCACAGCGCGATGAAAAAGATCGAAAAATTGAAATAAAAATTAAATTACAGCAAGCCGATTCACATAAAGGTAAGGGTTAGGGTTAGGGTTAGGGTTAGGTTTAGAGCGTTAGCGTTACGTTTAGCGTTAGGTTAAGGGTTAGCGTTAGGTTTTTCGTTAGGTTAAGGGTTAGGTTTAGGGTTAGGTTTAGGGTTAGGTTTAGGGTTAGGTTTGGGGGGGTTAGGGTAAGGTTTTCGCTTTATTTTTACATTTTTCGATCTTTTTCGTCGCGCTGTGATGACGTCACATACGCGCTTTCGTCGACCGCGATTTTGTCTACCGCGGTTTTGTGGTGGAACTTTAGAAAACTACCCAGTTTGTTTGCAGAAACAAATCTCGGGGACCCTCACGGGCATCATTTTCTTCTTTATTTCCAAGTTCTATTGCAATTTCCCCCCCCAACATACATACTTTATGGGCAGAGTGTTTACCAGGTCACATCGTATGCATCACATTTATACCCACAAGTTTCATTGTATTCTCATCTTCCCACTTTTATCAATATTCATCTCTTATATAATCCTTTGTCTTTTCCCATCAATTCATTTAGTCTTACATATCATTGCTAAACACTTTTTTTTCGTCTTCAGCTAATTACTGCTAATTCATCTAACAAATTAATCATTTACCACAATATCCTTGCTATTCCCGCTTCAACGCTCTTTTATCATTACTTACTCAATTTTTACACATAGTTAACATCACTGTACACCCTGTATTTCTTCTTTTTTAAAGTTTTTTCCAATGTTTATTCTATTTCATTTCTTGTGTTCCTCTCTATGGAAATAAAATTAGAAAGAAACACAAGGTGGAAGTGGGCTCCCCTGAATCACTCCAATGTGTTCATTCTTTCTCTCTCTCTCTCTCTCTCTCTCTCTCTCTCTCTCTCTCTCTCTCTCTCTCTCTCTCTCACTCACTCACTCACTCACTCTCTCTCTCTAACACACATACACTTGAATCCTGCAGGCGCTCCCATGTGTTCATTCTTCACATTCTCACATTCTTCCATTAAATGTGGAAGTGGGCTCCGCTGAACCACTCCAATGCGCTCATTCATTCATTCTCTCTCTCTCTCTCTCACACACACATACACACACACACTTGAATCCTTGTGCAGGAGCACCCATGTGTCAAAGCGTGGGGGACGCGCGTGTACTGCTTCATATTCTCACGGTCTTCCATTAAACGTGGAAGTGGGCGTCGCTGAACGACTTCAATGCACTCATTCATTCATTCGTTCATTCATTCTCTTTCTCGCTCTCTCTCTCACACACACACACTTGAATCCTTGTGCAGGAGCACCCATGTGTCGAAGCGTGGGGGATGCGCGTGTACTGGTTCACATTCTCACGGTCTTACATTAAACCTTATCGGAATTCTGCCCGAAAGGGCGAAGCGTTTCGCCCCCCCCCCCAACCCCGAAGCCGCTCGGGCACGTCCGCCGAGCGTTATTCCGAGCTCGCCCGAACGCCGTCCCCGAGAACGAAACGGTTCCGCGCAGGCGCCGGCGGGCCCTTCCGAAAGCAGGCGCCGAACGTCTCCGGAGCTGCCCGAGCGTCCGAACGCCCGAGCGTCCGACGACGACGTCGCCGCCGCCGCCGTCCTGCCGGACTGCTGGAGGCGGCCGCCAGCGCCATGTTGGATATTCCGCTCCGTCCGTGAGGAGAATCCGCCGGCATCGCTCACCCGACCGCCGCTAGACGCCGCGGAGCCGCTTCGCCCGGCCCACAGGAGCCGAGAGCCGCCGGCGGAGGCGGCCCCATGAGCGGCGGCGCGGCCTGACCGGCCCCCGCTCGCCCCGGCCTGAGGAGGAGGAGGAGGCGGGAGAGGAGGAGGAGGAGGAGAGGAGGAGGAGGCCGGCCGCGTTGTCACGGAGACCGGCCGGGGGTGCTGGCCCGCCGGGCTGCCCCCGCCCCCGCCCCGCCGCTCCCCGCCCCCCGCCGCCGCCCCGCCGCCGCCGCCGCCCCCGGCCTGGTGGTGGCTCCGCTTGGCCATGAGTTTACCGCAGAAGGCGGCCCTCAAGCCCGGCGCGGCGGCGGCGGCGGCAGCGGGGGGAGCGGCGGCGGCGGCGGCGGGAACGGCGCCCTCCCCAGGGAGCGGCGTGGGAGCCGGCCCGGGCGGCCCACCGCCGCCCCCGGCGCCTGTTCCTCCGGCGGCGGCAGCTGGAACAGCCCCTTCCCCGTCTCACCCGGCGGCGGCCAGCGGGGCGCCTCCTGCCGCTGCTCCCGTTCCTCCGCCGCCGGCAGCCGTGGCAGTGGCCGGGACCCCTCCTGCTGCCGCTGCGGTGCCACCGCCGTCTCACTCCGCCGGCATGAGGGCTCTGCAGGCCCCGCCGCCCCAACAGTATCCTTGGCCACCCGGTCCGGAGGATGGGGGGAAGGAAGGAAGGGTGGGGGAGGGAGACTGAAAGTAGAAGGGAGGAAGGAAGGAAGGAAGGATGGGGGGAAAGACTGAAAGGAGAAGGGAGGAGATTGAGGAGAAGGAAGGAAGGAAAAAAGACTGAAAGGAGAAGGGAGATGGAGGAGAAGAAAAGGGGGGAAGGAAGGAAAAAAGTCTGAAAGGAGAAGGAAGGGAAGGGGGAAGAAAGGAAAAAAGACTGAAAGTAGAAGACCGAGGAGAAAGAAAGGAGAAGGAAGGATGGAAGGAAGAAAAGGGCCCCCCGCGGGAGCCAGCCGTCTCCTTCCCGGCCAAGAAGGCCATGCAAAACCGGGCGGCGCCAGGAAGCCGGCCGTGCAAGGCTGCCTGGGTGCAAGGTTGGTGCTTGAGCAGGGGGCTGGACTAGAAGACCTCCAAAGGTCCCTTCCAAGGGGATGGAAACCGGCTTCTCCGGAATGGGCGAAGTGACCCCGGTGGGCCAGAAGGGTGGTGACTTTCGCCTAGCTCTTTTCTTGCCTTTCCCTTTCTTTTTCCTGGAACGGATCTTTTCCCACACCCGCCCGCTTTCTCTTTCGCTTTGAAGGGGGGGGGGAGCTCCGTGCCTGCAATTCTCGGAAGTGGGGAGAGAGAGAGAGTGGCTTGTCCGAGGAAAAGGATGTTTGGAGTGGCTGCGTATCCCCACCCTGGATTGGTACCAGAAGATCAGCGGGATGCGGTGGGTGGTGGTGTGGGGGGGGGGACGGTTGTTTCATGCTGGATTCACAACCGGAAGTGGTGCCGGTGATGGTGGGAAAGAAATTGCATCTGATTTGTGTAGGGTGATGCTCTGTTTCCAGCTAACCCTGAAGGATGATCCTGGCTTGTTCCCACTGGTATTGTCTTTTACCAAAGATCTCTTGAGTTGAATCTGACATCTGGTGACGAGATTGTCAACTTTTTAAAATTTACAGGATAGTAGGAACGCCTTGCTGGCAAATCCGCCTTATTTTCTGAATTAGATAGACGTGCTTTTGATACCTAGGCCTATGAAATATCTTTGGTGGGGGACACATTGCGTTTAATACTTGATTGCTATACAACAGGAGGTGGAAATTGCCAAATCTCATATAACTAAATGTGAAATAGGTCTCCAGCACTCCCTTAAGGGGGAGGGTTGTTTCTGGTGAGAAGGTGGGGGTGCCAGAGGGGGAGGTTTATCTGAAAAGCATCTTCCAAAATGGTCACCCTTGGGGGGGGCGAATCGTATTTCTGCATTAGCTGCTTGGCTAGGGGTTGATCAAGTTAGGATCTGTATGAAATGTGTGAGAGGAAAGGAAGGTCTGTTGTATGTAGATAGTGTGGGGTACAGTGGGGAGGGAAAGGATTGTGTTTTAGTTTTGGGGATGTTCTGTGAATTTAGATTGGTGCCTGAGGATGATTGCCAGAAGTCCTGTTTTTTTTTGTTTTGCTTTCTCAGCCAGGTTACTGTAGAATTCATAACAAAATAGTCTTTCTTTTGGTTGTATATGGCCCACTAATAGCAGTGAGTTACTTGAATGCAACATTTCTTTTTAGGCCTTTTTGTGGCTTTTCTACTTCTGAGGTAGGCACGACAGACCTTAAAGTCTCCAGCTCCGCTTTCCTGCTTGGATGAAATTCAACTGAAGACAATATGCTTCCCTTGGTTTACATTCATCAAACAGTCTTTGGTTTAGTACAGATTGAACTTGTATCTTTTAATTTCTCCAGAATCTTTTTTTTCTACAAAAGGACTGTGTAGGTTGGCACCCGTTTTAAGCAGGGCTGTCATAAATAAAATTAGTTTAGGGTAGCTTGCAATGAATGACAGTTGGCACATAGGGCTGTGGAATTTTTTATTTTTATTTTGCTGGAGTTTCTCTGTTTAACTCTCTTCTTGGATTTTATTAAAATGTGTTTTAAAGCTGGAAGGAAATACTTTTTGTGCTCCAGGATTTAGTTGGACTGGGGGTAGAAAGTGACTTCACAGTATTGTGTATTTTTGTAATAAGGATTAAATGTATACTTTCCAGCATCAGTGAATGTATAGTAAGTATGGCTTGGAAAGATGGGAAATACTCACAGGGGCATTGTAGGAAACGGGCAGTGTTAGTATGTGATGACAACAATCGGGAGTTCAATAGTACCTTTTCTGACTAATGTATTTTGCCAAAAGGCATAAGCTTCTGTGAGCTTCATCGGATGAAGATACTTGTAATTGATAAGGTTCTGTCTCATGAATAATCCGCATAATCAATCTGTCTCCCCCTCCTTTTCTGTCTCTTCCCAATTTAAATTCTTCATCAGTCTAGCTACCCTAGGCTCCTATCAAAGGAAGCATCACTGACAAAGAATATTTCCCTATTAATAAAACACATTTTATATTTGCTTTATTTTAGCTGCCCATCTCAGCAAATGACTCTGGGTGGTTCACAGGTTATATTTATTTATTTAATTTCATTCATTCACTCATTCACTCATTTGTTCGTTCATACCATATATATCATCTCAGCAAATGAGCTTAAGAGTTGTTGGAAAAGGTGCTTCCAGGTGCCTTTTGATTTTTACCCTTGCTTAGCATAGGTTTTGTAGTTCCATTGTGTTTTTCTTGCATATGTCATCAGAAGGAGTAACTGGGTTTGTAGAAGCACAGCAAAGTCTCTCCCTTGTTAAAAAAATCTTCTTTAGCTCAGTTAAGAACAAGAAGCCTGGAATTGCTGCTAAAAACACAAGCACAGCTTTGTAACCTAAATTTTATTTCTGCATTTGCGTTTGGATATGAGGGGTAAATCTGATAAAGGAGCCAGTGGTCAACAGAGAAGAAAAAAAACAGAGTTTGAACTTTGCAGCACCAACCTGTATTAAAGGCGCTGCTGCTTTGCACTGCAGTGAATGCAATTGAGGCTTCCTCCCTGTCCGCAGTGAAGCCTCTGGACTGGTCAAGTGGACTCTTCTGTCAAGGCAAGGCCTAGCTAAGGGTGTGGAGACCGTTAGTGTGGAGACCAGCGGTTGTGACAGTGGATTGAACATGGCCCATTTCTGAATTCCACTTATCAGTTTCCATCCAACTTTCTAAATCGATTCATTTGCAAAGGTTCTCGTTGCAAGGCAGGCTTCACTGAATCAGGCAGGTAATATGTTGCGTGAAGAGCTCAACCCAGTTAGCAGTGGGGATATATTGGGCGAGGGCTGGGGTGTCACTGAGTTGATTCCCTGTGGCCATTGAGAGAGAGAGAGCTATACTCAATTGAGACAGGAGATTGATCTGCTGGAGCAGAGTACTTGAGTGACCCTGCAAAAATGCCTTTCTCTAGTCCATCTCCATTTTTTGCTTTCCAGGTGCTTTCCGTGGCCAAGGGAAGACAGGAAGAAGGACAGGAAGCAGTGGGGTGATGGCAGCAGCTGGGAAATGGAGGGTGGGTAAGCTTCTCCCCGGTGTTGTTTGCTGTGACACACATTCGGAGACTAAAGGCGCTTTCCGTTTTTGGGCAGCTGGAAGGACCAGCAGAGATGTCTGCTCCCCACTTGACTGGTGCAGTCATATGCTGCTGGCAACCAGTGGTCAGCGTTTAGCAGAGTGTCGCGGCCTACCCAGATGCCCGGATTGCAGGTTTCGTTTCTGCGTTTTCAGGAGAGGAAGCTGTATGAAGCTGGTTTGAAACTCAGGGGCTTTCCACTTTCTGGTATGGTTAATAACATTGGGAATGTGATATGTTGCAGGGGCAGGCCACTCCTCTCCCTTTCTATGAACTGCAGCAGAGCCGTCCTTCAGAAGCTTCTGAGGATGCTTCCCTCCACTGCAATGATGGTGGGTTGTTGTAATATAGTTCCTTGTGTAGGTGTGGGTCACGCATGGCCCAGTTCATACCAGGGCATGCAGAGCCACGCTGAACCACACAGGAGAAAACAAACTCCTAAAACGCCATAACATTCTGATCTGCCTTTTTAAAAAAATGAAAATGTATACAACAGTGTGTGTGTGGGGGGGGGGGGGGGAATGTGGGGACAGACAGCCAGGATGCGAAAGCAAGAAAAACGGAAGAGAACGAATGCAGGTAAGAGCCAAGCCTCCCCAGAAGGAGAAAACGTGAGCTGCTGCGGGAGTGAATGGGCTGTGTGAGACAGGTGAACTCGGAAAGCTGTTTTGGGTGCATCCTTTCAGGGAGGCTGAAGGGCTGCTTGTGTCACCGGTGGCTGCCTTGTGGATTGCTGACACCAGCAGGATAAACACGCAGTTTTGGAGAATGGCTGATACGAATCCTTTAGAGGATTTAGAGGCAGCCCATGTCCAGAAGACCTCCGATTATGCAGGCGTGAGTTGAACAGCCAGTTGTATCACCTTGGAGACACTTCTGTATAAAGAAACAGCGTGCTAAGAGATTGCACAGTTGCTTCCTTTAGGACAGTAGTGTGTTTTTTTAGTGGTGGATGCAAACGGTGGGGCTGAACTGCCTCCGTCTGTCTCTATGGGTTTATTTTCATGCCACTTATAACCCTTTTGTGATGAATGAGTCGTATGCTGGAGCTGCTATCTTTTCACCTGGTCCTAGGAAGGAAACTCACTTGCTGGCTGCCTGGTTGGATGACTTTCAGCCAGGAACAAAAGGAGAAGGGAGGCTTCTCCATACCTATCAAGTACTCTTGAAATCCTTTTGGGAAAAAAAATCTGTTCAGGATGCCGTAACAAGGATGGTTGTGTGAAGGAGAGACCATCTCCCCTTGCAGAGACTGAGGCAGCCACATTAGTGGATGGTTCCTTTCTGTTCCAAATATGAGTGTTCATGTTATTTATGTAGTTGAAAACAATTTGACCTCAAATGAGTTGCTGACGCCTTGCTCCAAGGAGGTCTGAGATTTTGGGCAACCAGCACCGGGCCTCAGTGGTGGCATCTGTGTAATGGCCTTTCCCAGAAAGTCCACATTGCAAAAATACTCTCTTACTCTTTACTGATGACCATTGGGATCTTGTTTAGGTATTTCATATCTTTCATTCACGATAAAATTTCCTAATAAAGAAAATCATCACCTTTTGTTAAATAAATAAACACTTCTTGCTTGAGGAATTTTTGAGAGTTTCCAGTTTGGACTGAAATTGAACAGTTCGACTTGTCATGTTTTCGCGTTTTGTTTTTCTTTCTTTTCCCTTTTTGAACTAATCATTAAATATGCAGCCTGGTCAGTTGCGTAAAATGAATGAAAGTGCTTTAGTTTCTCAGGATCCAGGCTGGGGCCCCTGGATTGTGGGGCCAGCCATTTGGAACTTTTCTCTTTCATCGTGGGGTCCTTTGCAATGAACGTGGGTCAACTTTGAACTGTCATTAAAGGAGCTGTTGTAAGCCGAGGACTACCTGTATTGCTGGTGATTTTGCCAGAAAGTTTGAGTTCATTGCCACACACACACACAGACCAATGATAGCTAAAGTCAATATTGTTGTGGTTTTTTTTTCAGAAGCAAAGTGCCATGTTTTTTTTAATTCTTTCGTGGACCTCTTTGGACAGTGGTGAGGAAGCATATCATGAAGAAGTTCTTTGCAATAACTTTGTGCAGTTTAATGAGATAGGAGGAAACTGGTTAGTTGCTAGTTGCATGGATGGTTTAGGTTAGTAGAAAGTGAAGTAGAGGTGCACCCGTACTGGTTGATTAAAGAATCCTCTTATTGCACATCAGCCAGCATATTGTTCAAAGGGACTTTGAGTGACAATCCAACTACACTCCGGTTAGAGTCCCACTGCATGCAATGCCACCTTAATCTTAACCTCAGCAAGAGGAGCCTCTTCCAGTGCATTGTAGACTCCATGAAGCTATTCACTCTGCTTTTTAACAATGAATTTGATACACGTGCAATTTTGCAGGAGTTCTGAACCACCTGGCTGCAGCCAGTGTTTGCATAGCAACATATCCACAACAGACACAGTTTTCCATTGATAGGTGTGGTATGTTTAATATCTTCCTCCTTCGGTTGTAAGTGAAAAGCAACTTCTTTTAATTTCAAGTCAGTGTTTCCTGAGACAGTCCTTTACCAGTTTGCACTAATACTGTGGAGCTGCTGCGCTGTGTTGGCTGCGCTTTTAAAGTTTCTGGGCTTTGTCCAGTTGTGTGTGTGTGTGTGTGTGTGTGATGCTCCACTTCGACTAACATTCATGGTTTTTTTTAATTTCCAATTTAATTTTGCAGAATTAGCTTTTGTTGACCTTTTATTCCTTGATGTCAAACCACATAATGACTTACCTAGGCTTCATTTTCAATAGTTTAAGAACCGAACCAGAAAGGAAAATAAGATTTTCAGGAATGTAATCCAACATGTATATTTATTTACAGTAGGGAGTGTTGTTGTTTTTTTGGAAGGGGGGGGTGTTCCTTACAGTGAGTGACATTCTGTGAAATCGCTTTTCACTGACTAGAGAATTTTAAGTGCATTAATACAATTGCAGGAAACTAGTTTTGAAAGGGTTCCCCGGGGGCATAAATATTGATAGTAATATGAGAACGGGCTTCCGCGAGAGAACCTTTTGCATATTCCTTGAATAATTCCTTTTGGGACACAAAGAAGAGTCGCAAGCGGATGAAAGGACATCCATTGCTGGCTGTTTAGTCTCCCGTGGTTGGTTGGTGGAAGCAGGACGGTTGAATGACACTTCATTGTCAGGCCGGGTCTTACCATATTTTTCGGAGTATAAGACGCACCAAGCTTTTGAAGAGGCACATTTTTTTAAAAAAAGTTTTGCACTCTGCAGACCCCTCAAAAACAGTCCAATGGATTTTTTTTGTCAAAAAAAAAAGGCCATGCATAGCCTTTAGGAGGTTTGTAGAGTGCTCCTGGGGGCTGGGGGTGGTGGTCAAAAATAAGCAACAAAATGGCCCATTTTTTGCTTATTTTTGCCCTCCCTGGCCCCCAAGACCACTCTGGAAGCCTCCTAAAGGCTATGCACAGCCATTTTTGCAAAGGGGGTGGGGTTTTGGGAAGCCAAAAATGCTGTATTCAGTGTATAAGACGCACCCAGATTTTCACCCTCTTTTTTGAGGGAAAAAGGTGCGTCTTATACTCCAAAAAATACAGTAATTATCAGTCAGAGAAAAAGCTGGAGTAAAAGTGGTCTAAGGTGTAAAGAAAGATTTGTTAGCCAGAGTGATGGGTTGGGTTTCTGGCCAGCCATCTCTGGCACATTGTGGCTGAAACGCAGCCTTCCTCACATTTCCCGGTGGTACCCGAGCAGGGCACGTTCCTTTCAGATGGACAATGGCAGTGTTTCTGGCTCTGGGGTGGGCAGTGTGTGGCTCCTGCAGAGGTCTTTTCCTGCCTCGCCACTTGGCAGCCAAGGAGACATCCCCTAAAGAGCCACCAGTTGGTCCTTCCTCCCCCCCACCCTCCCCTCGGTTCCTTTTGGCTCTGCTCCGCCATTCAGAACGCTGGCAGTGGCCAGTGAAACAAAGAGGCTCTTTCAGCCCCAGGCTTTTGTTAATGCTCCCAGCTTCTCTTCCCGGTTCCTAGTCCAATTGTTCCTCCTCAAGCAGTCCCAGGGGCTCTTGGGAAGCAACATTCCCTGGCTGGAGGGGAAGTCCTGCCCCCATCATCAGGGAAGAGTGGAAAGGCCCTGGCTTGAAGTGACCGGTTGGGAAAGGTCTGCCGGCCAGCCTCCCATCAGGGGTGTTCAGGGGCTCCAGCAGCTTTTTTTATCTTGGGCAATTTAGCTTGCTCCCTCCAGAGCTATTTGCAGTGATGCCCAGGCAACACTATAGAATATAGAATATAGAATATAGAATAGAATACAGAATGAATAGAATAGAATAACAGAAGAGGAGAACAGAGTAGAGTAGGTTAGAATTAGAATATAGAATAGAATACAGAATGAATAGAATACAGAATGAATAGAATAGAATAACAGAAGAGGAGAACAGAGTAGAGTAGGATAGAATTAGAATATAGAATAGAATACAGAATGAATTCAGAATACATAATATAGAATAGAATAACAGAAGAGGAGAACAGTAGAGTAGGATAGAATTAGAATAGAATAGAAAGTAGAATAGAATTAGATTAGAAAGAGTAGAATAGAATAAGGAATAGAATTGAATAGAATTCTTTATTGGCCAAGTATGATTGGACACACAAGGAATTTGTCTTTGGTGCATAGGCTCTCAGCGTACATAAAGAAAAATAAAACAGAATACATTCATCAAGAATCATAAGATACAACACTCAGTGATAGTCATAGGTCACTAATAAGCAATCAAATCATACTAGGAAACAAATTAAACAATATAAATTTTAAAGTTTTTTTTCTATCCCAGTCAACAGTTCCCATCACCTCCCACTTGTCATAGCTGGGGGATGATGGGAGTTCTATTCCAGTACATTTCGAAGATGCTGGATTCAACCGGGCTAGTCCTCCCTGGAGCTCACGTTAGCGTAGAAGCCATTTCCCTCTGAATTGAAGGAGGCAGGTCGCTTTGGTGGGTCACCTCCTGGCGAAGCTGTCCTGGAACGGTGTATGGATGGAAGTGGTCCACCGCTGGCCTTCGGACAGCCCTGGATTGTGCTGCGGCTAGGTTACTTTCCTATGGAATATTTGCACTGTGTATCGATGTGAGCAGTGAAGGGATGCTGTGGCTCAGTGGCTAAGACGCTGAGCTTGTCGATCAGAAGGTCAGCAGTTCAGTGGTTCAAATCCCTAGTGCTGCGTAATGGAGTGAGCTCCCGTGACTTGTCCCAGCTTCTGCCAAACTAGCAGTCCGAAAGCACGTAAAAAATGCAAGTAGAAAAATAGGAACCACCGTTGGTGGGAAAGTGTTCTGTGCGCCTTTGGCATTGAATCATGCCGGCCACATGACCATGGAGAACATCTTCGGACAGCACTGGCTCTTCGGCTTTGAAATGGAGTTGAGCACCGCCTCCTAGAGTTGGGAACAACTAGCACGTATGTGCGAGGGGAACCTTTACCTATCGATGTGAGCAGCTTACCTTTTAAAATTCTTCCTTGTTTTCTGAGTGACAAGCTTCTAGTGTGCTCAACAAGGGTGCAAGACAATGTGAGAGTAAATCCAATGGCCTCATCCATCTGTTGACTTCCTGTCATTATGGTTCTCGTTACTGTCCCACCCTTTTTCCTGGAGGGGCCTAGAGCATTTTACAAAACTCTCAATTGAACGATTACCCAGAAAGTCAACAGTCCTTAAAGCGATAAATCAACAGCAGGGAAACCCAATCAATAAGCCAATCTGAATGCAACTCAGTCTGGCCAAAGGGGCAGAGCCCCGCTCTTTGGCAGGTGCTGCTGTCTCCAAGCTCTGGGCCGCATGCCTTGTCTGAGGCTGAGCAGGACAGAGGGATGGAGACGTTCCTCAGGGGGCAGCTGTTGAGATTGTGGCCCTCACCCTGGCATCGTCCAAAGCAAAGCCAGCCCTCTGCCCACGGACTTCGGGCCTGCTCTGTCCACGGATGCCCATATGCCACTAAAGCATCAAAGTATGTGGGCTATGGGACTGTTAAAGCATAGCGTGGACCAAGGGCTGAGCACAACTCCCACTCGTGGGGTGAACAGTTTTTCCTCTTTAAAAAAAAAAAAGTTACCGGCAATCCTCGGCTTATAACCGTAATTGAGTCCCCGGTTTTTGTTGCTAAGTGAAAGGTTCGGGAAGTGAGTTTTGCCTGATTTGGCGGCTCTTTCTTGCCATAGTTGTTACGTGAACTGCTACAGTTAAGTGAGTCACATACAGGGTGTTTAGCGAATTGGGCTTCCCCGTGGACTTGGCTGCTTTAGAAGGTCGTCAAAAGGGAATCGCCTGACCCCAGGACATTGCCACCATCAAAGACACGAGTCAATTGCCAAGCGTCTGAATCTTGTTCGTCTGAATCTTGTCCTCGGGAGGCTTCAGTGGTTGTACGTGTGAAAAACGGTGCTAAGTCACTTTTTTCAGTGCCGTTGCAACTTTGAAAGGTTACTAAACAAACGGTGTGTTGTGTTGTTTGGTGGAACTAAATCACTATCAACAGCATTCTTAATCTAGTGCCTTTCCTTTCCTTTCTCCCTTCCTATCCTTTTCCTTCCCTTTCTTTTCTCCTTTCCTTCTTTTCCTTTTTCCTTTCCTTTTTCCTTTCTTTCCTTTCCTTTTCCTTCTTTCCTCCCTTTCCTTTTCCTTCCTTTCCTTTTTTTAATTTTAGAGAGCTTCTTTATTTATTCCCTCACAGTTATTTATTGCATTTACTCATACAATGTAATTAGCTAAAATAATTCAGCTCCCCCTGGCTTTTAGAAATGGATCCTGAGAGTTGAACTTATTTTTATTTTTTTTAATCATGCCAGGGGACAAGGTTTGTTCCTGGCATCAAGGATGACAGCACGTGGTACCCTGACCCTTCCTCCCAATTTTGAGGGTCTGTTGTGGCCTGCCAGTAGAGCTGGCAGCAGATTCAGACAGTGAGGAGGTTGGGGAGGAACATGGGCCAGTCCTGGAGTCTGGGGAACGCTCTGAGGAGGGCTCTGTGTCGGAGGCAGAGAAGAGGCCAGAGCCATATGCCAGTTATCAGCTGCCTTCGGAGTCAGACATCAGTGAGGCAGATGAACAGCTGGAGCCTGTTCCCAGCGTGAGCATGCGCAGAGTTGCCAGACGACGGGAACAGCTAAGGAACAGTGGTTGACTTGGGAGGAAGGCCACAGATGGACGATGAATGGCCTCTCCCAGAGGAAATAAAAGAGGAGCGAAAGGGGAGTGGAGCTTGCAGGAGGCAATTAGTTCGCTTCATTGGTTCCTGACTCTCAGAGACTCCTTGCCAAGTTCTGCAGATATCGGCCTGGCAGCTCTCCAAGCCAGAGAAGATCTGTGACCGTAAATCCTCCCTTGAAAGACTTTGCTTGGTGGGAATGAGCAGAATTCACAGTCAATTAATAAAAGGGTTTTTTGTTGGGACAAGGAGTTTGCTTCAGGCTCTTGGGGAGCCTCGGTCAGACGACGGTCCCCTTGGTGGAAGTAAATTAATATCCCTGGGACGGGCTTTGTCGGATAGATGTTGCTCTTACGTGGTGGATGAGGAAGCCACACAACCGAATGGCAGGATGGTTTCTCCAGAAGGTGACATTCAGGGAACACAGGTAGTCCTCGACTTACGACAGTTCACTTAGTGACCATTTGAAGTGACAACAGGACTGAAAGGAGTGATTCACATTCAGGCGCTTGACAGCTGACTTGCATTTATGATGGTCGCGGGGTCCCCTGATCATGCGATCCTCTTTTGCAACCTCCTTGGCAAGCCAAGTCCATAGGGGAATCCAGACTTCACCGCACAGGCGGGATTATTCATTTAACAAGTGCCGCAATTCACTTAACGAACATTAAAGTGGGGCCAAACTCAACTCGGCAAAAGGTCTCACTTAGCAACATAAATTTGGAGCTCTATTATTTTGGTTGCAAGCTGACCACCACTTGTTCTTTATTCTCTTTATTAAAAAAGAAGAAAAAAAAAGTCACTTTTGTTTATCTTGTGTTTTTCCCCCTCCTCCGAGCTCACAAACCTTGCGTATTAGTATCATATGTCTGCATTTCAAAGTGCAGAACACACGTGTTTTGCTGTGTCACCGGCCTCTTTTTTTTCAGTGCTGTGACATGTCACATGATGGATTTTTTATTTTTAAGACCTATGCCTGTTTGTTAGCTCAGGTTTCCGTTCAGAAGTCGGAACTGCAGTTTAGTCAAGGGCTTGTTGCGGCTCATAATGGGGTTTTCTCAGTCAGCTGGACGTCCCGTGGCATTGTTTGGGGGAAACAAACCCCTCATTGATCGGGGAAAGTGTACGAGCTGAGGTCGAGATTCCGGGTTCTACAGGAAGTGGGTTTTTCGACGCAGACGTCCCAATTTTCTGCGAGGCGATGTGTGTTAGGTGAGTTTTTCAAAACTTTTGCTGTCTCCTCTCCCCCCCCCCCCCCATCTGCGTTTACATTTTAAACATGAAACGTGTGTTATTTAATGCCCATCGAAAACCTGCAAGGTTTTTTTTTAGGGCAACAAATTGGAGGGACAAAAGAGTGATTCTCTGCTTTGCTTGCTGGGTGTTATTGCATGCCCCAAATTGCGACATTGCTCTCCTCTGAGTTGTGTCAATAACAGCTGTCTCTGCGTTGAACCTGGGAAGGCTGTCAGCAAACAATGATAAAAGGGCTGAAAATCTGAGAAAATTGTATTGTCTGAACCAAGTGATGTTTTAATCCCTCCCTGGGGTGGCCCGTGCAAATCTTCTGAGTCTTCCTCTCTGGCTCTTGTGGGTTGTTAGTTGCGAAGTCGTGTCCAACCCATCATGACCCCATGGACAACATTCCTCCAGGCCTTCCTGTCCTCTACCATCCTCCGAAGTCCATTTAAGTTCACACCTGCTGCTTCGGTAACTTCATCCAGCCACCTCCTTCTCTGCCATCCCCTTCTTCTTTTGCCCTCCATCATTCCCAGCATGAGGCTCTTCTCCAGGGGGTCCTTCTTCCTTCTCATCAGGTGGCCAAAGGATTTGAGTTTCCTCTTCAGGATCTGGCCTTCTAAAGAGCAGTCAGGGTGGATCTCCTCTAGGACTGACCGGTTGGATGCCTTGCAGTCCAAGGGACTCAATGCAGGAGTCTTCTTCTCCAGCACCAGAGTTCAAAGGCCGCCATTCTTTGGCGCTCAGCCTTTCTTATGGTCCACCTTTCACAGCCATCCATTGCAACTGGGAAAACCACAGCCTTGTCTAGAGGCACTTTTGTTGGCAGGGTGATGTCTCTGCTTTTTAGTAGGCTGTCTAGATTTGCCATGGCTTCCCTCCGCAGGAGCAAGCCTCTTTTAATTTCTTGGCTGCAGTCCCCATCTGCGGTGATCTTGGAGCCCAGGAAAATAAAATCAATCACTACCTCCATTTCTTCCCCATCTATTTGCCAGGAATTGAGAGCGCCGGATGCCATGATCTTAGTGTTCAGATCTTGGAAACCTAGTTTATTAATTCAAAGTTGGCCTGTGGAGGTGCCACCACAAAGAAGAGTTTGTAGATGGGCGTGATTCACATGGAATCATTTAGGAAGCTTTTATGTACAGGTTGTCCTCAGCGACCACAATGGAGCCCCAAATTTATGTTGCAAAGTGAGAAATTCCTTAAGTGAGTTTTGTCTGTCCCATTTTACGACTTTTCTTTGCCAAGTGAATTGCTGCAGTTGTTAATTAGTCACACGGTGGTTCAGCGAATCTGGCGTTTCCCCGTGGACTTTTCTTGTAAGTCATTGTTTTCCAATGGCGTCACTTTGGATGATCACTAAGCAAAGTTGAGGACTACCTGTATTCTGTACTTTTGGAAAGCTAAGAATTTCAACCTCCATAACTTAAGGAGGTGTGGGGAAAGAGAATACCAGGCTTGTTAATTTTGTGGCGTCCGTGGCCATCTATTCTTCTGAGGCAGAGCAGTTACAGGTAGCTGGGTCTTCTGTTTGGTGTCTATTATGAGCCTTGGTGGCGCAGTGGTTAGAGTGGAGTAGTGCAGGCTCCTTCTGCTGACTGCTGGCTGACTGCAATTTGGCAGTTCAAATTTCACCAGGCTCAAGGTTGACTCAGCCTTCCGTCCTTCGGAGGTGAGTAAAATGAGGACCCAGATTGTTGGGGGCAAGAGGCTGACTCTGTAAACCAATTAGAGAGTGCCGTAAAAGCAACTGTAAAGTGGTATGTAAGTCTAACTGCCCTTCCTTCCTTCCTTCCTTCCTTCCTTCCTTCCTTCCTTCCTTCCTTCCTTCCTTCCTTCCTTCCCAATAGTTAGAATACAATATTGCAGGCTAACTCTGTCTACAGCCAACAGTTAGATCCTGATCGGGCTCAAGGTTGACTCAGCCTTCCATCCTTCTGAGGTTGGTAAAATGAGAACCCAAATTGTTGGGTGGCAAGAGGCTGACTCTATAAACGGCTTAGAGAGAGCTGTAAAAGCAACTGTGAAGCGGTGTATAAGTCTTAAGTGCTAGTGCTATTTATGCTTTTAGCTTTGAGGCGTCTCCCAAGTCCATAAGCCGAAAGGACAACTTTTGATATTTGGATAACAAACCTTGGTGCGTTTGAAAAAGATTGAATCCCTCCCGTCATGTTTTTGCCTGGCTCATCGGCTGCTTACCCAGAGACCGATCAAAGCGTTCTGTGTATTCCTGGCTAGCCTCTTGTGTCATTCCCAAGAATGTGGGGGAAAGCCTGTAGATTCTCCTCTGAAGCCCTGGTTAGTGAGTCTCAGGCATCTTTTAAAAAGAGATCAGCATCTTAACAAGCAGCAAAGAAAATTCCCAACAATCTGGTCGCCGATGATTTCCTGGGGATATTTTTCTAGGGCTTTGAAAAGAATCCTCCAGTCCTGCACTTACCTGCAGTTCAGAGGGCCTACTCTGGATTGTGACAGCACTTTTAATAGTTTATCTGGGGCAGCTGATTTAAATGCACGTTGGTCAGTTTATTAATTCTAGTTCCCAGAACTGTGAGGAGGAACAAAAGGACAGTTAGTGGGGGGAAAACCACCAGTGAGGAAATGCACGCTCCGTTTCTGTGCCCTTGGGCAGAACGTGCCAGGCGACTGGAAGGGACGCTGTGCCTGTGCTACTTCACGAATACCCTGTTTCCCCAAAAATAAGACCTCCCCAATCAGGCTTTTGAACACATGCGCTAAAATAAGCCCTCCCCGAAAATACTGCAACGCGGCACTAGCCATGAGGTGGCCGCACTCGCTGTCTCCTGCACCTCAAAAATAATAAGACCTCCCCGCTTATTTCGGGGGTGGATGGTCAAAAGAAAATACGACACTCTTATTTGGGGGGAAACACGGTAAATGTTAGTTTTCACTTATGTGCAGGAACTCTTGTTGCAAACTTTGTTCTGGCTCCTGTGTGGATGTCACAGTTCGTGGCATCGGCTTCTCCTGAATTAAGAGGCCGACTTCATTAGAAGAAAAAAAAATTGTTCGTAGAAAACATACTTATCCTTCAATGTTGTGGTGGGTTTTTTTCTCCCCTTTTTCTTCCTTAACTTGTTGTTTTGCAGAATCCCCCGGGGTCCTGTACAACAGCCCCTGGAGGATCGGATCTTCACTCCCACCGTCTCGGCTGTGTACAGCACGGTAAGGAGAACACGCAAACAGCTTTTCGCCCACAGCTTTTTTGGTGGGGTGGGGGAATCCTCTGATGAGTGAGAGGAGCCTCACCTACAGACAATGAGCAGGTGATAGCTTCAATAACAGGCCTCCTCCCGCACGATTCCCTTCACGTAAAACTCCGAATGAGTAGGTATTTGTTTGTAAACATTTGCAAAATGATAACAAGGACAGGAGGGTAAGTCAAAATTGGACCCCCTGTCAGTGGATGAAGTGATTTGAAACCCTCTCTTCATCCGGCTCTCTGCACCCTCCAACTTTTGGAGAGCGATGCTTGGTTCAGACGACGTCTTTCAGCTCCCCCTTGTGTCAGGGGGAGATCCTGCAGAACTGGATTCCTTGGGATCGAATAGGAATCAGCTATCAGAATAGGAATCAGCTATCAGAATAGGAATCAGACACCGCAAAAGTGTCAGAGATTTCGTAGTGTGACTATTATTATGAGATAAACCCAGGAGCAAAACACAGCACACAGGCTTTACACAATTAATAGAGGGTTATATACAAATATATACAGACATATACATGGTAGATAAATCCCTTACTACCCAGCTACGGACACAAGGAGAGAAATGAGATACACGACGAGAGAGAGAGAGAAACGCCCTCTAATGGCCACCTCTTAAAATGGTAAATGACATGTGTGGACCCCACCAGAGTCTTAAACTGGCGATACCTGTATTGCTGAATCATCCTCATTGCATCATCTTACAGATTACAACCTTACATCAGATGGCAGCTATTAAATCCTCATTACCTGACAAAAAGATACCGTTGGCGGGGTGGTGGTGTCAGTCTAGGTTTGAGTTTTGGAGGAGGATCAGTAGGAGGCTGCCCAGGGAAGGAAGAGCCAGAGGAGAAAGGATTCCCGCCTTGGTCTTCAACCCAGGGTCCTATTGGAGCAAGGCTTCCAAGCACAGGGGAGAGTTCCTGCTTGCAGGGAGAGTCCGTCCCCAACCGGAAGAGAATTAGGAAGGCTGTTCCAGCCACAGTCCTTTTTCCACGAGAGATGTGGGTCAGGAGGCCAATCCATTTTACTATGAGCCATTGCTGAGCCTGGGGACATGCTGCATTGTTAAGAAGTATATCAGCATCGGGAAACCAGCTGGGTAGGAATAAATGTAATTGCCAACATTTGTTTTTCAATTAATACTTTCCTTCGAGTGGATTAAGTGAAACTGCTGATGGGAAAGTGTGTGGAAATTAAAAAAAAAACAAAAAACAGTACAGCTTTTCTTACCTCTTTGTATCCAGAGACCTGGGTACTTGTTTGAAAGTTGACCTTAGACTCTCTTTCCCATTTATTTGCAGGAAAGGATGGGATTGTCTTGTAGGTGGTACTCATTGGTTTGGGTTTTCACTAGTAGCCGGTATTTCCCAAATGGAAGAAGTTCTTTTACTAGAAAAATGAATTTAGTTTAGTTTAGTTTATTGTCACTGCACCTCGTACAACAAAATTAAATGTCATCTTCAGTGTACATTATAACTATAAAAATAAAAACACAAACACACCTCCTTCACATGCTGTATAATTGAAATTGAAAACCCCTGATATTGCATTAATATTGCACTATACCCTAGAATTCAATATAGTTACTGCCCTGGGACAGAAGCTGTTTTTCAGCCTATTTGTCCTTGTTTTTATTTACCGGTACCGTCTGCCAGATGGTAATAGTTCAAAAAAGGGGGGGGGCAGGGTGAGATGGATCTTTAAGAATGTTTTGAACTTTTTTAAGGCAGCGGGAACTATAAAGCTCTTCCAAAGAGGGGAGAGGGGCAACCATGATCCTCTGGGCAATGACCTTGACCCTCTGGAGCGCTGTCCTATTTGCCACTGGGCAATTGGCAAACCAAATACGGGCAGTAAGTTGAAATACTCTCAATGGTGCAGCGGTAGAAGGTCACCAGCTGTTTTTCATTTAGTTGTCATTTCCTGAGAAGTCTCTGGTAGTATCATCTCTGCTGGGCGCTTTTGACCAGTGCTGCAATGTAAGCGCCCCAGGTTAGGTCCTCTTTTTATTACGACACCCAGAAACTTAAAACTGGCCACTTGCTCCACTCGGTTTCCATTCAATTAAATTATTTATAATTTAATTAATATGATTAATATATTAATATAAGTAATGATATTCAATTAAATATAATAGCAACGTTAAAAGGGCCATTTGCTCTCTTCCTTGTAGATAGAAAGGAAATGATCAATGTTGATAATTTGAGAATGGAATGCAGCCCAGAACTGCATCCTGTTAGAGCAGGGGTCGGCAACCTTAAACACTCAAAGAGCCACAAAGATCCTAACTGGAAGCCCCCCCCCCATTCAATTCTGGAGCCGACCAGAAATCCGGTTCCCCCACCATAGAGTCTCCTCCTAGCGTGGCGTCCTTTTTCCTCTACCTCTCCTAACCGAAAGCCCTATCAATTGTGGAGCTGACAGGAAAACCCGCCCCTTGCCTTAGAATTTCCCCTGGCGTGACAGGGAGCCGCAGCAGAGGGATGAAAGAGCCACATGCAGCTCCAGAGCCGCGGGTTGCTGATCCCTGTGTTAGAGGAAGGTATCACATGGAAATGAAAAACAAAATGACCCACAAAATGGGCAGATGCCCTTGGTGAGCATCTTCCCCGTTCACATGGGGTGCAAGCTAATATCCCCAGAGGTTTCCCTGCCTCCCGCTGGGTTAGCCTGAAAGATGGAGCCAGACCAGGGCTGATGGGGAAGATGGCTGCGGTGGGGCTCTCTCTGTTGTGAAGAGGAGGCCTCTCCCAGGGAGGGCACCTCTTTCTCGAGCTAAAGCCCCCAGGCTGCCGAGGGAATTGGAGCTCTGCTTTCTCCCACCGAAGGGTTGATCAAAGAAGATGGTAATCTGTCTCTTGCCTCTTTAGAGCCCACTTTGCGTTGCTGCCTTTGAAACAAGGGCGTTAATTAGATGGCGGATAGGATGTGTCCCCGGTCTTTTTATCTTTAAGCCTCAGTTTTGATCATGGATCATCTCAGTTTAGCCAAGATTGGCGAGAGTTCCTTTCTGTGGATTTTTCTGTCCATTTACTCACTCCCTTGCAGCCGTGTCTCACTCAGGCTTCCGAGAGTGGGCCTTGACTTTCCTCTCCCACCCACGTGGGCTGGCCTTGTCTCCACCCACGGCCAGGCGGTTATTAGTGGCTCTCTTCCTTTGTGAAGAAAGAACCCAGTGCCATTGAAGGGGCCCGGGAGTTTCCCCCCCAAGCCTTTTTTGTCTACAGAAGAGACCCTTAGTTTTTCTCTTGTTGGGTGAAAGTGATCCATTAAGGGTATAGCTCTTTTTCTCCTACCTAGGATCAAACAGGTCCTTGGGAATCTTATCTGGAGTCAGATCCACTAAACCAGCAAACTGTGGCTCTAGAGCCGCATATGGCGCTCTCATCCCTCTGCTGTGGCTCCCTGTTGGCTCCACAATTGATAGGTTTTTCAGTTAGGACAGGTAGAGGAAAAAGGGACACTGTGCTAGGAGGAGACTCTATGGTGGGGGAACCGGACTTCCGGTCGGCTCCAGAATTGAACGGTGGGGACTTCTGGTTAGGACTTTTGTGGCTCTTTGAGTGTTTAAGGTTGCCGATCCCTGCACTAAAACATAAATGTGCGGTTTTCCAGCTCCTCCAATGAGCCCAAGCGATGGACTCCCATTGCCCAGGATGCTTACTTTGTGGAGACAGTCCTACTCCGTTGTGGTTTCACTAACAGCTTATCTCCTCGCAGGTTACGCAGGTGGCAAGACAGCCAGGCCCTCCTGCCCCCTCCCCTTACTCTCCTCATGAAATAAACAAGGGGCATCCAGCCCTTGCTGCCACACCCCCCGGACATGCCTCTTCCCCTGGTCTCACTCAGGTAAGATCGGAGGCTTCTCGTTCGGGGATTTGAGTTTTGGCTCCCCAAAACCCGGGAGGGGGGGGGTGTCAGGCTGGGCACAGGAGGTGGGGGGGGGGGCTAGCGGGGCGGGACACCTTCCCCCGACCACATCTGGATTGCTCAGGGAGCATTTCACACTCTTCACCCTCCCACCCACTCCAAAACCTTGTTTCATTCGAGGTTTCCTTTTGGCTAACAGATGGTGGTTTGATTCCCCTCTCTGTATGCGCCTCGTTTTCTTTTCCTGTCAGAAGCCATTCCCCCACCCCCCACCCCAAGAAAAGCATAGAGAGAAGAAGGGTTGCAGCGGTAGCGCTTTAAAAAGCAGCAGCAGCCTCCGCCATGATGGCAGCTTAGAGTAAACCAAAGCCCGCCAGAAGCTGGAGGCAGGCACTGGGCAGCCATGGATGCTGGTTCAGGATGGCTTGTCTCGAACACAGATTCCCTCCTCGGATGGGTTTTTTAGCAGCTCTGGTCTCTCTAGCTGGAGTTTGGGCCCAGAGGATTGAGCTGATGTCATGCAGGAACAAGGTGGCCTTCGTCTCCCACTGCGGCCATGGCTCATGGGGGGGGGGTGCGTTTTTGGGGGAGGGGGGATGTTTAACTTCTGAACCCAGCAGCGGTGGGCCTGGCAGCCTACTAGGACAGATTAATAATAAATGGAAAGAAAAAGAAGAAGATAGTTTAGTCTTGCGGAAGCTCCTGAGAACGTCCTGGACCGGCCGCTGTGACAAACCAGTCCCTCTCCTTGGCTGTGTTTGTGCCCCCACCTCTCCGTCTTTTGGGGGTTCTCCTGATGTCCCTGAGGAACGGCCAGCCCACCTTCCCCACATGCAACTCCTGGGAAAATTGCACGACCCTCTCTTGAGCACCCAAATCTGCTTTCTGAGAGGCCATTTCCCCTTCATTTCGTTTCTCCTGATTTCTAATCTGAACCAACGTGGCTGACCCAGCCTTTGGGAAGAGGAATCCATTTGCTGGGCTTCTGCCCGTCCGGCTGGATTTTAATTTGAGACAAGAGGGCGCCCTCTTCCCCCCGCGCAGGCCTGTCCCGTTCATCGGGCGGATTGTCAGTAAAAGGGGCGCTTCTTGTTCCTTGATCCAAATAATGGTTAATCTTGCCTTTCTCTCTCTCCTCTCCCCTCCTTCCCTTCCCGTGTCAGGCCTCTGCCGTCCCTGCTCGCCCTGCAGTTGTGGGGTCAGCTGAAGAGTGGGACAGTGGGTCACATCGCTTTCATTCTAAGATCCTTTCCTAAACGTGCCGGAGAAATGTACAGCTAGTCCTCGACTTACAAACACAATCGAGCCCCCCAAAATTACGTTGCGAAGCAAGATGTTTGTTAAGTGAGGTCTGCCCCATTTTACAACCTTTCCTTGCCACCTTCCTTTGTTAAGGGAATCGCTGCAGTTCATAAGTTTAGTAACCCACTTGGTTAGTGAACACGGCTTTCCCATTGACATGGCTTTGTCGGATGGTCGCAAAAGGGGATCGTGTGACCTGGGGGCCCCCCCAGCAACAGTCATAAACATGAAGCGGTTTGCCTAGCCTCTGAACGTTGATTCCCTGACCGGGGGGTGGGTGGGTGGGGGGGCTGGAAAAGTCGGGAAAATGTGAAAAACTGTCCTAAGTCACATTTTGCGGCGGCGTTGTAACATTGAACGGTCTCTAAATGAACAATTGTAAGTTGAGAACTACCTGTACATCAGGGGTGGTATTCACTTACCGTATTTTTCAGAGTATAAGATGCACCAGAGTATAAGACGCACCAAGATTTTGAAGAGGCAAATTAAAAAAAGTGTTTGCGCTCTGCAGACTTCCCAAAATGGCTCGTTTTTCATGAAAATGGGCCCGTTTTTGTCAAAAAAAAGGGGCCTGCATAACCTTTAGGAGGCTTTTAGAGTGCTCCTGGGGGTGGGGGAGGGACAAAAACACCAAAAAACAATATTTTTTACAAAACCGGGCCCATTTTTTTTGTCAAAAAAAGGACACGCATAGCCTTTAGGAGGTTTATAGAGTGCTCCTGGGGTCTTGTGGTAGGGTAAACACGGGCAAAAAACAGCCAATTTTTCGCTCACTTTTGTCCTCCGGAGCACTCTATAAGCCTCCTAAAGGCTATGCATGGCCATTTTTGGGGTTTGGGGAGCCAAAA
This sequence comes from Thamnophis sirtalis, assembly GCF_051295495.1. Lineage (NCBI taxonomy): Eukaryota > Metazoa > Chordata > Lepidosauria > Squamata > Natricidae > Thamnophis > Thamnophis sirtalis. Next base: position 39,038,711 of record NW_028261395.1, read on the forward strand.
ATGCTGTATTCGGTGTATAAGTCGCACCCAGATTTTCAGCCTCTATTTGAGGGGAAAAGGTGCACCTTATACTCCAAAAAATACGATAGTTGAATTATAAATTGTGCTTTGGCTCGAAAACCTGCCTAAACGGGATGGCTTAGAGCCGGGATTACCACTACCAGCTGAATACCACCTCTGCTCCTGTTGGCGTTAAAGTCAGTGCTGTGCCTGTTCTGTTGCAGATGCCTTGGCGAGTTGATCCCAGGAAGGAATCTGAGCCCCTGGTCTCAGTCGATTGATGGGGGTCTCTCCCCCTTTGCCATTTCTCTGGAGAGTGTTGATATGCTCTGTCCAAAAGATGTCTCAGCGCCTTCAGTTGCCCCTTTCACACACACACAAACAGACACGGCTGGAGAGCTAGCGGATGGCTTCTTGGAAAAAAGAGGGGAGGGGCTGCCAATAGGGGCTTAAGGAAATGGCCTCCCCCCCCAGCAGTTTAGAGACAAGATGGACTTCCTCTAGATGGGGGGGGGGTTATTGGGGGTGGCCCTGGCACTTAGGGTCCCAAGGAAAGCTGGTGGAGAAATAGCTGTGGGGTCCCCGCTGTGGGTTGATGTTCACTATCAAGAGGAGGATGATTATTTCTGAAAAGCTGAATTTGCTTTTTGTGCTTAGTAGTTGGCGAAAAGGAGAGCCCCCTCTCCCAGGACATGCAACCCCACCCCCCCAGAGATCCTGCAAAGCGATTGGAGGGGAGAAGATGCACTTCCCCTTTTGCCCGTCTTCCTTCTGCCCTTCTTACTCTCTCTGTCTCTCTCTCTCTCTTGTCTCTCTCTCTGTGTGTCCCCTGTCGCTTTCCTCCTCTGTCTGTCTCTCTCTTTCTCTCTCTCTCTCTCTCTCTCACTCTGTCACTCTCTTTCACTCTCGCTCCAGCAGCCAGGAGGGAGGAGGGACAGAAGCTTTCCACCCCACCCAAGAGCCAGCAGTCTTTTTGAAGATCCAAGGGAACTGGTGCAAAGGATTCTGGGATGTGGGATGGTGAGTCACAAGAGGAAAAAAAAAAGTCCAGTGATGCCCACTGGACCAGCCTGGTCTCGAATTTTGTTGTGTGGACACATACACCTCCCCCCCCCTCCTGCAGACCCGCAAGGGGGTGTGTGGGGAACTCCACAGAAGTTTGTGCAGGCCCTGTAACTTTCGGATACGGAGGACAGGTCGGCATTTTGGGCTGGGAGGCATCTGGTCGCCTCCGGGTAATTTTGGGCCGTGCTGTTGCTCAGCCTTGGGAAGCGTAAAGTCCAGAGGTTGCCCATGAAATTCCGAGCAGGATGGGGGAGGCCTTCTCTTTAGAAGGGGGCAGCTGGTTGCATTCCCCAGCCTTGGCATTAACTGTCCTGGCGAGAGCGGTGGGTTCTCCGTTTCCCCCACTAGCCTCGGTTCTGAGCTCCCCAAAAAGGGAACTTGGAAGACGAAGAAGCGTTTTGCTGCACCCTCGGGGACTGGGCAGGGAAAGGCATTGATGGTGCAAACCGGACTTCGTTTGCTGCCCAAAAAGGAAGATAAAGAGAATCAGCCTGGTGTGAGAAAAATGGCCTCGAAGAATTCAGTGTTCTCTGTGTGCGACCCCAGGGGGCCCTGTCCTTCGCAGCCTTTCCCCCTTTTCAGGGAGATCTCCGAGGAAGGAGAGAAGGAGAGAAGGAAAACCCCCTCCTCGTTGCTTATCCCATTTCTGCAATTCCAGAAAATAGACTTCCTCCCTGTTTGGGCTCGCGGTTCCAGTTGGTGGCATGAATCCGTTGGCAGACGGAAAGCTGCTTTCTTGGTTGTCGTGAGCCGTGGGTTGGAAGCCTGCTTGTTTTAAGTCCGTTCCCAAATCCAGAAACCCTGGGAAGTGAGGGTCCGTCTCAAAACATTTGGGTTCCAGCTGCCTTTTCAAAGCTGCCTCGACAAAGTTCTCTCCCTCCCGTCTTGTGGGACTTAAACACGTAATAGAAACACTTGGATGATTTGGCGAGAGAAAGTCTGGCGGCCCTTAATGCTAATCAGGAACGGCGAAGGAGGTGCTCCCTGGTGGGGAATTTCAGCTTCTGGATAAATAAGCCCACCCTCCCCAAATCTTCTTTGGCCTGGCTTTCTGCGGAAATCTGACAGGCTCTTCACCTTTATCTGTGTTCCCTCCCTCATTAAGGAAAAAAAGAGCCTTTGAGATGTAAGCTTCACTAATTGCTTTAAATCAGATTTAGGGGGAAGTGCAGTCATGTTCCATCTCCCCCCCCCCCCGAATAAAACTAGCGCTTCCATCATTTGCTTGCAATCATTTTTAATCTAAAACGTCGTCGTCTCTCAGCAGGCTTCCATGGGTAAAACGTGGGATCAAATCCCAGAGTAATTTGTCCTGCTAGGCTTAAAGAAGAGCCCAATCCAGATTTGTTTTCCTCCCCCCCCAAGTTGCTGGAGATTTTTCAGGGAGTCCCGACCAGTGTTCAGGAACCTCTGCTCTAAAGGGGCTCAATGGCTAAGACGCTGAGCTTGTCGATCCGAAATGTCGGCGCATTTCGAACCCCTAGCGCCGCGTAACAGAGTGAGCTCCCGTTACTTGTCCCAGCTTCTGCCAACCTAGCAGTCCGAAAGCATGCAAAAAAAAAAAAAAAAGTAGAAAAAATAGAGGCCACCTTTGGTGGGAAGGTAACAGCGTTCCATGCGCCTTCGGGTGTTGAGTCATGCCGGCCACGTGACCACGGAGACGTCTTTGGGCAGCGCTGGCTCTTTGGCTTTGAAATGGAGATGAGCAGCACCCGCTAGAATCAGGAACGACTAGCACAACTAGCTGTTGTGCTTGTCAGCCTCCTCAAAATATTTTGTGTGTAATTTAGAAATCCCCTTGGGAGGAGAAAGCGACTTGATTTCGTTCATAACGTGGTCGAAAAGGGATACATTTTCTTGTCTCCTCCAAGAGAGAGAGAGAGAGACTCCTCTAAGGGAGTCTGAGCCCTCCTATGCTTCCCAAGCCTTGGGAAACATTCAGAGGGCTGTAGGTTCACGTCCCCGGTATCTGAGGCAGTGTTCTCATGTCCTAGGGTTACCTGAAAAGTCACATTCGCTGAGTTTTGGTTCGGCTTTTTATCACTAAAGGACACGGAGAAAGGTTTTCCTTTCCATAAATAGCCAAGGGAACTCTTGATGGAGAAAGGAGAGGCTTCCAGGAGCTTTAGTGCCATGGCATTCTCCCACAGAGAGAGGTGATGGATGGTCATTGAGCGAGCTGTTTTGGCAGCAGCTCTGCAAAACCTTTCTGAATTGAGCTTCTTCAGTGGCATGGATCACAGCAGGTAGTCAGGCGCGGTTCAGGAACTCCCGGCATTTGTGGACAGCGGAATTAAATCCCAAGGGGTGTGAACGCTGGCTTCGCAGCGGACGGTGTTGACCTGCCCAGCCCAGCCCAGCCCGGTGTGTGACTTCTGAGGCAGGCCTGAGCTGAGAGAGGGGTGATTCGTTGGCTCTGCTTGTGAGATATTGTTTGAATGCAGTATTGCAAGCTAACTCTGCCCCACTGCCTGGAGTTTGATCCTGACTGGCTCAAGGTTGACTCAGCCTTCCGAGGTTAGTGAAATGAGGATTTAGATTGTTGGGGGCAATATAGGCTGACTCTGTAAAACTGCTTAAAGAGGGCGATAAAGGCACTGTGAAAGCGGTATATCAGTCTTATTGCTTTTGCAGGGTGGAGGGTGCTTGGCAGGGCCAAGAGACTTCTGGCACGGTAGAGTTGTGGGCATTTCCATTACGCTGGTGCTGCTGAGATTTGGAAACGAAAGTGCTGCCTGTGACTCAGCATTTTGTAATACATACACACACACACACACACACACAGAGTGATGCAACAGAATTATGTCTCTTGTTTATTTCCAGCTTAGCTAGGAGTGTGGAGATCTTGTTGCACAGCAGGCCTAGTGGCTATCAACTAGTTTGGCAAGCCGGTAAAAATAGTTCTTGCTCTTTGGCTGACTTGAGCGGATAGACTTGAGAGGGCTTTGTGGCGAGAAAATTCCTGAGAAGCTGAAGCATACTGGGGGTTCCTTCTGTGGGCTTCCAACGCTCGGGTGCCACAAGTTCCTCTTTGTGACCCTGACTTTCCGTCCTTTCACTGTTTTGGTGAGTGCTTGAGCATGGTCAAATTGGGTTACTGCTCTGGGGAATGAACAGACCAGGGTTCGCTGCTGCCACCTGCTTTTTAAGGCCCGAGCAGAGCAGACTAGCCAGCTTAAGAGACGTGGAAAGTTTTCTTCCGGCCTTCCCTTGAGTAGCACAGGGCTCTCCTTTAGTTGGCCACCCTAGTTTAACGGAGGATTTCCTGCCCACTCCTGATGGCACAGTTGAAGTGGCTTCTGCTTTCAGGGGGAAGAGAAGATGACAGCTCACCCAGATTGGTTCCTGCCTCCGATATTTTGCCGCTTGTTGATATAGTCGAGGCAAAAGCCCAATCGGATGAGCATTTTGGTTTATTAAGTAGTCACGAAGAATAGTAGGAGGCCGTGTTGATGAACCTACGGAACGCGTGCTGGTAGCGGCACGCAGAGCCACTCTGTGCGGGACGCGCGGCCTCGCTGGCTCCTCTTCCACGTTCTTGTGACCGCATGCGCGCTGGCCAGCTGGCTGTCACGCATGCGGCAGCGCTGAAACCTGGAAGATCAGCATTCTGCCAGGCATGCATGCGCTGGCACCCAAACTTCTGGGTTTCAGGTGTGCGCATGCACGACGGCCAGTTGTTTGTTGGGCGCGCACATGCGCTGAAAACTGGAAGTTCGGGTGCCAGCGTGCGCATGCATGGTGGGACGCTGCTCTTCCAGGTTTTGGCACTCCCGCATGCCCGAAGGCCAGCGAGGCTGCGCATTCCAGGCGGGATGGTTCTGCGTGCTATTTCCGACATGCAGGTTGGCACGCGATGACGTAAAAGATCAGCCTTCACTGGTATGATGCCTCAAGTCTCATGGTTAATTGCTTCGTGTGCAGCATGGCCCAGGATAAGAGACTGCTATCACAGCCTCATGTGTGACACAATTTGAGTCTCCTCAAATAGTAAAACATTTAGGCACTTGTATGATCACCGGTTCTCACTCTTGTTAACCTAGCTGCTCTTGGAAGAGTTGACTCCTGGTTCTCTTGTCTGAGGTGCTCGTGGCAGGGGGGGGGGTAGACTCCCCTCTTGCCCATCTAAAATTCGTCCCCTCTTAACGTCGAATGGGTTGTCAGGGTGTGCTTGAGATGATGGGGAGGCACGGCCAGAAAGCCAGCCCAGGGGCAATAAGGCGAATAAGGGTCCAACGAGTGATCTCTGTCTGCCTGGAAGACTCTGTGGGAAGAGCAGGATTCTCAGCCTGCCTGGGGTGGGGTTGGGGCTTGTCTGGAATTCCGGGATTGCAGGACCCTTCTTTTCCTGCTTTACGATGGAACGATCTCCCTCCTTTCATGGCCAGAGTCTGCTGGAACCGGGGAGTCCCGGGAGGTGGATAGTTGCCAGTCAAGAGTCCACGCAGGGAGGGATGGGTGGAAATCCCGGCTCCATCCCTTTGCCAACATTGCTTTCTCTTTTCTGTGGCAGGCTCCGTACCCCGCGGGACAGAACGCCGCACCCACCACGCTGGTGTACCCCCAGGCCCCTCAGGCGATGAGCACGCAGCCTCAGACCCGCTCTCCGGTAAGAAAACAGCCCCTCTGGGCTCAGCATGTCCTTTCAGTCCAACAGAGGCTCTGGCCTCTTCTCGCCTCCCCTCCTGGCGTGGCTGCTGCTGCTGGCAGAGGAGAAGTGGGGAAAGGACTCAAGACTGAGCTCTTTGGAGCTCTGCTCCTCTTCTCCGGGCTCCGTGCATTTCTGCCCCTGTCTCTTTGTGATCCTTGTTGTCACGCTGCAGTGTAAATGCGACACCCTCTCCTCCCCTCCTCCTCCTTCCCCCCCCCAATGAATTCTTGCTCAGCACCTTTGGGGGGCGGGGTTGCAAATGACGTGGCAAGAAGAGCTTGGTGCCATCGCCCTGCCCCATATCCTGGTGATCCTCTGCCATTTTGCACCATAAGTCTGGGCCAAACGGACGGCTAGCTGTCGTGATAGAGATGGAAGCTGTCCGTCCTCTGCCCTTGCTCGCCTCTCTCTCTCTCTCACACACACACACACTCACACAGACACACACAAACACGCACCTGTGGGGCTGTGAGACAGAGGAGTTGTAGGAGCTCTGCGCCCTTTGCTTCCAGCTGCCTGCCTGCTCTGGCTTTCCAAGGTAGGGAGGGACCCTCCAGTTAGTGCTTTCCTGAAGGCAGCCCCTCTCCCCCAACGCTGAATCCAGTTTTGATCTCTGGTGAGCCCGTTTCAAAGGACTTTGTTAGAAGGGAGCAAAAGTAAGGATCGGTGGCTAGAGGAAAAGGAGTGACCTGCCTGAGGAGTCCCTTCTCTAAATTAGTTTTCTTGACAGCCCGGCAGAGCAGTGCCCATCCCTTGCCTTGGCCCCTGGAAGCGGAGGAAGGTTTTGGAACAGAGTCCGGTTTACAGGTCCTTGGCGGGAAGAGGCTGGATAAAATACTACCTTGTAAGCAATATGACAAACTGTACTCCTTCGTGCAGACAGTCAGTCGTGCCCCATGGCACTGCTTCCATTCTGTTGCCCCACCCACACCCACCCCTTTTTGGTTTTTTTGTTTTTTTAAATTTCCTCTCCCATTGTTGACTGATCTACAGAAAAGCCCTGATCTCTCCTTTTGGGTGAGGGTGGGGCGCGTTTTTAACATCTGCTCAGGTTGGCTCTCCTGACACCTGGCAGGCTCAGACCTATTGATCTCAGGGCAGGGAGATCTGGAGGCAGAGCTGCCAACTCAAAACTAGATGCCCCAGTGGTGAAATTCAACTTTTTTTACTACCGGTTCTGTGAGCGTGACTTGGGGTATGTAGCAGGGGAAGGATATTGCAAAATCCCCATTCCCACTGCACTCCAGGGAAAGGATACTGCAAAATCCCCATTCCCTCCACACTCCAGGGGAAAGGATACTGCAAAATCCCCATTCCCTCCACACTCCTGGGGAAAGGATACTGCAAAATCCGCATTCCCTTCCCACTCCTGGGGGAAAGATACTGCAAAATCTCCATTCCCTCCCTATTCCTGGGGAAAGGATACTGCAAACTCCATTCCCTCCCCACTCCTGGGGAAAGGATACTGCAAAATCCCCATTCCCAAACCACTCCAGGGGAAGGATACTGCAAAATTCCCATTCCCTCTGCACTCCAGGGGAAGGATACTGCAAAATCCCCATTGCCTTCCCACTTCTGGGGGAAAGATACTGCAAAATCTCCATTCCCTCCCTATTCCTGGGGAAAGGATACTGCAAACTCCATTCCCTCCCCACTCCTGGGGAAAGGATACTGCAAAATCCCCATTCCCAAACCACTCCAGGGGAAGGATACTGCAAAATCCCCATTCCCTCTGCACTCCAGGGGAAGGATACTGCAAAATATCCATTTCCACCCCACTCCAGGGGAAGGATACTGCAAAATCCCCATTGCCTTCCCACTCCTGGGGAAGGATACTGCAAACTCCCCATTCCTTAGGAAAGGATACTGCAAAATCCCCATTCCCTCCCCACTCCTGGGGAAAGGATACTGCAAAATGTCCATGCTCTTCCCACTCCTGGGAAAAGGATAGTGCAAAATCTCCATTCCTTTTCCACTCCTGGGGAAAGGATACTGCAAATTCCCCATTCCCAAACCACTCCAGGGGGAAGGATGCTGTAAAATCTCCATTCCCTCCCAACTCTGACTGCAAAATCTCCATTCCCTCCCTACTTCAGGGGAAGGATACTACAAAATCTCCATTCCTCCCCAACTCATGGGGAAGGATTCTGCAAAATCTCCATTCCCTCCCCACTCCTGGGAGAAGGATACTGCAAAATCTCCATTCCCTCCCCACTCCTGGGAGAAGGATACTGCAAAATCCCTATTCCTTCTTCACTCCTGGGGAAAGGATACTGCAAAATCTCCATTCCCACCCCACTCTGAGGCCAGCCAGAGGTAGTATTTTTCTGTTCTCTGAAGTACTGAAAATTTCCGCTACCGGTTCTCCAGAACCTGCTGAATTTCACCCCTGAGCTGCCCCAAAGGAAAGCCGAAAAGGCTCAAGACGTTGCTTTTTTCCCTAACCCTGGCTCAGGGAGCTATGCTTTGAATTGCAGTGATTGAGGCAAATTGGCCACGGACTCTCGGATCGGCAGCCCCTCAAGCGCAGATCCCGGAGAAGATGATGGGGTAGAAGCTGTCTCTAAAAGTTGTCAGCCATTTTTCTGTGGTCGTGAACAATTTCTCTCCCCCCCCCCCCAATACACCTAAAATACTACCCTGTGTGCAATTTTTCTTGCCATCTGTTGCCTCTCATCGCCACCCCATGACTAAAAACTACTCACGTAACATTTCATTCTCCCCCTTCCCCACGCAAGTCCAAAACAAATGCAATTTTGGCTGCTCTCCAATCCCTCTTGCATTCTGTTCTGGGTTTGGTTGCATTGTTTTCTCACCCACCCCCCGCCCACCCCAATCCCACCCTGCCCCCGGGTGGTGCTGAGGGGTGGGCCGGGGTGTGTGTGTGTCACAACAAGTGGCCTTATGTCCCTTTTCCCTTCAGGGCCGTGGGCAGCTGGGGTGCCTCCTAATTACATCAGCTGGCTTTGCCGCGATGGTCCCCGGCCCATCCAAACCCTCATCTCATCATGCGTGCCAGCTCCCATGAGGCAAAAGGGAGGCCTGGCCTGCCAGTTTGTATGAGCTGCGGTGGCGCAGTGGTTAGAGTGCAGTTCTGCAGGTTCCTGCTGCTGCCTGCCGGCTGCCTGCAATTTGGCAGTTCAAATCTCACCAGGCTCAAAGTTGACTCAGCCTTCCATCCTTCCAAGGTGGGTCATATGAGGATCCAGATTGATGGGAGGCAAGAAACTGACTCTGTAAACCGCTTAGAGAGGCCTTTAAAGCACTGTGAAGCGGTATATAAGTCTAAGGGCTATTGCTATTTTACGGCAAGTTCACCAGAGTTGCCAAACCACTCAGCTGGTGACACGCAGAGCCCCCTCTGTGGGCACACACGCTGTCCAGCTGCTCTTCTGTTTTCCGGTGTGCACATGCGTGTCAGCTAGCTGGTCTTTGTGGGCACCAGAAAATGTTTTTCGGGCCGTTTGCAGGCCATTTTTCAGGCCGTTTATGCGCCTTTTTCAGGCCAAAACTGGCCGGAAAACAGCCAAAACTGGCCGGAGAACAGGCACGCGCATGCCGGGCAGCTGATCTTTGGGTTTCTGGTGCTCTGGCACACACACATGCAGTGCATGCACACACGTGCACACGCCCCATGCATGCATGCATGTTCCGTTTTGGGCACTCTGTGCCGAAAAGGTTCGCCCCGAGTGCTTTAAGCATTGGAGCCCCCTTCCCAACCATACTCTAGTCTTCCAGTAGGTGACACTGGGAGCCCTATCGGCTTCTCTCCCCCCACTCCCCGCTCCCCCCAGGAAACGAACCCTTGAAATCTCTCTGAGCCACCCGTGACTACAGTTTGTTCTGTTGCTTACAGCTCCGGAGGATGATGTGGCCAGTTAGCTGAGGGCAGCCAGCAGGAGAATAGGCTAGGATTGTTTCTTTACCTAAAGTTGTTAGAGTTCTCTTTACGTAGCTTAGCATCTTAGGGGGTTTCCCAGAAGGCTTTGCAAAGGTGGGGGGGCGTTTCTGCCCTGTATTTGGCTGGAGGAGCAGCGGAGGCCCTTCCTGTGTGGATCTGACCAAGTCTGAGTGCTGGCCAAGGCTTGTTTTGTGCATGTCTGGAGAAAGGGGGGGAGGGTTTGAGTGCTGTTTTCCGGAGGGAGGAGCTGGGGAAGGCTGGCCATCGTCTCCTCGAATCCTGGGGGCTTCGGAGCGTTCCCTCCAGGAAGAGACAGTGGACGGGAAGGGGCTTTGTGCCCTTGTTGCCCGCTGGCACTCGCTGTCGTGTCCCTGCGAGGACTCTTCAGTCTCACGGATAGGATTTGGCCAGATACCGTATTTTTCAGAGTATTAGACGCACCTTTTTACCTCAAAAAAGAGGCTGAAAATCTGGGTGCGTCTTATACACTGAATACAGCATTTTTTGCCTCCTGAAACCCCACACCCTTCACCAAAATGGCCATGCAGAGCCTGTAGGAGGCTTTCAGAGAGCTCCTGCGGGCTGGGGAGGGCAGAAATGAGCAAAAAATTGACCGTTGTTTGCTCAATTTTGTCCCCCTAGTCTCCAGGAGCACTCTATAAGACTCCTAAACGCTATGCATGCAATTTTGTTGACAAAAAACAGGGCCGTTTTGGGGAGGTCTGCAGAGTGCAAAAACTTTTTTTTAAAATTTGCCTCTTCAAAACCTTGGCGCATCTTATACTCCGGTGTGTCTCATACTCCGAAAAATACGGTAAATGACCATTGCGTTTTTGTTCGCACAAGTCAAGAGAGAGAACAGGAGGAGATATCATCTTTTTCTCCTGAGATCGTCCCGACTTGCAGCTACTCTGAATTTATTTCAAGTATTCCCTAGCCTGCAATGGGCAGAACAATGAAAAAAAGGAGGCAGTCAGAAAGATCTAGGGCAAAAAAAAAAGGGTGGGGGGGGGCAGGAGGGAGCAGGCTCTTCCTGGTGGCTTTTCACAGCCAGCGGTTGTGCCGCGCAATGGTGCTGGAGAGGACGCCTCTTGTGGCTCATGAGGACAGGCTGGCAATTTGGATAGACAGCCGGGGCGTTAAAAACTGAAGCTCAGGGCAGGCGGGGCAGGCCTCCTCTGCCCCCTTCTCTCCTTCCCCTCCCTCCACGTTCAGCTCCCAGCTGCTGCTGCTCTGCCTGGGGTGGGGTGGGGGTGTCCCCGCCACCCTCTCCCTTGGGAACACTCAGCCCGATTGCCCCCATGCAATAGTGGGGTGGGCTTTCCCGGGGCTGCTTCCTTGGTGCAATGGAGCAACTCCCTGTCCTGGCCACAGGTTCACTCGTGTTGGGGGGGGGGGTCAGCTGTGGTCAGCCGTGCCCCTCTCTCCGTGTGCTGCAGCTGTGCTTCTGTTGTAGTGCTCTTTATTTTCTCATCTCTCATTTATGCAGCCCCCTCCCACCCCCCATGGGTTTCATTTGCATAGAGTGTGACATTTTGGCCTTTTGTGGTGTGTTTCTGACTCTCTGTGCCTTCCCTTTTTTTGTGTTTTTGTTTCTCCCGCTTCTCCTCAGTTTGCAGCTGGGCCGCGACCTGCCCACCACCAGGTACTGTACCCTCCTTGACTCCCCTAGCCCCCCTCTCTTTATCCCTCTACTGCAGACTGGTTGGGGGATGGGAATGGGGAGGGCATTCTGGCTGGCTGGCCCTCCTCCTCCTAATTCTCAATAAATGCTCTTTGGGAAACACCTTAACCTCAGGCTCTGGGCCGCCTCCCCTTTCTAACAGCTATTAATTTCTTGCTTTCCTGCCCCCTAACGGCCCTCTTCCACATGTCCTGAAGAAGGTGGTCTCAGTGCTCTTTGGTGCTTATGAGACCCTTTAAACTGCTAGGTTCTGCCAACCTAGTAGTTCGAGAGCACGTAAAAAATGCAAGTAGAAAAATAGGAACCACCTTTGGTGGGAAGGAAACAGGGTCATTTCCGGACTTTTGGAACCTCCAGTTGGCCCATTTTCCCTCCTCTCCCTGAGCCTCCATGATGAGCGGGCCGCGTGGAGACTCTTGGGAGGGGTGGGCGTGGCCAGCCAGGGGTGACATTTGGGGGTTCGCCAAACTGAGCTCCTGTTACTTGTCCCGGCTCCTGCCAACCTAGCAGTTAGAAAGTACGTAAAAAATGCAAGTAGAAAAATAGAGACCACCTTTGGTGGGAAGGAAACAACGTTCCATGCGCCTTTGACGTTTACTCATGCCAACCACATGACCACGAAGACGTCTTTGGACAGGGCTGGTTCTTCGGCTTTGAAACGGAGATGAGCACCACCCCCTAGAGTCAGGAACGACTGGCACATATGTGTGAGGGGAACCTTTTCCTTGAGAGGATGGCAGGGTTCCTAGTCTACGGAGTGAGGAGACTTGAGCCCCAACCTACATTTCATAGCAAGCTGCTCTTCTGTTCCTCCGCTTTGTGTCAGATCAGGATGTGTCCCTGCGGGATTGGGGAGGGTTGGGTTGTGTCTAATACACAAGAGGTGCAGCCGGCGCTGCTGAATTGCAGTTTGGAAAGCTGGGCCCTGGTCTTACGGAGCCAAGACCGGCAAATCTGATAGCCGAAAGTGTCACCTGAGGCTGGTGTTCTGGCCTGAATCGAGCATCTGTGAGCCTCGCGCCAGAACTGGTGAGGATTGTGAGATCCGGCACGGTTCAACTTGGGTCACCTCTTTCTACTTGATGCCTAATATTGGGGTTCCATGGGTGCCACCCAGGATTGCCTCTTGGCTGGATTCTTTAAGTGGTCTGGAAGAGAGAGAGAGAGAGAATGTCCAGAGGGGCTTCTCCATTCCCTCCTCCTCTCTGTGGCCCCACTTCTGTGTCGTTGAAGACTAGGAAAGGACCACTCGGGCCATTGCACGTTGGGGCTATCTTGGCTGAGCTGCCCCTCCCCGGGAATGGGTGGAGAATCAGAGATCCAGATCCATAGAGAAGGCTGCCTCTTGACCCCTTGAGGTCTCCTTGATGGGCGCTTGATGGATTACATGTGATCTTCATGGACCACAATGAAATGAAAACACACAAGTCATTAAAGGCAGTCTGGTCCCAGAACTGGATGTTAGCAGAAATTGTATCACAAGTAGAAGTTCAGAGTCCTGTTAATGTCTTTCCCGCTCTGTGTGTGTGGGGTGTGTGTGTGTGCAGGGCAGAGACCTGCCAAGTGCCAATTAATATGCTGGCCATAATAGATGCCCAGTGCTTTTGTCAGGATCTCCGGGCCTCAACCGGTCTCTGTAAGGCCAAAAGCTGTGGCTTTTGGGCAGCGAGGTCATCAGACCAATGGCTGCTGCAATCATTTTGTCATTTGACACCCCCACCGCAAAAAAATGCCCATAAACTCTGGTTCGGTTTGATCAATATTGGCTGAGTGTTTGTGGGGGAACACACATACACACACACGGTCTTGTGGATCCTCCCAGAGCCTTTTGCTCATTGCCCTTCTGTGCCCCTGGCTTTGCCTTTGGTGGTGTCTGCCGTGACGTTTGAGCTGATTTGCACCTTCTCCTGCAAATCCCTTGCAGGCAACTAGCGCATCGGGATGCGCAACAAGAAGCTGTTAAGAAACAACCATGAGTTTGGGGGGGGGAGAGAATGAACCATTACGGGTGACAAAAGCAGGGGGAGCCTAAAATCGATGCTTCCTAGGAAGGCTGCTTCTCCACAGGTTGAGAGGAGTCGGACAAAGACTCTGCCAGATCTGGGGGTCTCTCGTAGCTCCCCATTTGCTTGAATTCCGATCGGTCAGCCCCTGTATTGGTCAGTGGCTAAGTGGACGCATCCTGCAGTTTGAGATGCAGTCCCGACCTTGTCATGTTGGGAAGAGGAGGGGGATGATCATTGTCCTCCTCTCCTGTTCTTTCCTCGCATGCAGGTAGTCCTCGACTTATGACCACAACCAAGCCCAAAACCCTCTTTTGCTAAGTGAAGCGATTGTTCCGTGAATTTTGCCCCGTTTTGCAATCTTTCTTGCCACGGTCGTTAAGCAAATCTGGCTTCTCCGTTGACTTTGCTTGTGTCCAAAGGCTGCCAAAGGGGATCACATGACCCTGGGGCACTGCGACCATCATAAATCTGAGTCATACTGCCAAGTATCTGAATTTTAATCACGTGAACGCAGAGGGATGTTGCAACGGTTGTGAAAGCATGAAAAAAACCCTGATTGACAGCCATTTTTTCCCCCACTGATGTTATAACTTCGAACGGTCACTGCTGTAAGTCGAGGATTACATGTCAGGTTTCCGAAAGATGCCCTAATTAACTTACGAGCCTCCAGACAAGTTTCCAAAGAAATCCAGTCATTTATTATTACTTGATAACAGACATGGAAATGCTTTACAGGTTCACACCTGCATTAGACGACCAATAGATAAGTGCTGGGTGAGGGAAGGGGAAACAGGCAGAAACATATACCGTATTTTTCAGAGTATTAGGTGCACCTTTTTCCTTCAAAACAGAGGGTGAAAATCTGGGTGCGTCTTATACACTGAATGCAGCATTTTTTTGCCTCCCGAAACCCCAACCCCTTTGCAAAAATGGCTGTACATAGCCTTTAGGAGGCTTCCAGAATGCTCCTGGGGCTAGGGAGGGCAAAAATGAGTGAAAAACAGGCTGTTTTTGCTAGTTTTTGCTCCCCCAGCCCCCAGAAGCACTCTATAAGCCTCCTAAAGGCTATACATGCCTTTTTTTGACCAAAAACGGGACCGTTTTGCAGAGTGCTAAAACTTTTTATTTGCCTCTTCAAAATCTTGGTGCATCTTATACTCTGAAAAATACGGTATCTTTTCTGCGTCTGTGTTTCCATGGAGCGGAATGGAGCTTTCTAGGTCCAACCAGGTGCCCCAGCTGTCTCCTGGCTTGGGCAGGGCAGCGCCCCAAGGAAAGAGAGCACCTAGTAGCTCTCCATTCTGCTGTGCACTCGGGGGTCTCCCGAGGCAGCTCTGGGAAAGGAAATCCTTTCTCCCTGCCAGCAGCCCCTAAGTTGGATTGGATGTCCTCAAATACCTTGGGCTTCCACCCCGCAATAGAAGAGAAAACCCATGAAGGAAGGAGAGGGTGACTCAAGCAGCCGCAGGCTATTCCGATCTGCCTGGCTCCTCTTGGGACAGATAATGTTGGCGCCTGGCACGCAGGCCGCTCCGTCCAGGCTGGAGTCGTAGGTGCCTCGGAGGTTAGCTGGCCAGGCCGAGTGGGCCAGGGTCCTCCTCCGTTGCATGCTGGCCCCCTCCCTCTCCTCCCAGGGTTGACCTTTCCACTGTTCCACCGGCTTTCTTTTTATTTCCTGCTGCTTCTCGTTGTTGAAGGGAGGATTCAGACCTATCCAGGTAACTTTCACTACTGGCTCTGCATGGCCCAACTGTCTCTTTGCTCTCATCACCACCCCCTCATTAACAGTCGGATGTTTTAATGCTTGCACCTTCGCACACGGGAGAGTCTACACCAGAGGTCGGCAACCTTAAACACTCCAAAGAACCACAAAGATCTTAAACAGAAGCTCCCCATCTCCTCCTAGCGCAGTGTCCCTTTTTCCTCTACCTGTCCTAACCAAAAACCCTATCAATTGTGGAACCGACAGGCAACAGGGAGCTGCAGCAGAGGGATGAAAGAGCCACATGCGGCTCCAGAGCCACATGCGGCTCCAGAGCCACATGCGGCTCCAGAGCCATGGGTTGCCGACCCCTACACGTTAAAAATGACACCACCTTGCCATCTTTAACCAGAGCTCTTGGCCCTCCTGCCGATAGTCTTGGGGGACAAGAATGAAACACAATTTAAAGCCAGGTTGCTACCTTTTTTTTAATTTTTACACGAGGAGGACCAGCACTTTCCCATGGTAACCTCGGAGAAGGTCCCACCTGCCTCCCGTCTCTGGATGGCCGTGCGGGGGACTTGTGGGCCTTGTTTGCAGCCTCCATTTGGCTTTGGAAGCAGGACTTTCCAGAAATGGGAGCCCACCTAGCTTTCAGTTGGGAGCCCGGAGGGTCTTTCTGGTGCCAGTGATCCACTAACCCACCAGGTTCCTTGCTTCCCTCCCCCTCTCCCCCCAGTTTTTCCAGAGGCCTCAAATCCAGCCCCCTCGAGCTACGATCCAGAACAGCAGCCCCTCTCTCCGCCCAGGCGCACAAACCCCTACGGCTGTCTATCAGGCCAATCAGCACATCATGATGGTCAACCACCTCCCGATACCCTATCCGATGCCTCAGGGCCCCCAGTACTGTATTCCACAGGTAAGGTTGCTGCCGCCCGCTTCTGCTGGGGTGAGGTGAGGTGAAGTGGGGAGCACTGTGCTGTGGGCTGTCCTTGCTCCCCCTCCCCCTCCCGTAGTATTTGCCAGTTTTTAAGCTTTGGCTGGAAGGAACGCCACCCTTGGAAAAGCCGCGGCAGGCGTCTTCACCTGGTGGGCACCACAAGCCCTCTCTGCTCCTGCCAGGGAGGGGGCTGAGTTTTCATGGCTTGTTTCTGATTGGGGGGGGTGGTTATAGGAAGGTAGAACTTGCCCTCTGGTGCTTTCCAGCCAGAGGCCTGCTTTGCTTCCTCCCTAGAGAGAGGGGGGCGGGCATTTTCTCCTTTCTCACTGCTGTTTTTCCCTCTTCTCTCCTTATGCCTGATGCCGTTCCTTCCGCAGTATCGGCATAGCGGTCCTCCTTACGTGGGCCCCCCACAACAGTATCCTGTTCAGCCCCCAGGGCCTGGCCCCTTTTATCCAGGACCGGGGCCTGGAGAATTCCCCAACGCCTATGGTAAGATCAGGGGTTGGGCTTCAAAAACTGCAGCAACGGGATCGCTGCCCCGTTGCTGGGTGGGCATGGCCTAGTTGGCCTGCATTTTTCACCCTCCCCAGGCTCTGGAGGCTGGAAACAGGCCCGTTTCTGGACTTCCGGAACCTTCGATAGGCCCATTTCCCCCCATCTCCAAGCCTCCAGGCGGGCCCTGCACTTCTGGCATGATGAACAGGCCGTGTGGAGACTCCTGGGAGGGGTGGCCTCTGCCAGCCAGGGATGTCATTTGTGGGGGTTCGCCAAACTGAGCTCCCATGACTTGTCCCAGCTTCTGCCAACCTAGCAGTTTGAAAGCACATAAATAATCCAAGTAGAAAAATAGGAACCACCTTTGGTGGGAAGGTCATAGCGTTCCAGGCGCCTTCAGTGTTGAGTCATGCCGGCCACATGACCACAGAGACGTCTTCGGACAGCGTTGGCTCTTTGGCTTTGAAACGGAGATGAGCACCGCCCCCTAGACTCATGAACGACCAGCGCATATGTGCGAGAGGAAGAATTTTCTTCTCTTTTCTTCCCTCCCTTCAGGAGCCCCTTTCTATCCGAGTCAGCCGGTGTATCCGTCGACGCCCATCATAGTGCCTACCCCCCAACAACAGCCGCTCCCACCCACCAAGCGGGAGAAGAAGACGGTAAGCGTTGTCCGCGGGGGCTTCTTCCCATGATTGGAACGGTTGACTGGCCAGGAGGCCGATCTCGGCTGCTGGAGGCAGCGCCCCTGAAGGGGTGGCATCAAGCAGGGCCCAGTCACCTGTCTGCATTTCCGGCAGTTTGAACCTCATCAGGCCAGAGGTTGGCTCCGCCTTCCGTCCTTCCGAGGTCGGTAAAGTGAGGACCCAGATTGTTAGGGGCGATAGGCTGACTGTGCAAACCGCTTGGAGAGGGCTGTAAAAGCACCATGAAGTGGTATATGTCTATTGTTCAGAAGAACAGAAAACACTTTTTGATGACATAGGGAACAGCAGGGCGTTTAGCTCTTCGGTGGCCCCAGGTGGCATCTGAGGGTTATGAGTCACGGGTTGCGCTGTGGTTACAGTGCAGTACTGCAGGCTCCTTCTGCTGGCTGCCAGCTGCCAGAAGCTTGGCAGTTCGAATCTCACCAGGCTCAAGGTTGACTCAGCCGCCCGTCCTTCGGAGGTGGGTAAATGAGGACCCAGATTGTTGGGGGCAAGAGGCTGACTCTGTAAACCACTTAGAGAGGACTGTAAAGCGGTATGTAAATTTGAGTGCTATTGCTACCTCTGCTGCCTGGGCATCTTCTACAGTGTCCAATTGGGTCTGGCTTGGCCTCCCTGTGGGATGATCTGAGTAAAGGGGACTCAGTGGCTTCCTTGTTTTTTTGTTTTTGTTTTTGTGACAGATCCGCATCCGGGATCCGAATCAAGGGGGCAGAGACATAACGGAAGAAATTATGTCTGGCGGAGGGAGCAGGAACCCCACGCCTCCTGCAGTCCGGCCCACCTCTACCCCTACGCCTCCCCAGGTAACCAGCCCCTCCTCCCTCCCCTCCTTTCTCCAGAGGAATCCGCGCTTGGAATGTCTATACATTAGCTCCTGCTGTGCCTATAGAATAGAATAGAGCAGAATATAGAATAGAATTAGGGAGTAGAATAGAACAGAATATAGAATAGAATAGAATTAGGGAGTAGAATAGAATAGAACATAGAATAGAATAGAATAGAATTAGGGAATAGAACAGAATAGAGAATAGAATAGAATTAGGGATAGAATAGAATTAGGGAATAGAATTAGAGAATAGAATTAGAGAATAGAATAGAATTAGGGAATAGAATAGAATTAGGGAATAGAGTTAGAAAATAGAATAGAATTAGGGAATAGAATAGAACAGAATATAGAATGGAATAGAATTAGCGAGTAGAATAGAATAGAACATAGAATAGAATTAGGGAGGAGAATAGAATAGAACATAGAATAGAATAGAATTAGGGAATAGAATAGAACAGAATAGAGAATAGAATTAGGGAATAGAATAGAATTAGGGAATAGAATTAGAATAAGGGAATAGAATAGAATTAGGGAATAGAATAGAACAGAATATAAAATATAGAATAGAATAGAATTATTGACCAAGTGTGATTGGACACACAAGGAATTTGTCTTTGGTGCATGGGCTCTCAGTGTACATAAAGTAAAATAAAATAGAATACATTGGTCAAGAATCATAAGATGCGACACCTAGTGATAGTCATAGGTTACTAATAAGCAATCAAATTATACTAGGAAACAAATAAAACAAATAAAATGTTAAAGATACAAGCAACATGGATATAGCCATAAGTGCGAAGAGATAGGTACTAGAAAAGAGACAGGTACTCTACTGTCCTGAGGAGAAAGTGGGTCTCCAGCACAGGTAGTCCTCCACTTACGACCACAACTGAGCTCAAAATTTCTGTTGCCAAGCGAGACAGAATTTTGCTCCATCTTACAACCTGGCCACAGCTGTTAAGTGAATAACTGCAGCTTTTAAGCTAGTCACACGGTCATTAAGTGAATCTAGCTCCCCCTCCCCCTGCATTGTCTTTGCTTGTCAGAAGGCCGCCAAAGGGGATCACGTTCCTCCCCTTCCCGGGGACAACCATCACAAATCTTGAGTCAGTTGCCAAACATCCCAATTTTCATCGTATGACCATGGGGAACGCTGCCACAAAAGCATGCAAAAAATGGGGGAGCGCCTGTCATGCGAGCATGCGCGCTGGAGAGGGTCGCGCATTGCATTAGCGATGCAGCACACCCACGCACAACTCCCCTGCGGTTCCCCCATTTATGGCACGCAAGCCAAAAAAGGTTCGCCATTGCTGCCCTATCAATTGTGGAGCTGACCGGCGTCGGAGCCGCTGCAGAGGGATGAAAGAGCCACATGTGGCTCCAGAGCCACACAGGGTTTGACCCATGGGCTAGGCCATTTCAAAGAATTGGCCTGTCAGTTGAATTCTGGGAGCTTAGAAGGATGGCAGGGGGAGAGGGTGTTGTTTTCCCCTGACCCAGGATCCTTGGCCCATTGCCCAGAGTGGGGGGGGAGGGTTCGAGACATGCGGAAAGCTGTGCTCTGCTGTCATCGTCCGTGTAGCCGCCGGTAGTAACATTCTTTCTCTTCCCACCTTTCTCCTGCTGCTTTCCTCTTCTCCCCACCTCCCTCCCCCCCCAATGTATATTACGGTTTGTTTGTTTTTTCTTTTTCCTAATTTTCTTTGTTTTTTTCCTCTCCTCCTTCTTCCGCCCGCCTGCTTGCCTGCGTTCCCACTTTGCCAGTTTTTAACGTTCGCACGCTCACGATCGCTCTTTTTTTGTACCTCAAATCTCAGCAGCAGCCGCAGCCGCAGCTGCCCAGCCAGGTCCCTGAGCACAACGCTGTGGCCTGCGGGACCGTGGAGAGCTCTCCCCTTCCTGCCAGCAGCCCCATCGCAACGACGGGCGGCCTCAAGCAAGGTGGGTGGATGGATGGACAGCTCGTCCTGGTTGGAGAGAGAGAAGTGGGTCTTGTCCCCCCTCCTCCTCCCCCGAGGATCTTTAGGGGTGGAGAAGAGGTTGAGAAACACCCCCCCCCAATTCTGCATACTAGAGGGCAGGACGAGATTGGTTGTCTCGAGCCCCATCTGCAAAGACTCGAAAGGACGCAGGGAAGCCGAAATTCCATGACTGTAACCCAGCCTTACTCCTACTGCTCTGTCCTGGCCTCTGGCCTCTTTTCAGCACCCAAACCTGTAGGAGAAGCTGCTTGACCCACCCACCTCCCTCACACTCTTGGGAGAGGTGGTTTGAAGCACGCCTCCCCCCCCCCCCCACACACACTTCTCTGGTCTTGCCGCAGCCTGGCCCAATCCTGCTAAGCTGTTCCCAGGGCTGTTTTGTGCTTAGGGACTGGCAGCCTGGCACTCTCAGTGAGGAAAGGAGAGCTGCCAGTCTTCCTGGGCTCTGAGGGAGGGTTCCGACCCCAACTTGGCCATCTCGGGGGGTGCGGATAGGGATGGGATTTTTGTATATAGGCAATCTAAGACTCGGTTCTCTTGGATTTGTGGTTTGAATTTTATATTCGTTTCTGTCTTGTCGTTATTACTGTACTCACCGCACATGCCCTGTCTCCTCCTGGTAGGGGACGGGTGGTTTATTTTAAAATGCAGTAAGAAAATCTAATCACATAGACGCACATGCTGCGTGCTGCTATCCCCACCCACCAGGACCATTTCCTCATCACATTGTTTGGCCGCCCTGACACCCCCCCCCCTCCTCTCACACCTCCCCACTGTTGGATCAACCTTCCCTTGCTTAGCGCTTCTCTTCCACTTTTGTCTTTCAAATGTGGGTGGCAATATATCCTGGTTCAGAACGATTGGCTTGCTGGGTTGACTCCAGTCTAAGAGGGACGCAGTGGCTAAGATGCTGAGCTTGTCGATCAGAAGGCCGTCAGTTCGGCTGTTTGAATTCCTAGCGCCGTGTAAAGGAGTGAGCTCCCGTTACTTGTCCCAGCTTCTGTCAACCTAGCAGTTCAAAAGCACGTAAAAAATCCAAGTAGAAAAAGAGGAACCACCTTTGGTCGGAAGGGAACAGTGTTCCGTGCGCCTTTGGTGTTGAGTCATGCAGGCCACATGACCACGGAGAAGTCTTTGGACAGTGCTGGCTCTTCGGCTTTGGAACGGAGATGAGCACCACCCCCTAGAGTCGGGAACAGCTAGCACATATGTGCAAGGGGAACCTTTACCTTTAAGTCTAAAGGGAAATGAGAGCTTCAACAGCCCCCCTCCTCATCCTTGGGGCGATCCTCAATCCCGCCCCACTTGGAGGGCTCCTTCAGAAGAGCCTTGGCTCCAGAGCAGCAAACTTCCTCCTGCAGAGCTTTGCTTCTGACCCACCCCCACCCCCAAGTCACACAGCTCTCGACAAAGCCACTCCTGCCGTTACCACCTGGCAGCCAAAAGATGGCTGGCTTTGGATCGTGGTCTCTCCCTTTGCGGGCGTGGCCTGCAGGTGTGCCTGTCCTGTCATTCTGAGGTCGAAATGAATCAGGGATTGGGGGGGGGGGGCTTTCTGCGGGTTCCCCCATCTTAACGTCAGGGTTCCAAATAGCATCCGAAAGTAAATCCGAGTCCGAGGCAAAGGCTTCCTCAAAGTTCCAATTTATTAAGAGAGCCATATTGGCACATATGGGAAAACCCGAATCTGAAAGCTTCCCGGTTTTCCCCACCCAGTTGAAAGTTCAAGATCTTGTCCCCACACCCACCAGTCCATCACATGGTCCAATCTCCCACTGCCACGCTGGCAGTTCCACCCATCCCGTTCCGGCCAGGTGCAGAGGTGCAGAGACAAAGGATGACCTTGGCTTTCTAGAAAGAATTTTGTTATGGCTACATGTCATCTAACTCCGTACAACCCCCCCTCCCTTTTTCTCACAATAGAAAATGCATAGTAGAATAATAGTGTGGCAGGCCAAAGATCCAAAAGAAAGATGGCTGAAGGCCTGACACGTGGGTTGGCAAAGAGGTGAACCAATGAGAGCTTGCAGCTGGTGGGCCTTGGAGAGGGGCGGGGGGAGGCAACATCCGTTCGGTCTGACGGGGCTCGGCTTTTGTAATTCTGCCTTTCTCCTTTTCCCCAGAAGAGAAGCCTAAAACAGATCCAGTATTAAAATCTCCTTCCCCTGCCCTCAGACCAGAGCCGAGTGGAGAGAGGAAAGAACCAGCGGGCCTGACTGCGGAGACCCCCCTCTGCCCAGAGACCTCCTTGGAGCCTCCTGGTCCCGCTGGAGCCCCCTCCCTTGCAGTTGTGCCCCCCAGCAGGTCGCCACTTGCATCAGGCTCGCAGGATGGGTGCGAACTGGCTTCCCCGCCTCAGGAGGCTCCTCCTCCTCTTCCTCCTCCACTTGCCAGGGCTGGGCCCTGCCTGGAATTGCCCAGCTGCCCCCTGGCGGAGGAGGCCGACCCAGAGAGATGTCGGGAGCCCTCTAGGATAGTAGTGCCCAACGACCTGCACCAGACTGCTAGTGCTAATCTAAGTAACGAACTCAACGGAGTTCCCGAAAGGGTAACGCTCAGCGAGAACATCCTGGAACCTGGCGAACCGAAGGAAGCCGTGCCGCCAGCTCTGGAACCCGCGAGTGAAGAAGAAGCAGAGGCCGAATGCGTGCCGCCTGCGGCTTCCGTGGCTCTTCCCGGCTCTCCCTCGCCGCCTCCAAGGCCTCCCCATTCTCCCCTTGCCCTGCCCGTGGCCCTCGCCCCCCATCTTTCCCCGTCTCCTCCCCGCTCGCCTTCCCCTCCTCTCCCGCCGGCTGGTGCTCCTGCCGCCCTCCAGGGGGATTTGGACAGAGAGGAGGCCCCCAAGCTGACTCTGAATGAAGACACTCCCAATGCGAAAGACGAACTGGAGGTGGACGGCCGGACGGAAGAAGAGGAGTTGGAAGAGGACGACGTCCAGGGCTTGAGTGCCAAGATCGACCTGGAAGAAGGTGGGTCAGCATGTGGGCCTTCGCCTTCCCCTCCTGGGTGACTCCTAGGAGAATGGCTGCCGAGCATGGCTCAGTTGCCCCAGCATGGCTTTCTCTGGAGCTCGAGTCAGCTCAAGGCTCTCCCTCACTTTGGGTGTGGGAAATGACCCCTTTTTGATCTTTGCAGCCCCAACCGCTGCAGCTGCACCAAAGACGTGGAAGAAACCAAAAGAACAGAGCCAGGCAGCCGACGAAGGGCTGGAAGCGGCGGAGGAGCCTGAGGTGAGTGGGGAGCAAGCCCCTCTGCACCTGGTGGGGCAGGATACCCAAAGGTGGGTGATCATCCCCCAAAGACACAATGCTGGATGGGCCTTCCCTGATGCCAGTCTGCTCAACTGGAGTAGGCTTCCTCCCGCCAAGGTAGGGATCGTCAAGAGCCACAAAGGTCGTAACCGGAAGCCCCCCATTCAATTCTGGCCGACCGGAAGTCCGGTTTCCCCACCATAGAGTCTCTTCCTAGCGCAGCCTCATTTTTCCTCTACTTGTCCTAACCGAAAGCCCTATCAACTGTACAGCTGCTCGGCAACGGAGCTGCAGCAGTGGAATGAAAGAGCCACATGCAGCTCCAGAGCCAAGAAATGCTGGCCCATGTACCAAGGGATGATGGATTTGGGGAAGGGGGAGAGAAGAGAGAGGAAGAGCTCGGATCAGTCTGGCCACAGGGTTGGGGGGGGGGGGAAATGTGGGACCTGGAATGTGGGACCTGTGGGGGGGCTCCCAGCAACTCCCAGTTGTCTGAGGTGCGGAGTGAGTTTTTGGCTTCCCCCCTTTGCGGAGAGAGGCTGCTGTGCTGCTTGCTGGGCCCCAGAGGGGTTAACTCGGGCCTGGCCCCTCTCTGCTTCAACCTCAGGCAGAAGATTTGCTCGGAGGGGAGAGGATCCCCGAAGCTGAGCAAGAGATCAGGAGTCTCAACACGGCCTCTCCATCCGACCTGAAAGTAGCCAATGTGACAGAAGAAAATGGCGAGCAGGAGGGAGAGCCTGTCCGCAACGGGGCCGAGGAGGCTCCTGAGAGGGAAGGAGGCTGCACGGAGAGTGCGAGCGAAGCCCCCGCCTGCCAGCAGAAGCCAGGTAGCCTCCATCCTCAGCCTGGTCTCCGAGCTCAGAGAGGGGAACTCCCCAGGCAGCCCCTCCACCGCCTGCAACCTCATGGGAACAGAGAGGGCAGCTCCAGGGGGGGAGAGAGTCTGAGGAATTGATGGCCTGCTTCCTGCAGGACCAGAAGTGAGCTGTGCCTGATAGGCCAGGTGGTTCATTTTCGGGGGTCCGGTCTTGCCATGGTTTCAGAGGGCGAGGAAGAGAAGGGCTGCCTTCCTCTTTTAGAGACACCTGGCCCCCAGGTGCTTTGGCTGCTGCTCCACCCCCCACCCCCCACCCCCACGTTCCAGCTCACTTCTGAACAAAATCAGACTTTGGGTGGGCTGCCGTGTGTGTGTGTGTGTGTGTGTGTGTGTTCGTGTTCTCCCTTTCAGAGGGACCCAGGGGATTCCCAAACAGCCTCATTGCCACCTCCCTCCTTTAGGAACTCAACGATGCGTTAGGTGCATCGTCTCTAGCCTCTTCCCAGGGACACGGTGGCTCAGTGACTAAGAATCTGAGCTTGTTGATCAGAAAAGTCAGCAGTTTGGCAGTTTGAATCCCTAGCGCCGCCTAACGGAGGGAGCTCCTGTTACTTGTCCCAGCTTCTGCCAACCGAGCAGTTCGAAAGCACGTAAAAAATGCAAGTAGACAAATAGGAACCACCTTTGGTGGGAAGGGAACAGCGTTGCGTGTGCCATCAGCGTTTAAGTCGTGCCGGCCACATGACCAAGGAGACGTCTTTGGACAGCGCTGTCTCTTCGGCTTTGAAACTGAGATGAGCACCGTCCCCTAGAGTCAGGAACAACAAGCACGTATGTGCGAGGGGAACCTTCACCTTTAATCATCATTGGGACTTGCCAAAAGATAGCTGTTGTCAGCCGGGTAAGGGAGAGAAAGCCCCTCTGGCACTCTTCTAGATGCTTTGAAAGGGGGACCCCAGGGCAGTCTGGATGGTCTCACTGCCCACTTTGGCCCAGACCTTGCAGCAGCCTCCCTCTGTAGAGAGAGGTGAGCTGGGCTGTGAAGAGCAACATTTCTGCCCCTACAGAACAGTGGAAGCCTGTGGACACCGAAGGGAAGAAGCAGTACGATCGGGACTTCCTGCTGGACTTCCAGTTCATGCCCGCCTGCATCCAGAAGCCAGAGGGGCTACCGCCAATCAGCGACGTCGTCCTCGATAAGGTTAGGAGCCTGTGAGTCAGCTGGGCACTAGAGGAGTGGACCATCCTCACCCCGGGGAAACCAGGAGGGCTGGACCGAAGACCCAGGAGCCCTCTGAGAGAAGGGAGGGAGGGATGGGGGCTCTGCCGGCCCCCTGCCCTGCATAACTCTTTCCCCTTTTTCCGGCCCTTCAGATCAACCAGCCCAAACTGCCTCTTCGGATGTTGGACTCTCGGATCTTGGCCCGGGGCCCAGACTTCACCCCAGCCTTCGCTGATTTTGGAAGACAGGTCCCCAGCGGACGGGGTAGCGCTGTAAGTGAGCTTCACCTCTTGCTTCGGTTTGCCTGCCTTTTGCCGTCCTTCTCTGTGCATGGTCATCCAGTGCACTGGCAGACACAGGCTTTGGATGTTCGGGTCTGCGCTTTGTCTTTCCTTTCCTTCCTTCCTTCCCTCCCGCTATCCGTGTCTCCCCCAACACTCTGCTCCGCTCTTTCCTCCCTACCAAAGCTCAGGCCTCCCCAAGTGCCTTCCCCAAGACTCCGGTCCTTCTGCTCCGGTCCTTCTGCTGCCTCTGCTTTCTCTCCTTGGGCCAAAGGCAGCCTGGAAAGCAAGCGGGGAGGGCAGTGCAGAGAACAGCTGGCTATTCAAGGGGCCACAGAATCTCTCCCCCCCCCTTCCCCCCCAAAAAACTTCTTCCCTGGTGCGGCTGCCCGGGCTGAGTCGCTCCCCTCCTTCCTTCGTTCCTTCAGGCCTGCAAAGTGCAGCCCCCACCCGGACTCCCCTCTGGCACGCGATGTGGCACCCCAGCATGCCCTTTGTTGGTCTCGTCTCACCCGCAGCTGAGGAACCTGCAGATAGGGGTAAGGCTTCTCGCTGCCCCCTCCCCGTCCCCCCACCCTTGGAGCTTTCAGCCTGCCTTTCCTCTCCCCCTCCCTCCTTACCCGGACAGAGGAGCCCTGGCTTACACGGCACTGGCCTTGCGCTGCATCAGGGCTGGGGGGGGGGGTACGTCCCTCGCAGAGGGCATGGTGGACTTTGGGCCTCAGATGGATACACCCTTGGCTGCTTTCCACAGTCCTGGGCACAAGGTGAGTCCTCTTGAGCCCAGTGGCTTCTCCAGCTGTCTGTTTGCAGTCCCGAGAGCCATACTGGGGGGCTGGGGGAGGGATCCCCTGCCTGCTGCTCTGCCCCCTTGACCTTGTATGACAATCCAGGGGACAGGCAAGACACTTTGCTTAGGGAAGGCCTGCTCCGTGCCTAGGCAGCAGCCGGCCGTGGGCCATCACCACCTGTCTTAGAGCAGCAGCAGCAGCAGCCTTCACTGCTGGACAGGAGGAAGCTGTGGGCAGGCTGGGCCCACGACCTGATTCTCGGCCACCCCACAGCAAGGGTGAAATCAACTTACCTTCGCTACCGGTTCGCAAATGTGAGCATGCGCAACCTCCACGCATGCGCAGGACCTTCTGCAGATGCACAGAGTGTAAAAAATGGGACGTGATGATGACGTCCAGTTGGGTGGGCAGAGCCTCCTGCTGTTGCTGTGACCGGTTTGCCAGAACCGGATAGAACCAGTCGAATTTTACCCCTGCCCCACAGGCAAGGGACATCATCACTCATTTCTTACTACCGTTTGCTGAGGTTTGCTGACGGAGGGGTGAAATTCAGCAGTTTCTGACAGGTTCTGGAGAATTGGTAGCGGAAGTTTTGAGTACCATATTTTCAGGGTATAAGACACACCTTTTTCCCTCAAAAAAGAGGCTGAAAATCTGGGTGCGTCTTATACACTGAACACAGCATTTTTTGCCTCCCGAAACCCTACCCCCTTCACCAAAAGGCCATGCATAGCCTTTAGGAGACTTTCAGAGTGCTCCCGGGGGCTGGGGAGGACAAATGAGCGAAAAATGGGCCATTTTTTGCTCATTTTTGTCCCTCCCCCCCCCACCCCCGAGGAGCACTCTATAAGCCTCCTAAATGCTATTCATGTCCTCTTTTTTTGACAAAAAGTGGGCCGCTTTTGGGAGTTCTGCAGAGTGCAAAAACTTTGTTTTTTTAAATTGCCTCTTCAAAATCTTGTTGAGTCATACTCCGAAAAATACGGTGGTTCGGAGAACTGGTAAATTACCACTTCTGGTTGCCCCCAGAGTGAGGTGGGAATGGGGATTTTGCAGTATCCTTCCAGAGAGGCCCTTTCCCAATCAGCAAATGGTGGGAGGAGAGCTGAGCCGCAATGAGCCCACCCTTCCAGTGGGCCAATTTTGCAGGACTCTCTCCCCACCCCCCTTGCTTCCACAAGAAACACCCGCAGAGTATGACAGCAAGGGGAGGTTCGAAAGCACGTAAAAAATGCAAGTAGAAAAATAGGGACCACCTTTGGTGGGAAGGTCACAGCGTTCTGTGCGCCTTCGGCGTTTTAGTCATGCCGGCCACATGACCACGGAGACTTCTTTGGACAGTGCTGGCTCTTTGCCTTTGAAAGGGAGATGAGCACCGCCCCCTAGAGTCAGGAATGACTAGCACATATGTGCGAGGGGAACCTTTACCTTAAGGGAAGGTTACACATTAGCGAGCAGTAGTAGTAATGAAGTGTTTCGCCGAGGCCCTGACTACATGCCCCTGTGAATAAGACTGCTCCCGGTCCGTTTTTTGGTCTCCCAAATCTGGTCAACCTTAACGGATAATCTCCTCG
Source organism: Thamnophis sirtalis (assembly GCF_051295495.1). Lineage (NCBI taxonomy): Eukaryota > Metazoa > Chordata > Lepidosauria > Squamata > Natricidae > Thamnophis > Thamnophis sirtalis. The sequence goes on from NW_028261395.1 coordinate 39,066,612, forward strand.
GCAGCGTGCTAGGGAAATTCCTTGTGGTCCTAACGGATCAATCCAGTTGTTTAGAGGCCTTTGCATTGGTGCATAGGCAGATCGTAGTGATGGCTCCGTTCGGCTGCTGCAGTGCTGGTCACGTGTATTCGTTTTGGAGAGCAGCAGGCTTAGCAAGCCAAAGGGGGGAAAAAAGCAGAGGGAAGATTTAGTCCCTTGCTTTCCCGACTGAAGCGGTCCTTCTTCGGCTTGCTGGCGGCTTGGTTTTGTGGCTGGCCGTGAAATGCATATTGCTCTTTTTTTCCCCATGGCTACATATCCTGTGATGACTATTGCCACATTTTAGCTGGGATGTACCGTATTTTTCACAGTATAAGACGCACCTTTTCCTCCCAGAAAAGAGGGTGAAAATCTGGGTACATCTTATATACTGAATGCAGCATTTTTGGCCTAGTGGAACCTTGCCCTCTTTGTAAAAATGGACATGCAGAGGGTTTGGGAGGCTTGCAAAGTGCTCCTGGGGGCTGGGGAGGGCCGTTTTTGCTTGTTTTTGCCCAGCCACCAGAAGCACTGCAAGCCTCCCAAACCCTCTGCATGCCCTTTTTTATTTTTGCAAAAACCGGCCCGTTTTTGTGGAAAATGGCCCTTTTTTGCCCCCCCCCCAAACCCCCAGGAGCACTCTACAAGTCTCCCAAAGCTCTGCATGCCCTTTTTTTATTTTTTTGAAAAAAACGGGGCGTGCAGAGGGTTTGGGAGGCCTGCAGAGTGCAAAACCTTTAAAAAAAAAATTACCCCTTCAAAATCATGGTGCTTCTTATATTCTGGTGTGTCTTATACTCCGAAAAATACAGTATTTTAAAATGCATATGACATCCCCCACCCCCCAAAGCATACAGCATAATAAAAGCAAACGGCGAACCTTTTTCCAGAACAAGGTTGATAAAATTGCAAAAAATTCTCTCGGGATTCCTCCAATGGGTTTGGGTCATTTCAGAAAGAAACAGGTGTGGGGGGGAGTATCCTGCAAAAAGCAGTCAGGGGACAATGTGGCCAGTCAGCCGTGGTGTCGGGATTCCAAGTAATACACCCATAACAAACAGAACTCCGAGGTAGGTAGATGCCTCAAAAAATAGTTTTATTGGATGTATCATATTGGCACAGGCTGGTGAAAACAACTCTGAATGTTCCTGTGGTTTTCATCTAATTAAAAACAAAAGCTTTTCCTCCCCCTGGCCACCTGTGGGAATGTCCTTGGTTCCCAGGAGAAAGTATTTTGTTTTGGCTATGAAACCCCAGCTATCTCTGTTCACCCGCTCCCTCTCCTTCAGCTCCAGTTGCGTCAGCACTGAAGCTTCAAAATGGCTTTGACCAGGCCAGCTTCATGGTTGACATGTGGATTGTAAAGATTTCTTTGTGACTGGAGTGCAAGTTGTTTCTGTTGTGGTCTGGCAGCGGCCTGCGGAGCTGGTAGCAGTGTCAGACAGTGAAGAGGTTGGGGAGGAACATGGGCCAGTCCTGGAATCTGGGAAAGGCTCTGATGCGGGTTCTGCATCAGAAGCAGAGAGCGGGCCAAGGCCATCTAGTAGCGATGTGCTGCCTCCAGAGCCTCTGGAGTCTGACATCGAGGGAGAAGAAACATGTCCCAGTGTGCGCATGTGCAGAACTGCCAGAAGGCAATAGCAATAGCAATAGCAGTAGACTTATATACCGCTTCATAGGCCTTTCAGGCCTCTCTAAGCGGTTTACAGAGAGTCAGCATATTGCCCCCAACAATCTGGGTCCTCATTTTACCCACCTCGGAAGGATGGAAGGCTGAGTCAACCCTGAGCCGGTGAGATTTGAACCGCTGACCTGCTGATCTAGCAGTAGCCTGCAGTGCTGCATTTAACCACTGCGCCACCTTGGCTCTAGAAGAGTTAAGACAAAAGGGGCGACTTGGGAGTGAGGCTTGGAGATGATTAGTCCCTCCCATAAGACATAAAGGAGAAGCAAACGGACATGAGCCTTTGCAGGAAGCAATTTGTTCATTCTGGTCGGTTCAAACTCTGAGAAGGTCCGTTTGACTGTGCTCCGTTCAGCCTTGCAAAAGTAATTGGCAATTAGATCTCCGGCAGCATTTCAAGGGAGATAAAGGTAGATGCTTATCAACATTTCCCTGAAAGTCTGTGGCAACTTGAGCAGTCATCTGTTGGACTCTTCACAGACTTGTTTGTGAATCATTACAGGGTATGAATGACCATAATTCACAGCCGTTTATGTAAAAGAGGGTTTGCTTTATCAGGAAGCCTAAGTCAGAACAGTTTCCCTCACTTTGGGTAAAAGCCAGATGTGATAGCCTGGACTGCTCATTTTTGTCACAGCTGCTGAATGTCGGGCCGCGGAGATCTCAGCCGGGCCAGAGGAGGGAGCCCAGGAAGATCATCACAGTTTGCGTCAAAGAGGACGTCCATCTGAAGAAAGCCGAGAACGCCTGGAAGCCGAGCCTGAAGAGGGAGACACAAGTGGAGGACCCCGAGAACATCAAAACCCAGGTGGGGGGGTGCAGAGAGACGATGAGAAGTGGCCCTGCAGTTGGCGCACATTAAGAGACGAGGACACCAATGCCAGGCTAACCACAGTCTCTTTGGACTGGTGTTTTTGTAACGGCTGGCTTGTGTCAGAGTTCCAAACAGCATCCTCAAATAAGTAACACTCCGAGGCTAGAAATTCCTCAATTTATTAAGAGAGCCATGTTGGCACATCTGGGAAAACCCAGGTTCCAGGTTTCCACACGGTTGAAAGTTCAAGAGCCTGCCCCAACACCAGTGGTGGTTTTTGGGTGGTATGGCCTGGTATGGGCATATCGGTAGTAGCCGGGAGCAGCAGCCACCGTACTGGTATGGTGGCTCGTTTGGCCCACCTGCCTGCCCGCGTTCTGTGGCCATTTTTAACGTGACAGGCCAATTGCGCAGGTGCACGCTGTGTGTGGCACCTACGCAACCACTGCCAAGCAGTTGGGTCTCACAGGGCGATGGCGTGCACATGTGCACGCAGCGCACATGCCCGACCAGGAGGGCCGGCCCCATGTGCAGCGTACCAGTTGCAACGGGATCCGGAATCCATCACTGCCCAACACCCACAAGTCCATCACATGGTCCAATCAATCATTGCCACGAAGGAAGATTCCTCTGTACCAGGTGCAGGGGTAAGGCTGCCTTGACTTTCTGAGAAGGAATGTTATTTTGGCTACATCTCTCCAAGACTTCATACAAACCCCCCTTCCCACAGTACACTGTGTTTGAATATGTGGCAGACTTCAGGCCCTATACAAAGATGGCTTCCAAGCCTGACAGCTTGCTTTCTTCTGCCTTGTTGCAAGGGAAGAGGAGGGGAGGGGCTCCCGGTGCTGAAATGGCTCCCAGAGCTTCACACTCGGTTGTCGCTGTGCCCCCACCGCCGCCACCACCACTTTTCCTTCCCTTCCCTGCTCAGCCCTCAGCAGAGATAGAGGGAGTGAAACGGGGGATCCCCGGGGAATCCTTTCTTGGCTGGCCTTCAGGAACTCTTGTGGACACCTCTTCCTCTCCTCTCCTTCCCTCCAGGAGCTGTTCCGCAAAGTCCGCAGCATCTTGAACAAGCTGACCCCGCAGATGTTCAACCAGCTCATGAAGCAAGTGACCGACCTGACGGTGGACACGGAAGAGAGGCTCAAAGGGGTCATCGATCTGGTGTTCGAGAAAGCCATTGACGAGCCCAGCTTCTCCGTGGCCTACGCCAATATGTGCAGGGGCCTGGTCATGGTAAGGCAGGGCCAGCAGAAGTCGGGTGATGCTGGGTGGGGGCTCAGATCCAACTTTGGAATTCAGAAGTGGGCTGTCGGGGGGGCCCTATCGGAAGGCTGCCATTCCGGTAGGTGGGCCACATAATTTGCATGCTTTGGCTGTAGCTGTAACTGCTTGGGAGCTTAAAGGAAGGGGAAAGTTCACACCATCTGCAGCTACTACCCCTGAACGGTTCCCAGTGGAGTATATCCAAGGTTACAGTGCCCAGAGGATGAAATCGTTCCCACCATCCTGCCTCAGCAATTTCCAAAACATCTTTGTAGCATATTATTGACTACAGGCAGACATGATGTGGCCTGACAGCAGAGTTGGCAGCAGATTCGGACAGTGAGGAGGTTGGGAAGGAACATGGGCCAGTCCTGGAGTCTGGGGAAGGCTCTGATGAGGGCTTTGTGTCGGAGGCAGAGAGGGGGCCAGAGCCGTATGCCTGTTATCAGCTGCCTTCAGAGTCAGACATCAGTGAGGCAGAAGAACAGCTGGAGCCTGTTCCCATTGTGCACATGCGCAGAGTTGCCAGACGAAGGGAACAACTAAGGAGCAAGGGTCGACTTGGGAGTAAGGCCAAAGATGGACAGTGAATGCTCCCTCCCATACGGAATAAAAGGGGAGTGGAGTTTGCAGGAGACAATTAGTTCATTCCTACATTTTTGCCAAGTACTGTGGGCGTCTGAAAGATATCGGCCTGGCCATTCTCCAAGCCCGATGAAAGGTTGGTAATTGTGAATGATCTTGAAAGACTGTGGGCCAGGACGTTGCTGGAGAGGAATTCAGTGTAAATTAAATAAAAGGGGTTTATGGGGACGAGGACTCGGTTTGGAAGCCTAGGTCAGAACAGAACACGGGGTATCAGGGTGGAGGGGGAGTTGAAAGCCTAATGAAGCTTTGTGCCTGAATTTCAGACTCTGGCGCCTGACTTCTCTGCAATCACTCTCTCAGTAAAAGCTCCTTTTGAAATAGAAACCGTTTCCAGAGTTCTACTTTCTTGGGAAAGTCATTGAGGCAGGTCCTTGCCTGGGCGCTGTCGAGCAGAGATAGCAAGTGCCAACGGCGACTGCAGGAGGGCTTCCGTTGTTCATACCTCTTGTCTGCTCTCTTCCCTTCTGCAGCTGAAAGTGCCCATGGCCAACAAGCCTGACAGCACAGTCAACTTCCGCAAGTTGTTGCTGAATCGATGTCAAAAAGAATTTGAAAAGGACAAGGCCGACGATGACGTCTTCGAGAAGAAGCAGAAGGAGCTGGAGGCCGCCACCACCGTGAGTGTCGCCGAGACCTCCTGTTCCTTCCGCCTGCGGAGGGGTGGTTCTGGCTTCGGTGGCTCTTGCCTGGAAAAGAGAGAAGCCTTCCTGGCAGCCAGTCTAGGAAAGGGCAGCTGGAAACAAAAGGCTGTTAACTAGCCGGTGTCCCCTTTGCTCAGGCCTCTTTCTTTGCTCCTTTCCCCCCCTCCCAGCCAGAGGAGAGGACTCGGCTTCACGACGAACTGGAGGAGGCCAAGGACAAGGCCCGAAGGCGGTCCATCGGCAACATCAAGTTCATCGGGGAGCTTTTCAAGCTGAAGATGTTGACAGAAGCCATCATGCACGATTGTGTGGTGAAGCTGCTGAAGAACCACGACGAGGAATCCCTGGAGTGCCTATGTCGCCTGCTGACCACCATCGGCAAAGACCTGGACTTTGAGAAGGCCAAGGTAGGGGCGGCCGGGGAAGCTGGAGGGCCTCAGTATTGCCAGAGGTCTCAATCCTAGAATGTGTTGTGGCCTGCCAGTGGCAGCAGATTCAGACAGTGTGGAGTCTGGGGAGGAACATGGGCCAGTCCTGGAGTCTGGGGAAGGCCCTGATGAGGGCTCTGTGTCGGAGGCAGAGAGGGGGGTCAGAGCTGTATGCCAGTTATCAGCTGCCTTCAGAGTCAGACATCAGTGATGCAGACGAACAGCTGGAGCCTGTTTCTGATGTGCACATGCACAGAGTTGCCAGACGAAGGGAACAGCTAAAGAACAGGGGTCGACTTGGGAGTAAGGCCACAGGTGGAGGATGAAATAAAAGAGGAGCGAAATGGGAGTGGAGTTTGCAAGAGGCAATTAGTTCGCTTAATTGGTTTGTGACTCCTTGCCAAGTTCTGCAGCTATCGGCCTGGCAGCTCTCCAAGCCAGAGAAGATCTGTGACTGTAAATCCTCCCTTGAAAGACTTTGCTGGATGAGAATGAGCAAAATTCACAGCAAATTAATAAAAGGGTTTTTTGCCGGGACAAGGAGTTTGCTTCATGCCTCTTGGGAAGCCTAGGACACAACAGAACGTAGGGGGAAAAAGAGGAGACTGGCATCCTATGTGATCCTTTCTATTCTCTCCAGCCTCGAATGGACCAGTATTTCAATCAAATGGAGAAAATTGTGAAGGAAAGAAAAACCTCCTCCCGCATTCGCTTCATGCTGCAGGATGTCATTGACCTTCGGCAGGTATGTGTCTGCTGAGGTAAGAGGTCGCAGATGGCTCCGATTCTTCCCCTCGGCCCTTCCTCCTCCTCTTCCTCCTTCGGGGAGCTGGGTGGTAGGGCGTGGCTCCAAGCCGGAGGCCAGAGGAGTTTTCTGCCCTCTGGTTCTCTTGGGTCTGGCTGTCCCCAGGGATGAGCTTTCCGGGGCGTGCTCCCCCTTCCCGTGCCTTTGCCAGAGAGAGAGGAGAAGAGCCGCCTCTCAGTTGCCGTCGCTTCTTGCCTCTTCTCTTCCCTAGTGCAACTGGATATCCCGAAGGGCAGATCAAGGCCCAAAGACCATCGAGCAGATTCACAAGGAAGCTAAAATAGAGGAGCAGGAAGAACAGCGGAAAGTCCAACAGCTGATGACCAAAGACAAGAGGCGGCCGGGTAAGGAGGTTCAGCTTAGGGGAGTGGAGCCCCCTTCCCTTGCATGCCTCGGAAGCCTCCCAGGGCCCATCTGAAAGGGCGCACTCCCAGCTGGGCCAGCACTAGCAGCCCATGGATCTGCTGCAGAGTTTCCCAGAAGCCCCAGGAGAGCAGCCTTTCAGTGCCTGTGTATGGTGGATTGGTGGAGGGCTGCACCTAGAACCGAGCTAAAGCTGCCTGACCTCCCCCCCCCAAACAGACAGGGTGAATTTTTACCCAATATTCTTTTCGATTCGTGCAGGTGTCCAGAGGGTGGAAGAGGGAGGCTGGAACACCGTGCAGGGGGCAAAAAATAGCCGTGTGCTGGACCCCACCAAGTTCCTTAAAATCACCAAGGTAAGTATATGGGCCGAAATCCTTTCTGTTGTGGCCCGCTAGCAGCCAGCAGAGCTGGCAGCAGATTCGGACAGTGAGGAGGTTGGAGAGGAACATGGGCCAGTCCTGGAGTCTGGGGAAGGCTCTGATGAGGGCTCTGTGTCTGAGGCAGAGAGGGGGCCAGAGCCGTCTGGCAGTTATCAGCTGCCTTCAGAGTCAGACATCAGTGGGGCAGAAGAACAGCTGGAGCCTGTTCCCAGTGTGTGCATGCGCAGAGTTGCCAGACGAAGGGAACAGCTAAAGAACAGGGGTCGACTTGGGAGTAAGGCCTCAGGTGGACGTTGAATGGCCCCTCCCAAGGAAATAAAAGAGGAGCAACAGGGGAGTGGAGATTGCAGGAGACAATTAGTTCGCTTAATTGGTTCATGACTCTCCGAGACTCCTAGCCAAGTTTTGCAGATATCGGCCTGGCACCTCTCCAAGCCAGATAAGGTCTGTGACTGTAAATCCTCCCTTGAAAGATTTTGCTGGATGAGAATGATTAGAATTCACAGCCAATTAATAAAGGAGGGTTTTTGTCAGGACAAGGAGTTTGCTTCATGCTCTTGGGAAGCCTGGGTCAGAACACTTTCTGGGACTTGTAGCAGAATCTAGGTGTTGTCAGAAAGCTAACCTGGGGAGGAGGGGCACTGACAAAGCATTTCTGCATTGTCCCAAGGACACCTTTGGTATGTGGGGGGAAGAGCTGAGTTTGAATTCGACGGAGTCCCATCTTAAACCAGCCTTCTAATCCAAGGAAAGCTTGCAAGGTCCAGTTGAGAGCCCTTGACTTCCTCTCTCAAACACCCACTCTTCTGAGCTGAGAAAAGGCGAAAGATTGGCACCGCAAGGCTGGGCTGGGCTGCCTGGGAGTGGGGGGACTAAGGGATCTGACCATCCTTGGGGCACTTCCTAATCTGTCACTCTGTCCCTTTGTAGCCCAGTATAGATGAGAAGATCCAGCTTGTGCCTAAAGCCCAGTTGGGCAGCTGGGGAAAGGGCAGCAGCGGTGGAGCCAAGGCGAGCGAGATCGGTAAGGGAAGCACACATGGCACGTGCCATAGCTGGCTGTGTCCTCTGGGCAACAGGGAGCAAACCAGTGGTGGGTTCTGGATGGTACGGCCTAGTACGGCCGTACTGGTAGTAGCTATGAGCAGCGGACACCATACCGGTACGGTGGCTCATTTGGCCCATCCACGTTCTATAGCTGTTTATAACGCGTCCAGCCAATTGCGCACAGTGTGCAGTGCCTGCATGACCACTGCCAAGCAGCTGGATGTTGCAGGGCGGTGGCATGCGCATGCGTACGCAGCATGCGTACCGGTTGCTATGGGATCCACAACCCACCACTGGAGCGGACACTAAAAAGCTGCCGCTTGTGGGAAAACCTCCTTAGGGCCGGGCGAGGGGTTGGGCTTTGTTCTGAGGACAGGCCCTCTTTGCGTCCTCTGCAGATTGTTTACGACCAAGTGCCACTAGCCTGAACCGCTTCTCCGCACTGCAAGCGCCTGCGTCGACTGTCTCCGGCACTACCCTGGAGCTGGATCCTCGCAGAGCCTTGACCAGGTAAGGCCCCCGAAACCCCCCTATGGACATGGCAAGAGTGACATCGCCTGTTGGAGGGGGAACAGCTGTGCTGCGCAATTTAGATTCACTAGAAAGTAGGATTTCCTGTTTTCTAGCAAATATAAATCGCCACGCACAGCTGATTGTCGCACAGCTGATCGTCGGAGCTACTGGTTCGCCCAAACTGGTTGTGAAAAAATGCTACAGATTCGGGGGAATCGGTAGCTTCGACGATCAGCTGTGCGACAATTAGCTGTGCCGAGTGATTTCTAGCGAGTATAAATTGTGCGGCACAGCTGATTGTTGCACAGTTGATTGTCGGAACTACCGGTTCGCCCAAACCGGTAGTTTAAAAATGCTACCGGTTCAGGCGAACCAGTAGTTCTGACAATCAGCTGTGCAACAATCAGCTGTGCCGAGTGATTTCTAGCGAGTATAAATTGTGCGGCACAGCTGATCGTCGTAGCTACCGGTTCCCCCGAATCGGTTGTACAAAAATGCTACCAGTTCGGGCAAACCGGTAGTTCCAACGATCAGCTGTGCGACAATCAACTGCCAAGTGATTTCTAGCTAGTATAATTCGCGCAGCACAACTGCTTGTTGCACAGTTCATCGTCGGAACTACTGGTTTGCCTGAACTGGTAGTTAAAAATGCTACCGGTTCAGGCGAACCGGTAGTTCTGACAATCAGCTGTGCGAGTGATTTCTAGCAGTATAAATCACACAGCACAGCTGATTGTCGCACAGCTAATCGTCAGACCTACCGGTTTGCCTGAATTGGTAGCGTTTTTTTACAACTGGCTCACGGGAACTGGTCTGAACCAGTAGCATTTCACCCTTGCTCGGGAGTAAAGCGCTAGGCCTGCTCTCGAGTTCTCCGGCTGCGTCCGCTCACCCTTCTGCTTTTGCTTCCCTCCAGTCGGGGAAGCACCGGCCGAGAGAAGAACGACAACAAGCTGCCGCCCTCGGCTGCTTCCCGTCCCAACGCCTTCCTGAGGCTGAGTAGTGGCAGCAAAGAGCAGCTCTTGGACAACCAGGCGCAGGAGGAGCAGCGGAGGGAGATGCTGGAGACCGTGAAGCAGCTGACGGGCGGCCTGGAAAGCGATCGGAACAGCACGGAGGTGGAGAAGAGCAAAACCAGGGAGGCAGGTGAGGGAGGCTTCCCTTCATTCTGCTTGCAGTGGCCCGGGGCTGCCTGTCCTGGGTGGGAGTCAGAGAGGAGAGCTTGCCTGACGAGGGCCTGATGTTTGCTGGGATTCTTTCCGAATTAAGCCACCTTCCTTCAGTTTAAGGAGAAAAGCAAGCAACCGCGTTGGAAAAGACAGTTGCTTTTTCATTAAAACAATGAGATGCTTCATGCTCCTCACAGTACATAAATCTTCCTCATTCGCCGGGTCTGTTCTCTCCTCTTCCCCCCTCCATCCTCAGTCAAGTCTGAAGCCCCTGCTCCTCACCCGCAAGAAAAGCCGGGCTTGTCAGACGAAGAAATTGAAAGGAAGTGCAAATCGATCATCGATGAATTCCTGCATATTAATGATTACAAGGTAAAAGGCTGTGGGGCATTTGGCTTTCTTTAATGGGTCTTTATGGCTGGCCAACTCACAGGCAGGCAGAGAAGCCTTCAAACCAGTCCAAAAAACAAGAAGCAGACCCGGCCTGAGCCCAGGCCAGCTCACAATCTTCCGGCGTGGCTCATCCACCCACCCCTGGCTAGGAAGGTCTCAAGGCCTCGCACGAGGATGTCAGGCAAAGGGGGCTTGAGCTCCTCCTGCAAAGGACGCCACGCCTCTTCTGTGCGGCTTCTTCGAGGGGCTGGCATCCAGGCTGTAGGGAAGCCCCACCCCTCTCCCTCAACCCACTCCTTCCCGGTGTCTCCGCAGGAAGCCGTGCAGTGTGTGGAGGAGCTGAATGTGCCTGGCATCCTGCCGGTGTTCGTGCAAGTCGGTGTAGAATCCACCCTGGAGAGGAGTCAGATCACCAGAGACCACATGGGCCAGCTGCTCTATCAGCTGGTACAGTCGGAGAAGCTCAGCAAGCAGGACTTCTTCAAGGGGTGGGTATAGTGCGCCAGAGAGACGAGAAGAGAAGAGAATAGATGGAATGCAATGGAATGAAGAATAGAATAGAATGGAATGGAATGGAATTCTTTATTGGCCAAAGTATGTTTGGACACACAAGGAATTTATCTTTGGTGCATATACTCTCAGTGTACATAAAAGAAAAAGAAAATAGACTACATTCATCAAGAATCATAAGACACAACACTTAGTGATAGTCATAATAAGCAATCAAATTATACTAGGAAACAAAACAATATAAATAAAATTTAAAGATACAAGCAACATGGTTATAATTGTAAGTGGGAAGAGATAGGGACTAGAAAGGAAGATAAGAATAATAGTAATATAGTCTTAGTAGATAATTTGACAGTGTTGTGGGGATTAGTTGTTTAGCAGAGTGATGGCATTTGGGAGAAAAACTGTCCTTGTGTCTTGTTGTTTTGGTGTGCAGTGATCTATAGCGTAGTTTTGACGGTAGAAGTTTAAACAATTTATGTCTAGGATGTGAGGGGTCTGTAGATATTTTCACGGCCCTCTTTTTGACTCGTGCAGTGGCCAGGTCCTCAATGGAAGGCAGGTTGGCAGTAATTGTTTTTTCTGCAGTTCTAATTTATCCTCTGAAGTCCGTGTCTGTCTTGTTGGGTTGCAGAGCCAAACCAGACAATTGTAGAGGTTCAGTTGACAGACTCAATAATTCCTCTGTAGAACAGAATCAGCAGCTCCTTGGGCAGTCTGAGCTTTCTGAGTTGGCGCAGAAAAAACATTCTTTGTTGTGCTTGTGCTTGTTTGTGGGTTACCAGCTGGAGGTGGTCTTGGCTCAGGCCGAAGCCACCCATCCCACCTCCTGCCAACAGGCGTTTTAAGGGGCTTTGCATTTGTGGGTCAGGTTTTCGGACACCTTGGAGACCGCCGACGACATGGCTATCGATATCCCCCACATCTGGTTATACCTGGCCGAATTGGTGACGCCAATGTTAAAAGAAGGAGGCATCTCTATGAGAGAACTTGTGATGTAAGCCCGGCTGCGTCTCCTTCCCCCATCCCCGAAGCAGGAACTCGACGAGATGGGCAGCAGAGCTGTGGCCCAGGGGGAGGTGTATTTCTGCCAGGCTGACTTTGGCTTGCCAGCTGGCTTTTCCTGCATGCCAAGCCTGCTAAAAGGCGGGATATAGAAGAGTTCATCGGCGAGGCTGCCTTCCTGCTACACTAGGGCTTAGTCTCGGGACAGCTCTTCCCAAGAGGATAAAACCGACGCTCTGCGTTCTTTTCCGTTTCAGAGAATTTAGTAAACCTTTACTTCCTGTGAGAAGAGCCGGTGTTCTGCTTTCCAAAATATTGCACCTTCTATGCAAACAAATGGTAAGGAGGAGGACGTTAATGGGTCTCTGTACACATTCTCCCCCCCCCCCCAAGTCCAAAGTCTATTTGGCTAAAGGAGGGGAGGAATCCATCCACGCCTGGGGCAGGATGGAGCTTCGGCTGCTCCTCCTCGCAGGCGTTCCAGAAGCAGGGGAGGCTTGAGGGGGCGCCGTGCGGCTCCCAGGAGGTTGGTGCTGGCTGGAGCACACCTCCCGAAGTAGCCGCTGGCGATGCTGGATGAGCAGCAGTCCTGGCCCAATCCATGGCCTTGTGTTTGCAGAGCCATAAGAAAGTGGCAGCCTTATGGAGGGAGGCTGGCCTCAGCTGGAAGGACTTCCTACCTGAAGAGGACGACGTCCACGCCTTTCTCCTGGAGCAGGTGAGGGGCTCATTGGGTCTCCTGCTAAGGGGGAAAGTTGGGGGGGGAGTTAAGGCTGGGTCGGCCCCACCTTTCGGTCTGGGCCTGAACGTCTCGCCTTCGCTTTTCTAACGTTGCAGAAGTTGGACTTCACAGAAACTGACAGTCCCAGTTCCTCAGAAGCACTTTCCCCGAGAGAACTCTCTGCCGAAGAGCTGAACAGGCAGCTGGAGAAACTCATTGTTGAGGAAGAAGCCGGTGACGAGCAGATCTTTGACTGGGTAGAGGTATAAGACTTGCCCTCCACACCCAGCGGGAACACAGCAGGATAAGGCCCCCATCTGCCCTGCCTCCATTGCCTCCCCTCCCTGCTCCCTGGGATGGCTTTACTTGCCTGCACAACATCTGGCTAGTGGGATCGTATAGGTGGCCCAGCAAAAAACTCAGCTGTAAGGCTAGAACAGGGGTCAGCAACCTTAAACACTCAAAAGTTCTAACCGGAACCCCCCCATTTGATTCTGGAGCCGACCAGAAGTCCGGTTCCCCCATCATAGAGTCTCCTACTAGTGTGCCGCCTTTTTTCCTCTCCTGACCAGAAGTCCGGTTCCTCCACCATAGAGTCCCCTCCTAGCATGGCATCCTTTTTCCTCTACCTGTCCTAACTGAAAGCCCTATTAATTGTGGAGCTGACCGGAAAACTCGCCCCTTGCCATAGAATTTCCCCTAGCATGCCCTTCTTCCCCTCCCCCCGCCCCCCGGGAGCCGCAGCAGAGGGATGAAAGAACCAACCCATGGGCTAGAAATCCAAATGGCTGTGAAGTAAGAGTCTAGCCAACTGCAGTGTGTCTTTGTCGTCATCCCGTCCTCCTCCCCCCCCCAGCCCCCCAAAAAGGCACTCTTAAATTCGTTGCAGTGACAGGCTTAATTCCGGCCAAATAAAGAGACCGAAAGGCAGCCGGGAATGTCGGTTCTTCCACAGCTAGAGCTGATTGGGTCAAAAGTAGAGGGGTTTTTTTATTTCCGAAGCAAAGCAGCCCAGCTTCTTAATCCTGGCAAATGCTCTCGCTTCCAGGCTAATCTAGACGAAAGCCAGATGAGTTCACCTACATTCCTTAGAGCTTTAATGACGGCCGTTTGCAAAGCAGCTGTTCTAGGTGAGTAGCGGCCGCAGCAGAATTCGAAGGTATGCCGTGTGTGGTGGGCACTCACATGCCTGTTTTTTTAAGGGATTCGAATCGTTGGCACAAATGGGTTTCCTGGGTTTGAATTGCTCCCTCAAAAGACAGTATTGGGGCCCAGGTAAGACTTGGCTGCGATTCTCGATCAGAGTCCTTTTAGTTTTAATTTTTCTTCCTTAACCTTAGTACTGTTTTCTCTTGTTCCATTAAAATAGCCAAGGGAGTCTTTCTATATATTAACGTTGGATCTGGTCCACCGAGGGGACCGAACTTAGATTGGCCAGTGACAGAGAGAGAGAAGGCGCAGCTGGGGGTTTTCTGTCTTGTGGCTGTTTCCGTTTATAGAGAAGGAGAGAGGACGGAGCAAGCGGTCGCTCCCTTGGCCAGGGCTCCTTGGCCACCCAGGGCAGTTTGGATTCCCAGCCAGCTTTGGGACCGGGGATGGGGGGGGGGGGAGGACTGGCATGGCTCCGCAGCCACCTGTTTCCCAAGAATATCTCTAGCTCAAAACCGATTGGCAAGGTCCAACACTTTCTTGTAGTGGTGAGGGAAAGGGAGGGTATGTGTGTGTGTGACTTCTTCTTTCCCCCCACCCAGTGGATAGCTCTAGCTTGCGAGTGGATACTACCGTTATCAAGCGGAGAGTGCCCATCTTACTCAAGTACCTAGACTCGGACACCGAGAAGGAACTACAAGCACTTTATGCACTGCAGGCATCAATAGTAAAACTTGACCAACCTCCTAGTAAGTATCCAGCACGTGTCTGTGATTCGAATGAGTACGTTGTAATGGCTCGATTGGGATTGATGTAAAGTGGTACGTAACGTACCCCAGGGCTTGGTCGATGTTGTTTTGACCTAGGCTTCCCCTAGCGACAAAGCAGACTCCTTGTTCCGACAAAAACACCTTTTTATTAAGTTACTGTGAATTCCTCTCATTCACATCCAGCAAAGTCTTTTTAGGGAGGATTTACACTCACAGACCTTACCTGGTTTGGAGAGCTGCTAGGCTGGTATCTGCAAAACTTGGCAAGGAGCCTCGGAGAGTCAGGAACCAATTAAGTGAACTAATTGTCTCCTGCAAACTCCACTCCCCTTTTGCTCTTCTGTTTCCTGTGGGAGGGGCCAGTCAGCGTCTACCTGTGGCCTTCCTCCCAAGTTGACCTTTTCTTTAGCTGTTCCCTTCGTCTGGCATCTCTATGCATGCGCACAACGGGAACAGGCTCCAGCTGTTGTTCTGCCTCACTGATGTCTGACTCCGAAGGCAGCTGATGCCTGGCATACGTCTGTGGCCCCCTCTCTGCCTCTGACACAGAGCCCTCATCACAGGCTTACCCAGACTGCAGGACTGGCCCAGGTTCCTCCCCAACCTTCTCACTGTTCGACACTGCTGCCAGTTCTGCTGGCGGGCCAAAATAGACCTGGAATAGCATGAGCAGGCAGAGCTCAGGAATCTTCTTGGTTGACGTAGGGGGGCTTTTGTTCCAGGCAGGGGTCACAGGGGGTAGGCCTTTGGCTCTCCCCAAGACCTCTGAGCTCACTTGGAAGGCAAAGCTTTGTATAATCTTTCCCCCTGTTTGAGACCGTTCTTGCTCGAAGTCTTGTTTTCTGGCTGGAGAGTCTGTTTGCCTGAGCTGCCACTTTCTGTTCAAAGCGTGATAAACGGAGCAGGCAAAGAGGGCCATCTCCTGAATAAAATTGAACAGAATAAAATAAAATAGAATTCTTTTATTGGCCAAGTGTGATTGGACACACAAGGAATTTGTCTTTGGTGCATAGGCTCTCAGTGTACATGAAAAGATACATTCATCAAAAATCATAAGGTACAACACTTAATGATAGTCAGAGGGTACAAATAAACAATCAGGAAACAATATCAATATAAATTGTAAGGTTACAAGCAACAAAGTTAACAGTCCTGCAGTCACAAATGGGAGGAGATGGGGGATAGGATCGATGAGAAGACTAATGGTAATAGTAATGCAGCCTTAGTGAATAGTTTGACAGTGTTGAGGGAATTATTTGTTTAGCAGAGTGATGGCATTCAGGAAAAAACAGTCCTTGGGTCTAGTTGTCTTGGTGCGCAGTGCTCTGTAGCGTCATTTTGAGGGTAGGACTTGAAACAATTTATGTCCAGGATGTGAGGGGTCTGTAAATATTTTCACAGCCCTCTTTTTGACTGGTGCAGTGTACAGGTCCTCGATGGAAAGCAGGTTGGTAGCCATCGTTTTTTCTGCAGTTCTAATTATCCTTTGAAGTCTGTGTCTGTCTTGTTGCAGAGCCAGACCAGATAGTTGTGGAGGTGCAGATGACAGACTCAACCATTCCTCTATAGAAGGGGACTAGGGGAGAAGGTTCCAGATTTTGTGGGTGAAGTACAAGATGGAGCGTTGGTTCCCGCTCTCCATTCAGCCAAACCACCGGTAGCCTCCCATCGTCCAGTGCAATCCCACAGAGTTGGCATCCTCAGGGTGCCGTCAGCCAGACAGTGTCGGCTAGTGACCCGCAGGGGGGAGAGCCTTCTCTGTGGGAGCGCCTTCCCTCTGGAATGAGCTGCCCCCGGAGCTTCGTATAATCCCCGACTTCCGGTCCTCCCAATGCGCCCTAAAAAGTTGGCTTTTCCAGCAAGCCAGGCTCGCCTGAACAAAACAAAACAAATTATTGATTACTGTTAATTTTAATTTTAATTCTTTTTTTAAAAATGTCATTGTCAATTTTAATTGGGTTTGGGATATCCTATTTAATCTCTTTTTAACTTTTGTATTATGTGTTTCTTTTAATGTTGTACGCCGCCCTGAGTCCTTGGGAGAAGGGCGGCATATAAATCCAATAAACCTAAACCTAAAATACATCTCTTTCCTGCTCTCCGCAGATTTGTTACGGATGTTTTTTGACTGCCTGTACGACGAGGAGGTGATATCAGAGGATGCCTTCTACAAATGGGAAAGCAGCAAAGACCCGGCGGAGCAGAACGGGAAAGGCGTAGCGCTCAAATCCGTCACCGCGTTCTTCACGTGGCTACGAGAAGCCGAAGAAGAGTCTGAGGATAATTAAAACTGAATATACAAAAAAAAAAAAGAAAAGAAAAAAACAAAACAAAAAACAATTTAAGTATTTTTTTTAAAAAAAGTTTCATGTCTTCGCCAATCACAGTGCAGCAAGGCCAATAACTCGCGCAGAATCCCCTATCCCCACGTGTGCACGAGTGGGGGAGAGGCAAAAAATAAATAAAAAATAAGTCACACACGCAAAGGCGATCATGGAGGACAAAAAGTACTTGAAAATTCAAGTCCAACGCAAACCTGAGGGGCAGGAGCACTAAAACCAAAATACATCTATTATTTATAGAAACTATTTTCTGTTTTAATCTTTTTTTTTTCCTTTTCATTTTTTAAACAAGGACTCAATACTTTAAGAAGAACAAAACCTGTTCAGACAACAACAACAAACAAACAAAAAAAAACAAAACCTCAGAACTATAATTTATTATTTTCAAGAACTGCAAATGTCAGTGTAATTTTTAAATTTGCAGTTTCTGTAACAAATTGTATGATAGACAAAAAAAGAACAAAAGCAGAGAAATAAATTTCCCTCCCTTTCAGATCCAACCTCGGTTTTGTTTGAAAACACACCAGTACCTGAGTCATAACTTCTAAAAAAAAGGGGGGGGGGTCAGGAATGAGGAGATAGTAGATGAAGCAGAGGAATGTTCGGGAAAAACAAAAACACTAAACATTCAGATCTTTCTGCCTGCCTCTCGGGTTGCTTCTGAAATTTAAAAGGAGCCAAAAAAACAAAACAAAAGGGTAACCTTGGACCTAAGGAATTGCATATCGGAAAACTCGTCTTGGACCAAACTGGCTGGAGAATAAGTTGTTCAAAACAGTCCTCCTACCCCTGGACACAGAAGAAGGGGGAGGGGAAAGGCCTAGTGATACTTAACAGAACCTTTAGAGCAAACTTTTAAGGCTTGTAAATACAATAGAACAAATATTTAAAAAAAACAAAACCAACAAAAAAACAACGAAATTGACTCCATACTATTCTTTTCACTTTTCAAAAAAATACACAGAACAAAATAAAGATCAAAACTTTGCAAGTTTAAAAAAAGCACAGGAAGTAGCTTCTCTTTGGACAGTAGAGCCAGAGGTGCTGCTCCTTGGCCCAGCCTCTGCTGTGGAAGGACCCACGTTCCAGGTGGGACTTGGGGCAAATATCACGGTCCAGCAAGCAAGGTGGGGGGAAAGAGTTAAAGACTCCCAGGCCTGAATAAAGAGGAGGTAAGGTAGCAGCTGACTGGGCAAAGCTTTGCTTACACCAGTTTTCCTTGTCTTTTTTTTATCATTGGGGAATTGCAGAGACGAATTATGTGGGGTCATTCAACGTGGGAAGGATGGCTGGAGGAGTATTTTTGGGTGCTCTTCACACTGTTGTGCATGAGGCTGTTAGTGCACAAGGATGTGCAGATCAGGGTTGAACTGGAGAGGGGGTGGTCTGGTGGGGACTGCTCGCCCAGCTACATCAAGGGCACCGTTCCAGCTGCAAGAACATCCCAGAAGCAGCCCATGGAGCAGTGTTTCTCAACCTTGGCAACTTGAAGATGTCCGGACTTCAACTCCCAGAATTCCCCAGCCAGCATTTGCTGGCTGGGGAATTCTGGGAGTTGAAGTCCAGATATCTTCAAGTTGCTAAGGTTGAGAAACACTGCCATGGAGCAAAGCGTGGACAGCCCCACCGTCTTAGGGTGCACGGAAGTCCCTTGGGGAGCATCCCAGTCCAAGGATCGAGGGCAGCGGAGCGAAAATACACGCATATTTTTTATGCATTTCCTAAAAGTTTTTTTAAAATTTTATTTTTATATAAACAATCCATTAACCAGTGTGTCGTCTGGGTATAAATATTTTGTGGCCAACATTAAAATATACAGTCGTCTTCATAATTTAATCTCATTTTAGTTTAAGAATCGTGATGCCAAAGCATCCGCCACGCCCACCAGGCTCTTGGGGGGGGGAGCAACTTCCGCCCATAAGATGGCGACAACCTCGGGGACGTAAGGGTGGGCGGGGCCAGCTCCGCGCATGCGCCATATTCTCCGTTTCTTCCCCGCCCCCTGCCTCAGGGCAAATCTCTCCCGATTCCCAATTCAAGCGGCGGGACCTTCGCTCCTCCCCGCGAAATATTTTTGTTCGCGTGAGGAAAGAGTGTCGAGTGGAAGGAATGGGGGAGGGAAGAAGAAGAGAGAGAGAGAGAGAATAAAAGGAGAGAGAAAAGTGCGCTTGCGCACTTCGCGCGCCCCGACCTTCCCCCCGCCCATCGGCGAGGACTTTGTGCGCATGACGGGAAAGGGAAGGCCGCTATTGGCGTAGTAATTTTTTTTTTCCTGGCTCTCCCCCTCACACACACCCCCAGCGGGCGGCCATTGGTCCTTCTCCGCGACGGCCCCGCCTTTTCCTCCCTGTCGCCGCCGGGACTTCCGCCGTTCTGGTTGTCTGTGTGTTTGTGTGTGTGTGTGAGAGAGTGAGTGAGGGGAGGGGGGAGTTTCCTTTGGCCTCCGCCGCCGCTGCCCCGCTTTGTGCGCCTCAGCTCGCCCAGGGGCCACCGAAGGCGCGGTGAGTGAGAGAGAGAGAGCGCGCGCGACCGAGAGGGCGACGGCGGTCTCGGGCAGCGGCCGAAGAAGAGAGGGCGGGGCCGCGGCTGGCCGAGCGCTCCTCATGAACTGCGCCTCCCGCTTTAATGCGCGCTTCTCACGGAAAGGCCCCGGCGGCCCCCTTTCTCCACATAAACCCCACCACTCGAGTTCCTTTCTGGCCGCTGCTGCGAGGGCGGCCCCGGGTCCGTTGTCGCTGCCTTGGTGGCAGCACAAACCGAACCCTGCGAGACGACGGCACCGGGCAAGGCCGCTTCCCCGCCTCGAGTCGGGCCCTGGGCGCGTAGTCGAGGAAAGTCGCCGAGGCGCACGAAGCTTCTTTTTCCTTTTAGGCGGGAACTGGGCCTCCCCGGGGGAAAAAACCGAGGAAAAAGAGACCCGTTTGTGGTGGGGGAGGAGAGGGGGCGGCTTGGCCTCCCCCCCATAGGAAGTAATTGCAGCCCCCCCCCCCCGGCAAGGCCCTCTGTCAGAATCGCCCCAGGCAGGACGCTATCCGTGGCAGCCCCGTTAAGCCATTTTTTTTTTTTTGCCCTTGAGCAAAACCCCGCAGTGGGGCCTGTATTCCTGGCTGTAGATAATGCCCCTTTGTGTTGGTGTTTGGAGGTGGGGGGACAATGGGACTTGACCATCCCAACTTTCCCCCTCTTTTATGGGCTGCTGCACAGTCACTGCCCTTCACAACCTTTTACAAAAAGGTTTTTTTTTTGGCAACCTTTGCAAAAAAAACAAAAACAAACCCACCACCCCATTTCCTCCCACAGGCTTAGGTGTGAAAGACCCCCTCTCCCCCAGTTTTCCCAGACAGGAGTGAATTATAAATCTTAAGATTTATATTTTATTCTTTCGTTTCACCTTCCTTCCAGAAACTTGCAACTTCACGGTTTTATACAATCAACTTACCCGCGTTTCCCCAAAAATAAGACAGGGTCTTATATAAGCACTTTTCTTATAGTGTTTATTTTAAGGGGGAGGTTTAAATGAAAATAAGATGGTCTTATATAAGGACTTTTATAGTGCTAATTTTAGGGGAGTTTAAATGAAAATAAGACAGGGTCTTATATAAGCACTTATGGTGTTTATTTTAGGGGGAGGTTAAATAAAAATAAGATGGTCTTATTTAAGCACTTTTCTTACAGTGCTTATTTCAGGGGGGATCAAATGAAAATAAGACAGGGTCTGAAATAAGCACTTGGATTTATTTTCGGGGAGGTCTTATTATTTTTCATGTGCAGAAGGCGGTGAGCGTGGTAACCTCATGGCTGCTGCTGCCTTGCAATATTTTCAGGGGAGGGCTTTTAGCGCATGCACTCTAAAGCCCAGTTGGGCTTATTATCCGGGGAGGTCTTATTTTTGGGAAAACAGGGTACCCAGCAGATGCAGCAAGAGAGGATTCAAATGTGCCTCGTTATTTTTTAGCTTAGAATCCCCCCCACCCAGCTGACAGCTGCAAATGATGTGATCCTGGGATCCTTTGGAGGAAAGGATATGCTATTGTGTGATTTATTTTATTTTATTTTGCTATGGGATTGGTGAAATGTTACTTTGCATTTGTTGACAACGGGGCAAAGTATAGGGATGGGCTTCTTGTTTTCTTTCCAGGTCTAAATATTCTTGTCTGTGTTATGCAGAAGGTGGCGGTGGGTGGATGAGTGGGAGGGGGGGGGGTTCTTGGCTTCCAAGGCAAGCTGTCAAAAAATAATAACCCTTTGCAACTTGGCTTTGTGCTGTGGCACTAAAATTACATTGCTCAGTTCAGTGTGCCTTGTGCTGATGCTTCAGGATTTTTGGAAGGGCAGAAATGTTTGACTTTGTGAAGCAGGGAACACGGTCTGGCACCCGCAAAAAATGTTAAGTGATAAGAATACTGTCAGTGTTAGAAACAAAACTGTTGTAAAGAGAAATTGGATATAAATTTTAAGGTTAGGTTATGCTTTTTAAGGGACACAGTGGCTCAGTGGCAAAGACGCTGACCTTGTCAATCAGAAAGGCCAAATAACGGAGTGAGCTCCCATTACTTGTCCCAGCTTCTGCCAACCTAGCAATTGGAAAGCATGTAAAAATGCAAGTAGAAAAATAGGAACCATCTTTGGTGGAAAAGGAACTGCGTTCTGTGCGCCTTTGGCATTTAGTCATGCCAGCCACATGACCACGGAGGCGTCTTCGGACATCACTGGTGCTTCGGCTTTGAAACGGAGATGAGCACTGCCCCCTAGAGTCGGGAACGACTAGTACACATGTGCAAGGGAAACCTTTACCTATGCTTTTTCCTCAGGGTACATGGGCTTGAAAAGGGAGCCCAAAGAGATAATTATGTTTTTTCCAGTCTGTTTTTTTTCCCCAATCCTGGAAACATCATTTATTTATTTTTAAAAACTCATCCTATTCACATCATTTCTTCCACTTATAAGGAGGATGGGAAGAGGCCCACAGGATTCTTAATAGAATTGTAATCCTTAAAATCATTTTGTATTGTTCTTTCATCTCTGTTAGAATGGGAGGGAAGTATTGCTTTGCTTGTAGCCAGAAAAAATCAGTGGTCTTTTTTTTCTTGGATTCCTGAGTGTCATATTTCACCTGAGTCCTTTTACTCTGCCATCTTATTCTTCCCCTCTGCTGTTAATTAAAGGACCTCTTTGGAGTCTGAATTTAGGTGGCAAGAGAAGATGGTGACAGCCAATGGGGCACTTTGGGGTCGTTTACAGAATTTGCAGGGCGCCCTGGGTTTGGTTGGAATATAACAACATCTGTTTTTTTGGCTGCTTCTGCTTTGCTCCCGTTTGAGCTTTGGGTGAGGGTTGGCCTATGTCCCTCTGGCATACGAGTGCCCCATGGTTGGAACTTGCCTGAGACTGGCTGCTTCCTCCCCGCTGGTCCCCCCTCTGTAGGGAGGGGCACCTGTTCTTGGTGTGTGCCCCCCTTCCCTTGCTTGTGTTGTGTCCTGCATCGTATGTCCTATGGGGCGAGTTTTCGGAGGTGATTTCAGCTTAGCTGCCTTAAGTTTAAAGTAACAGGCAAAAAAGGGACCTGCTTCTTCTCTGTGACTGCTGCTGCTGTTGTTGTTGTTGTTGTTTTAATTTTGTTGTAACTCTGCCAGGTGAAAGGGAGCTAAATTTGCTTTAAGATATTTTTTGTTTTGTTTTGTTTCCTTGTCCTTGATAACCACCTTCATACCAAATCTTTTTTTTTTTTGCACTTCTGTTAGGAAAGTCCTCCTTCCCCTTGAGGTTAAGCCCTGGGCCTCCAAAAGTGTGTTACCCTCACGTTGAGGCTAAGACATTAATTTAAATGGCGACTGAGCTGTCTGAAGCCGATCCCGCACACCGTAAGGCAGTTCCACTCTTAACAGGAGCTCCCCTGGACAAGTTGAGTGAGGTAGGGGCTGACCCCGCTCCACGCTTGCCCCCTGGATTGGCCCCTGCAAGGGCCCTTGCGCTCTTTCTTCCCTCTTGCTTCTAGGAATCTCAGCTGGGCTCCATCCGCCCTTCCTTACCAGGTGTTGATCCCTTTCTTTCCTGCTTCCCCGGTGCTTCCCTCCTCTCCTCTCCCCCCACCCCTCTCCCTCCCCATGTCGTTCTGAGCTGGAGCAAAAACTCTTGTGAGGTGGAAGCAGGAAACTGGACCCCCCAACCTGCTGACGATCCCGAGCACAGTCACCTCGCAGGAGAGGAGGTGGCAGTGGAGTGCTTCTCAGCCTGCCAGGGGAGGGTCCTCCTTTTCCGGGCTTCTCGTGACACTTTGCTCCCTTCCCAGACAGTCGAAGATAGAGCCATGCCGATCCGCCGAGCGGTGAATGCTTCTTCTCGGGAAACGCCTCCCAAAAGCAAGCCTGCTGAAGCCGAGGAAACGAAGCCAGGTAAAGAGGGGTATTTCTTTCCCCCCTCCCCATTCTCACCTTGACCGCTGCAGGTGGGGTGGCTGGTCTTACTGGGTATATGTAGAGCAGTGGTGGGTTGCAGGCAGTACGCCCCAGTACGCCTCAGCATCTCTTAGTGAAAGCGCCTTTTCACTTCAAATGGGGTCGAGAGTTTTACTTCCCTAAGAGGCAGGTCTGACACAAAATATGGTTGCATTCAGCCCCCCCTCCTTCCCCCCAGCTCTAAACTTATTTTCTATGACATGTCTTTGCCCTTTAGAGCCTTGTTTGACAGGAGGCCTGGTAGTTAACTTGCCAGTACTGTATTGAGCTGGGGAAGTGTGGGGGGCACTCTGGGTTTAACAGTGAGAGTTGCAGCTGTAGGACAGAGCAAGAGGGAGGACTGCAGCTCTCCAGCAAGAGGGGGTGGTGGTCTCTCATCCCCCACCTAGCCTTGTTCATTTGAATTGCCAAGGTCAGATCTTGCAGGATCTCTGCAAGAATCTCTGCTATGCCTGGCCTTGCTGGAAAGCCCAAGGGCCCATCTTCAGCAGGGAGTTTCTCGCCTTTTACCAACTGCTTGCCCTCTTTCCCTTCCGCCCTTCAGAACCGGATGTCAGCTCGGAAGAATCCGCCTCCACCGTGGAGGAACAAGAGAATCAGGTGCCCCCGGCTGACCCTGCTGAGACAGAGCAGCCAAAGGAGGCCGAGGAGGAGAAGGCAGATGTGAAGCCTGCTGAGGAAGCCAAGAAGGAGTAAGAAGCCGGGGGGGGGGGGAGGGGGGAGGGCAGGAAGGCCCTAGGGAGGGAAGAGGGAGGTGGGCTGCAGAGGCCAAGAGAGCGATGGCAGGGGTGAAATGTTCTAAAGTCTCCTAATTCGCTTCAAGTAGGTAGAACAGGGAGGGGTGTGAACAGCTGTGTTGTGCGATTTAGATTCGCTAGAAAGCAATATTTCCTGCTATTTAGCGAATATAAATCGCACCGCACAGCTAATTGTCGCACAGCTGATGGAACAGTTGGAACTTTTCTTAGCATTTTTTTACTACCGGTTCGGGCGAACCGGTAGTTCCGACGATCAGCTGTGCAACAATCGGCTGTGCCACGCGATTTATACTAGCTAGAAATCACTCGGCAGTTGATTGTCACACAGCTGATCGTTGGAACTACCGGTTTGCCTGAACCGGTAGCATTTTACCCCTGGGCAATGGCCCTTGCTAGAAAGGACCCAGTTGTCCACCATGTGCTTCCTGCCCCCACAATACAATCCATGCCCCTGTGATCCAACTGCCTGGCATGGGAGCTCAGGGGTTCAAAGCCCCCTTGGCTACAGGTTGCTGCCTCAGTCCACTGGGTGGCACCTCATTTCTTCCTGTTGGCATAGGGGACTGACCCACACTTGGGGCAGTGGCAGAGATTTGTCTACTGGCCGAGCAGCAAACTGGGACTGTCAGGTCCACCATCTTCAGCTTGGCGCCTCGCTGGCACCCTGCCATCAAAGGACCAGGGTGGATAGGGGGGTAGGGATGGAGCGGGGACAAATGAACAATAAACCTGTATGCATCTATGTGGGAATCCGGTGTGTGGAAAGTTTCGAGCCCAAATACCCCAGCGTTCCCAAAACATCTTGGTGGTGTCGCATTGTCTGGGATTGGACTGGTCATGGGGAAAGGGGTGGGAATTTGTGCTGAGGCGTGGGAAACTCAGATTCCACCTGACTTTACTGCAACTAACATCTCTTAGTAAAAGCACCTTTCACTTCAACCAAATGGGAATCGAGAGTTTTTCTTCCCTAAGGGATCAGACTGGGACAGATCTGACAGTGGGAACCTTCCAGCATGTGTTTGCTAGCCTAGTTGTGGCCCTTGGATGGGAGAGGTGGGGTCGTACCATGGGAATGGGTTTTTGAGAAAGCCCACCAAGCCACTCACCTCTTTTCTAATCCGTAAAGGGAGAAGGATCCAGAGAAAGAGAAGGAGAAAGAGAAGAAAGTGAAGAAGACCATTCCCGCCTGGGCCACACTTTCGGCCAGCCAGTTAGCCAGAGCGCAGAAACAGACGCAGATGGCAGCTTCCTCTCGGCCCAAGATGGATGCCATTTTGATCGAAGCAATCAAAGTGAGGGATGGGAGTATTGGCAGTGGGGTGGGAGCGCGGAAAGTCCTCTCAACGGTTTGGCTGCCCAGACAGATGCCAGGGAGGGAGCTGCCCACACACCCTTCTCGCCCTCCCAGGCGTGCTATCAGAAAGGTGGGGCGTCAGTGGTCGCCATCCGAAAGTTCATCATCAGCAGATACCCTTCGCTGGACCTGGAGCGGAGGGGGTACCTCCTGAAGCAGGCCCTGAAGAGGGAGCTGGAGCGGGGCGTCATCCGGCAGGTAAGGACTCTTGGCGCTACAGACTGGCCTGCCCTTGAAGGTCACTGGCGTTTATAGCTGAGGGAGGGGCACGCAGTATGGAAAATCCCTCCGGTCATTTGAGACAGGACTGTTGCCTTTCCCTCCCTCCCTGCTAAGAGCAGCTCGTGCTTGGCTTGTCCTGGACTGAGCAACACACACACACACACACACACACACACACACACACAGCCAAGTCGGATAAACGTCTGCACAAACTGGGATTTTGAAACACTGATCGAATATTTTTAATACTTGGCGTTATTTGTAAAACCCACCCATTCGGAATATTGAAGCTAGGGTGGATTAATGAGTAATTCTTAAAAATATTAAATGATAGTACTTGGGGGGGACAATAAATATAGGGCACAAAGAAATGTTTTTTATATTTAAATGAATTATTGGGGAAATGATAAAGGATTATGGAAAGAGATAAATACCGTTGAAGTTGGAAGATTAGAACTATACATATTTATCTGTATTATTACTATTAATGTTGTTTAAAAAAGATTTGATCCAGTCAATGTACTGTCCACAAAATGTCCATGTTTATACTGGAAAAAGTAAAAACAAATTAGATTAGATTAGATTCTTAGATTGCTTTTATTTATAGGCCGCCCTTTTCCCTGAGGGGACTCAGAGCGGCTTACAACCTATAGGGAGGGGATACACGTAATGACGTATACAGACAGTACATAATTAAAAAATAGAAGCAACATTCATTCATCACTCGGGTGGGGACGGATCCTAATCTTTAAATTACAAAAAAAACCCACTCCATTTCTATCCCGTTCTTCCCCCTACTCCATCAACTTGGGGGGAGGGGATGTTAGATGTCCTTTGAATTTGCAGGAGGTTTTGTTTCCAGCCCCCCAAGCTTGCCCCATTTTCTCTGGGACAGGTGAAAGGGAAAGGAGCGTCTGGAAGCTTTGTGGTGGCCCCCAACTCAGGGAAAACAGGCTCCAAGGCCAAAGACCGGAAGGTAAGTCCGGCGGAGTTGGCCGTGCCCCAGAGCCCTCCAGAAGAGGGGCTGGCAGCCTTAAACCCTCAAAGGTCCTCAACTGATGCTGCCCATTCAGTTCTTGAGCCGATCAGAAGTCCAGTTCTCCCACCATGGAGTCTCCTCCTAGCACGGCAACCTTTTTCCTCCACCTGTCCTAAAGCCCTCTCAATTGTGGGGCCGACCGGCGACAGGGAGCCGCAGCAGAGGGATGAAAGAGCCACATGCGGCTCCAGAGCCGCAGGTGCCTGACCCGTGCTCCAGAGTCTGAGCCAGCAGGAGAGTTCTGCTGCCCTCAGGGAGGGGTGGGGTGGGGGTGGGGTCTTCTTCCAAGGAACGTCCATAGATGTTCCACAGGCGCAGCCCCTCACCTGGAGGGTGGAGGGAGGGGCACAGCGGCCACTGCCATGTCTGGCCCAATAGAAGACCAAAGGGGCCTTAAGCTCCATCTTGGCTTGCCAGCCTCCTAGGGTGGAGCCCTCATATCCCTTCCGTCTCGCTTTCCTTTCAGCGGAGCTTGTCGGCCTCCAGCGCAGAGCAGCACGTGAAGCTGGAGGACATTCTCCCGCTGGCCTTCACCCGCCTCTGCGAGCCCAAGGAGGCCTCCTACAGCCTGATCAAAAAATATGTCTCCCAATATTACCCCAAGCTGAAGGTGGACATCCGGTAAGGTGCTCAGAAATGGGCATGACTGTAGCAGCTAAGGGTGGTGGTGACTCTGAGCCCCTGTGTGTGTGTGGGGGGGGGGGGACACCTGCCCTGCCCCTTTTGCAGGACCAGCCAGCCAAGCGGCCTCTCTCTGGCTTCCCCTTTAGGCCCCAGCTGCTGAAGAACGCCCTGCAGCGGGCGGTGGAGAAGGGCCAGCTGGAGCAGATCACGGGCAAGGGGGCTTCCGGCACTTTCCAGGTGGGTAAAGGAGGGCTTGCCTGGGAATTGGGGCTAGCACGGGTGGGGGTGGGGAACTCTTCTCTTTCCCTCCCACCTCCTCTTGGCCAAGTCGCCCATTCCTCCTCCTTGTGTGCACCAGCTGAAGAAGTCGGGGGAGAAGCCGTTGCTGGGCGGAAGCCTGATGGAGGACGCCATCCTCTCCGCCATCGCAGCCATGAACGAGCCCAAGACCTGCTCCACCACCGCTCTCAAGAAATACGTCCTGGAGAAGCACCCTGGCACAAACTCCAGCTTCCAGGGTAGGACCAGTGCAGCGCTACGGGGAAAGGCGCTCGGATTCTGCTCCCCAGGTGGCTGGTGCAGCTCCTCCCCTCCCAATACCCTCCCAGGGGGACTGTCCCCCCACTCCGACTCGGGCTTCCCCATTATGAGTGCCCGCCTTGCATTTGGAGCCTTGGATTTGGAAACTCGGCACGGGGCCCTCTGGAGTGGGCTTCCTGACATTCCCACAGCCCCCCAATACCGTTTTCTGTGCCCCCTGCAGTCCACCTCTTGAAGAGGACTCTGCAGAAGTGCGAGAAGTACGGCTGGATGGAGCAGATCTCCGGCAAGGGCTTCAGTGGCACCTTCCAGCTGTGTTTCCCCTACTACCCAAGGTGAGTCTGGGGCAGTCGGGGCCTGGCACTGGCAGATCCCTCTCTCCCTACTGTCTGGCTGGGGGGTGACCTCCGGCCTGCTTATTCCTTCCCTTCTTGGCTGCTTGTGTTCTGACCGAGGCTTCCCGAGAACCTGAAGCCAACTCTTGGTCCCAACAAAAACCCCTCTTATTAATTGACTATGAATTCTGCACATTCCCATCCAGCAGTTTTTCGAGGGAGGATTTACAGTCAGACCTCATCTGGCTTGGAGAGCTGCCAGGCCGATAGCTTCAGAACTTGGCCAGAAATCTTGGAGAGTCAGGAACCAATTAAGCGAACTAATGGTCTCCTGCAAACTCCACTCCCCTTTCGCTCCTCTTTTATTTCCTCTGGGAGGGGCCATTCATCGTCCACCTGTGGCCTTCCTCCCAAGTCGACCCCTATTCTTTAGCTTTTCCCTTCCTCTGGCAACTCTGTGCATGTGCATACTGGGAACAGGCTCCAGCTGTTCTTCTGCCTCACTGATGTCTGACTCCGAAGCTCCGAAGGCAGCTGATAACCGTCAGATGGCCCTGGTTCCCTCTCTGCTCCAATACTGAGCCCTCATCAGAGCCTTCCCCAGACTCCAGGACTGGCCCATCTTCCTCCCCGACCTCCTCACTGTCCGAATCTACTGCCAGCACTGCTGGCCGCTGGCGGGCCACAACAGCTAGCCAGGATTGGCTCTTCCTTGGGGTGACCTCTCTTTTCTCCCTAGCCCCGGCATTCTGTTCCCCGAGAAGCAGAAGGAGGACAAGGAAGAGGAGGATGAGGATGAGGAGGAAGAGACAGATGACGATGAGGAGGAAGAGGAGGAGGAAGAGGAAGAGGAACCGCCTCCAAAGAAGAGGTATGTGCCCCACAGAGGCTGAGTCAGGGGTTGGGGTTGGTGGCCATGGGCAGCCTGGGCGTTACCGGAAGGTAGTGAGCCAGGCCAGGCTGACTGACCAGCCGAGGGGATGTCCTGTCCTTTGGTGGGGCTCGGATGCTGCTGTTTTTTCCGCATCGGCGGCATCAGGCAAGCTGAGATCTTGTGCTCCCCTGGGCAGGATGCCAAAACGACCCCCACCCAAAGCCCGGAACAGAGCCCCTCCCATGGTGAAGCGACGGGAGGCCAAGCCCACCGCCCGGAAGGCTCCCCTGGCGCACCGTGGGAAAGCGAAGCCGCCGCCTCCACCACCACCGCCACCCCCAAAGGCTAAGAAAGCCAAGGCCATGCCCCCAGCCCGGCCGGCCGTCAAGAGCCTCTCCAGCACCAGTCCGGCTGCCAAGAAGAAGCTGGCTGCAGCGGCGGCAGCGGCGGCGGCAGCAAGTGCTAAGCGGGACCGGAAGCCCTCCGGGAAGAAGAGCAAGACCACCATGCGGAAGTCGCTGAGAGCAAAGAAGTAGCCGGTGGGTGGGTGGGTAGGCAAGGGAACCGCTTGGGTGGGGAGGGCTCCTTTTATAAGTACAGCCCCCTCCCCTTCTGTTTGTAATTTAGTTCTGAGGCTTCACCATCTCTTGTCTCCCTCCATTTCCCCCACCCCAGCAGTGGAGAACCGCAGCACTTCCCCCCCCCCCTTCCCTCCCTCTGCCCGCAGCCAGCCTCTGGGTCTAAGCATTGCAGGTAGATCCACACCAGGTTTTTTTTTTTAAAGCTTCGCCCCTTTAAGACTTGGGGACTTCAACTCCCAGAATTCCCCAGCCAGCCAGCATGGCTGGCTGGGGAATTCTGGGAGTTGAAGTCCCCAAGTCTTAAAGGGGCCACGTTTTTTGGGGAAAAAACCCTGATCCAGACTCTTCCTGCTGTTCCTTTCTCCCTTTCTTTCCCACCCACCCCCTCATACCCCCCCCCCAAAGTCTGGCTTCCTTTCTCCTCCAATTCCCCCCCCCCCAACACAAGACTGTTCTTTTTCTAGACAAGTTTAAAAAAATAAAATATATAATCTGTACAGGGTGCACCTGGGCTTGGGGGCTTTTGAAAACCGGTTGGAAAGATTTTTATATTTTTAGAAGTGGAAACAGAGAATCCCCCCCCCCCTTCCTTTCCCCTCTCTGAGTCCTCCAAGACCCCCTCCAGCCAGCAGCTCTTCTCCTGGTGGGGGGCTGCCTCCCTCTTTCCTCCCAAGTCAGTGTTCTGTTGTTCAGCTTAGTCGCCCCCTTCCCGTGACGGTTGCCCCCCCCCCCGCCAGCCGGCGCAAAAAAACGCCCCTTCGGACGGGCCTTGGAGCCGCTTTCCTTAAAAAGGGGGTTATTTCACCCCTTCTTTGCCCCCTCCCCCGTTTTCGTCCCGGAGAACGAGCCGATCGCTGATGTAGAGCCGCAGAGCGAAGGTCGCTTTCTCGTTTGCAAGAAATAAAAAAGCTTAAAAAGACTCCGGAGCCCGCTTTCCTTACGCCTCGTCTTTTGGGTCTGGGGGCTGGCGGGGTAGAAGGGCGGGGCCTCGGCGGCCTTGTCTTCCGGCTCATTGGCCGGCCAGGTGGCGGGGGCGGAGCAGGTGGCCGACCACGAGCGATCGCGGAGCGGCAGCGTTTTTTTCCCTGGCCGGGTGGCCGGCACAGAAAGCCGCAATGAAGAGGCAGCCGACAGGGCGGGGGCCGGAGCCGAGAGCCGGCCGGGTCCTGACCAAGGCGGCCGAGGTGAGGCGGAGGAGCGGCCGGGGATGCTGATGCTGCAGCCGGGCAGGGCGAGGGGAGCCGGGATGGGCTGACGCGCGCTTCCTCTGCCGCAGTACGTGGGCTCTTTCGCCGTGGAAGACGCCGATCTACCTCGGGCGGGCCAAGCGGTGCATCAGCGGCTGCAGCTCCTGAAGGTGCGCGGTGGGTTCATCGGGGGGAGGGATCCGGTGGGCAGGCGCCTCGGTGCGGGACGAACGGATGGACATCCCCGGTTGCCGCCGCCGCCTCCCCGCTCCGTCCCTCTCGCCCTTCTCCCCCCACGCAGGACTGTCCGCGGCGGCGCTCCGTCCTCCTGCGCTTCTGCCTGCAGGGGCTGAAGATGCTCGGACGCGACGGCGAGGTAGGGCGCGCCTCCACCTGGTGAGGCGAGGGGAGGGGGCGATGGACAGGCAGGCCGGGAGGCTGAGCCTCCGCCGCCCCCGGTGCTCCCTCGCTCTCTCTCTCGCCCGCAGGCTCCGCTCATGGCCCACGCCCTCAAGCGCCTCGCCTATAGCACCTGCCGGCCCGCCGATCGCCAGTTCGCCTTCCTAGCCCGCAACCCGCGCGGCGCTCGCGGCAGCCTCTTCTGCCACCTCTTCGTGGGCGGGCAGCCCAGCGAGGTTCGTGGGCGACGCTCTCAGGCTCGGGCAAGGCTGTCTCGCAAGAGCTGCCCGGTTACAGATCACCTGGCAGTGGCTGGAAGGGCAAGGAGGACGACCTTCTCTGGAGGGCATCGGTCAAGCACCCAGCCTCCTCCTCCATTGCTCCCCACCAGGTCCAGGCACTGCACTACCTCCTCTGCCGCTTCTTCCAGCTGGGCTACCTTCTCCTGCACCCCGAAGACCAGGACTGGTCCTCCTCCTCCTCCTCTGGTGGCTCTGCCCAGCGAGATTCTGGGAAGTTGCTGGGCGCCTCTCTGGACAACCAGGTGGTCTGGGAGTCCCTCCGTCCCGAGGAGGTCTCCCAGAACGTCAACGCCCTGGTGTCCTTCCGGAGGCTGCCCTGCCCCACAGAATTTGGCACCTCGGTCAGCGTGGTGAGTAGCCTCTGCCTCCCCCTAGCTCAGTGGTTGGCATCCTTAAAACACTCAAAGAGCCACAAAAGTTCTAACCAGAACCCCCATGTTCAATTCTGGAGCCAACTGGAAGTCCAGTCTGGTTCCCCCCCACTCCCCCAGTCTCCTCTATCTGTCCTAACCTAAAGCCCTATCAATTGTGGAGCCGACTGGCGACTGGGAGCCGCAGCAGAGGAGTGAAAGAGCCACATGCAGCTCCAGAGCCACAGGTTGCTGACTCCTGCCCTAGCTCACCTCTTCCCACAGCAGCAGTGGCTCTCTTGAGGGGCTGGGATCTGGGACCCCAACCTTCAGGGGCCTCCGAGGGTCTTAACTTCCAAGCAAGCCCTGGATTTTCCAGTCAAGAATTGAGGTTCGCTTTACAGCCCTAGGGACTGTTTCAGTGGCACGCAGTTGGTTTGCGTCTACCAGTTACCAAACAGTCTCCAGTTTTGGACCAGGCCCCCCGGAGTCTCTGCCTCCCCTGCTCAGCAGCTGCCCTGCTTGTGCCCCTTAGAGAGAGAGGCTGGACCTGGAGGAAAGCAGCAGCAGCAGCGTGGGCAGCGCCCGTCCTGGAAACCCCTATTGTTCCCCAATTCTGGTGCGCAAGAAAGCCATTCGCAGCAAGATTCTCCGTTCTGGGGCCTACCGAGGTTGCACCTTTGAGGCAGCCTCTCAGCAGGGCGCCTGGGAAGGATGTGAGTATTTGGGGAGCCTAGTTGGGGTGGGGGTGGGGGTACAAAAAGGAAAGAGAAGGAAGCCGGGACAGAAAATGGCGCAGTGCTTCGTTGATAACTTTGGAAGCTCTACATTGCAGATAACCTCTTGCCAAGGGAAAAGGACAAATTGGTTTTCTTCCTGGCAACGAAAGAAAAAGCTTCCACACATTATCGCAGGTTGAAATAACATGGCCGCCAGGCTGTTATTTTGCTGAACAGCTACAGAGCATTGGGTGCTGGATCGGGGCCAGAATCCACCAGCACAAGGCCCTCTGTTCCCCATTGCCACATTGTTCATGTTAGGGGGAAAATCTTGGCGAAACGTGAAGGCTTCCAATCTGTCTCTTTGTGTCCTTTGGTTCCAGTTTCCTTCAGCTGTGATGGCAGAGGGAGCCTGCTTCACCTGCCAGAAAATGAGAACGATTTGAGGGAGAGTGTGTGGTCCTTTGCGGGCATCAGCAGGTGAGGAGGGGGACCTCCTCCCTAGATGGCATTGGAAGCCTCAAAGGCGTTTCTGCCCACCCCACCAGCAGACCTAAGGATTTGCTGGTGCACAGCGGCTGTGGATGGCTGCTGGATATTGTGTCAAAGACATCAGGGGCCTTGAGTGCCCTCTGGGTGAGGCTGCAGAGACCCACCCCTCCCCGTTCTGCTGGGCCCCCTGATTCCTGCATTTTGCTCTGCCTTCCAGAGATGCCGGCCTGGCCCTGCTAAGGAATGACATGCTAGGGGCTTTCCTTCTGTGGGCCGAGTCAGGATCCACCCATCAGTGGTGTCTAGCAGTGAGGACCCGCTGCGGCGTCGTTCCATATCAAATTTACCGCAGCCAGCTGGGAAAGTACTCAGTTGAGGTGAGAGAATTGGGGAAGGCGGCAATGTTTCTTTTTTCCCTTTTAAAACAAACATTTCACCATTCATTAATCAATGTGTCGTCTAAGAGCCAAGGTGGCGCAGTGGTTAAATGCACCACTGCAGGCTACTGCTAGATCAGCAGGTCAGCGGTTCAAATCTCACCGGCTCAGGGTTGACTCAGCCTTCCATCCTTCCGAGGTGGGTAAAATGAGGACCCAGATTGTTGGGGGCAATATGCTGACTCTCTGTAAACCGCTTAGAGAGGCCTGTAAGGCCTATGAAGCGGTATATAAGTCTACTGCTATTGCTATTGCTATTGCTATTGCTACAAATTTTGGGGGGGTATCATAATAGTTAGAGCTTACCACTAAATTCTTTATATACATCTATTCTTATTTTAATATTACAGCTTAAAACATATCTCCTCTTATAACATTTCCTAAATTATTTAATTCTATACTTTTTTATTCCCAGTAATCATCTTTCATATGCATAATTTTACATACAACCTCCTTTTAAATGTATACATATATAGCAATTGCATTATTATCCCCCCACCCCAAAGTGTAGCTTTTTTTGGACAAAGTTCAAACATTTCACATAGTTTAAAATTCATATCCATATTTCCAGTTATCATCCTAATATTATTACATAGCTAAAGATCATTGAACACCCATAATTTTCTAATCTTTTATTATAACATCAATTATTAATCCTCATTAAAAGTGTTTTCAAATGCCCTCCTTCTTTTTTCTCCCCTCCTTTATCCCATATTTCCAAAGTCTTGCCGAACTAGCTTCCTTTTTCCAGTCCTTAAGCCCACATTTCCATTGTTGTTTTTAATTTATCTTTTAAATCGGGCATGATTTCGCTTGCAGTACCTCCCTGGGCTGATTTACTCAGCAATATTCACTTATGTCATGGGCGTTTGGAATGAAGTACGGCCTATCATATTTTTCTTTTCTCTCTCTCTCTCTCTCTCTCTCCCTCTTCCCCTCTCCTCCCTCAAGCATTTGAATGTAGAATTCCCCAGTATGGAAGCCTTGTTAGACAATTACTCCGGGGTTCGTGCAGGCCTGTTCTGCTCCTTGGGCGCAGGAAGAATCAACCATTGTTATGAGGAGCAGGAGGATGTGACCGAGGATCTCTGGGGAGAAGAGCGAAGTCGCCGGAAGTCCTCATGGCTGTTTGGGGCCAGTCGGTCTCTGGCTGTGCAGCATGAGGTGGAGGGATGCTCAGCCGGGGCCTTCTCTTAGCGTTCCTGCCACCTGAAGAGGACAGAGACCGTGGTTGACCATTCCTGCTCACTCTGTGGCTTGGCTTTGTTGTGATTCTTTTTTGGAGTTGTGCGCAGAGGGTGCCCTTCCTCTCGTCGTGTCGTAATTCAGGGTTTCTTCCCGCCATCAGAGGGCTGATGCACGAGTTGGCTGGGCCTCCACACCCGATTTAGGGAGTGCCATGGGGTAGTCTTGGGCTGACAGCACATTGACCAATTGGTTGGGAGGGGGGTTAGCTTGAAGGGCAGTAAGCCTCCCTGCCTTTGCACTCCTGGCCGATTCTTCTCCAGTCTGCATTGGGGGGAACCTTTGATCAGGAGCCTGGATTTCTGCGTCGTCTGTTTAGTGATGCACCCGTGCCCTTATTTATAGGAAGCTGAATGTAAAATGTATGTGAGTAATTTATTGGAAACAAGTGTATTGTTTTCTCCGGGCTGCTGTGTTCAGTGGTGAAAGATGCATTGCTTATATTTAACAGATGCAAAACCGTTTGTACAGGGGTGTCCTGCAATCATATATATATAAATAGATCTATAGATATATATTTGTATTTCAAATGCAAAGTCTGCGCGTCATTTTCTTCCCCCTCGTGGGGAGCCGAGAAAGCGACCCGGGCGCGCCTCCGTTACTACGGCAACGATCGCTCCCCTCGGCGATCCATTAGCCCGTTCACGCTGCCTGCGTGCCGATTGGCTCCTGCCAACAGAAGGCGCAGCGAGCGCCGAGCGTTCGATTCATTGAGCGGAGGGACGGAGGTGTCTCCTTTTCATTAGCTCACGCGGACGGACGGGCCCCGCCCCTCTGAATTCTCCATTGGTTCATCGAGGCGCGCATCGGCCTCTTCCGGCCGAGGTCTGTCAGCTCATTGGGCGGGAGAGCCGGGTTCGCTTCCGGGGCGCCCAGCGAGGGAAGAGAGAAGATGGCGGCGGCGATGCTGCTCTTGGTGACAGGACTGGTGGTGGCGGCTGCATCTGCGGCGCCCGGCGGGGGCGGCCCGCGAACGCTGGTGCTGCTGGAGAACATGAACCTGAAGGACACGCACTCGCTCTTCCTGCGCGGCCTGGCAGGTCCGGCAGCCGAAGGGGGAGGCGGTGGGGGCCGCGGCGGAGGGGCTCCAGGCTTCCCTCCCCTGAGGGAACGCGGCGGCCTCCCTCTATACTCTCCTTTCCCCCTGCAGAGCGAGGCTTTGACCTGATCTTCCGGACGGCGGACGACCCTGGCCTGTCCCTGATCAAGTACGGGGAATTCCTCTACGACAACCTGGTGATCTTCTCCCCCTCGGTGGAAGGTGAGGCGGCGGGTCGCTCTTCCTCCCCCCCGCAAAAAGGGGGGCTCCGGGGCTCTTCCTTTGCCGTTGGCGCCTGTGGTGGGGAGGAAGCGATGAGTGGCCCCGTAGCGGCATAGGTGGCGAAATAAATATTGATAATAATAACGGTATTTGTGATGCATTTTTGAATGTTCAGTTGACTGTGTTTCATGTTTAATGAATAAAGTATAATAATAATAATAAATTATTATTATTAATATGCGCAGGCTGATTATAAATTGCGGCACAATTCAGTAGCACAAATGATCCATTGGAATTTGTGCAAAAATTATAATATCAAAACAGCAACAAACTGGTGGGAACATCAGCCTGAAAAGGTCACCGAAAATCAGATGGTCAAGATCTTGTGGGATTTCCGTATACAAACCGACAAAATACTGGCGCATAATACACCAGACATCACACTGGTTGAGAAAAATAAGGTCACAATCATAGACATCGCAATACCAGGTGATAGCAGGGTCGCCGAGAAGGAACATGAAAAAAACGCAAGATACCAGGACTTAAAAATCGAAATTCAACGACTATGGCACAAACCAGCAGTGATAATTCCAGTGGTAATTGGCACACTGGGTGCTATTCCAAAAGCACTGGAATTACATTTAAAACAGTTAAAAATTGACAAAATCACCATCAGTCAAATGCAAAAAGCCGCACTGCTTGGATCTGCACGCACGAAAATACGTTACGACGTCCTAGGCCCCTGGATGGGGCCCGACTAGTAACCAATGCCAAATCCGGTGAAACAACTGGCCGCTGTGATACAATTGTATAATAATAATAATAATAATAATATAACAACTTGGTTGATACCTAGGATGCTGTCAGCAACCTGTATTAACCATCAGCACCAGTCAATGGTATTTGTGATGCACTTTTGAATGTTCAGTTGACTGAGTTACATGTTTAATGAATAAACTATAATAATAATAAATTATTATCAAATAATTAATTAAATTTATTTATTAATTTATTATTAAATTTGTTTAATAATTTATTTTTGAATGATAATTA
The DNA here is from genome assembly GCF_051295495.1 of Thamnophis sirtalis. Classification (NCBI taxonomy): domain Eukaryota; kingdom Metazoa; phylum Chordata; class Lepidosauria; order Squamata; family Natricidae; genus Thamnophis; species Thamnophis sirtalis. Next base: position 39,103,514 of record NW_028261395.1, read on the forward strand.
ACATTTGTTATTTCGATGACCTGGCCATCAAAACTACCCGATTATGGATGAAACATGTAATAGTGATGTCCATTGTCATCGGGCCACTTGGTACCATGTCCCAAGAATTTTACAAGGTAGATCAACAAACTGCAGCTTCCTGGGATCACACCAGTGGAACTGCAAAAAACTGTGTTACTAGGAACATCATATATTTTAAGAAGATACCTGGTTGATACCTAGGATGCTGGCAGCAACACATATCAATCATTAACCCCAGTCAATGGTATTTATGATACATTTTTGAATGTTCAGTTGACTTGAGTTTCATGTTTAATGAATAAAGTATAATAATAATATAATTAAGAAGGTACTTGGTTAATATCTAGGACGCTGGCAGCAACCCATATCAACCATTAACACCAGTCAGTGGTATTTATGATTCATTTTTGAATGTTCAGTTGACTGAGTTTCATGTTTAATAAATAAAAGAGAATAATAATATATTTTAAGGGGAGAGAAGAGGGCGGTCATAATTACTCATTGATTTTCAAGCTGTGAGTTTCGATTTATCAAGCTTGATCACATAGTTTCGTAAAGGAGCACTTGTATTCAGCTAGTAGTATTATAATTTGCAAATTGAAGTTGAGCGATTGTGGAGGAAGAAAACAATAGTTATACCAATAGTAATAGGAGCCCTTAGAGCAATACCCAAAAGGCTGCCTAGATACCTGGAAATTTTGAACTTATCAGATCTGAATATTCTGACTTTTTGGGGGGGGGAAAACACCTGCCTATACACCCTACTCTGAACTGCCTATACAGGTAGTCCTTGGCTTACAACAGTTCGTTTAGTGACTGTTCAAAGTTACAGCGTCACGGGAAAAAGTGACGACCATTTTTTCACAGTTACAGCCTTGGTAGCATCCCTGGGATTCTGGGATCAAAATTCAGATGCTTTGGCAACTGGTCCATGTTTATGACCGTTGCTATGTCCCAATGTCATGTGATCACTTGCAACCTTTTGACAAGAAAAGGCAAGGGGGAAGGAAACCACATTCACTTAACAACCAGGTTTCTAACTAGTAATTCACTTAATTGTGGCAGGAAAGGTTGCAAAATGGGGGGGGGACTCACTTAACAAATGTCTCACTTAACAACAAATTTTGGGCTCGACTGCGGTCATAAGTCGAGGACTACCTGAATACTCAGATGCTACCTTAATAGCTCTCAGATCCTTGGTTATGATTTGAATGGTTAAGTTTTTACCAGTCCCAGAGACTTTGAATCGAATTGAAAATTAACAATAATAACAGTACTGGTAATAGTAATAATACCAGTAACAAGATAATGATAATATATGCCGGGCAGAACTAAGACTGTCCAGTGAAGCACAAGAGCTGTATGTTCCTTTGTCGGGGCTTCACTCTGTTGGCTTGCACACTTTGCTAGCTGGCATACTGTATTGCTGTAAACCTTTTGACCTTGTGACAAGAAATTTAACCCGGTCGTTGTGTTTCAGATTTTGGAGGCAACATCAACGTGGAGACTATTGCTGCTTTCATTGATGGAGGTGGAAACGTCCTTGTGGCTGCCAGTTCAGATATCGGTCAGTGAAACAGGGGCAGTGGAGCAGATTGTCTTCAACTTAAAAGAGAGAATTTCCCTCCCTCTGTTCTTTTTATTAGTTCAATCTCAAGGCCGGCCAAAGCCAAACAACAAAAGTCCACCCTACTTAAGGCCTGGGAGAACATCCGGGTTTTAAGCAGTTTGTGGAAAGTAAAAGCTTTATATTGATGGAGAAATGTGATCAATCGTTATTCATCCCTTCTGTTTTGTAGCTATTGTCAGAGACAGACAGTTACACTTGCACTTTTGGACCTCGTAGTTCTAGAAGTCTGCATCATCTTCTCTTTCTCCTCTTCTTCCTTCCTCTATCTGTCGTCTATCTATCCCATCCTATCTTCTATATATATGAAAACAGCTGTGTGTGTGTGTGTGTTCCAGCATAACTCTGGAACACCTCAAACAATTTCAACCAAACTTGGTACACAGATGACTTGCTCTCTGGAGAAAAATACTGTGGGGGTAAGACATCCCTAACACCACTCAGGGTATTCTGTTAAGATACAGCCTGCTGTGCTGTAAAAGGGCTTCTACTATACAGCACAGTGGAGTTGCCATGATCATGGTTTCACAGTACTCCCCAAGGAGATTCCTTCTGGTAAGAGGGGAAATCCAATATTAGATATTACATTTGGTCTGGACATTTCCCCCCTTTAAATAAACACCTGGGCAATGCCGGGTTATTGGCTAGTCTTTTTATAAAATAAGTGAAATTAAAAAAAAAAGACAGTTGAGAACTCTTTGGCACCTTCTGACGGTACAGGCGGATTTATTGCAAGTGTCTCCCCAGCATGTTAGAAACCCTCTTAGGTGGCAGGTAAGAGGAAAAGGTGCTCCCTTTTTAGTACAAAGCGAAAACGGGCTTTTTAAATCGTCCTTAGGTGATCCCCTTCGAGAATTGGGAAGCGAATGCGGGATAGAATTTGATGAGGAAAAGACAGGTGTGATTGACCATCACAACTACGATGTCTCTGACCCAGGGCAGGTAAGCAGGACACAGAACACAAGGGGTTCAGTTGGCTGCTGCCGCCCTTACAATCCACCTGCTCCCAGGGATGGCCAACACCTGAGTCAGAAACCTGCTAAGGAAAGTTCAGCAGGTGTCTCTTTCTGTCCTTCTGCAGCACACCCTGATTGTCGCAGACTCTGAGAATCTCCTTAAGGCTCCAACGATTGTGGGGAAGAAGCCCCATAACCCCATTCTTTTCAGGGGAGTTGGGTAAGTCCTGTGCCCACCCAGCAGAAGAACACCCCACTCTACCTCTGTCTACTTCAACTCATGAACCCTTTTCTTCCCCAGGATGGTGGCTGATCCTGATAACCCTTTGGTCCTTGATATTCTCACCGGCTCCTCAACTTCGTATTCCTTCTTTCCGGACAAAGCTATCACCCAGGTAATGTGGGACTTGTGCTTCCCAATCCATTGCAAAGAGATGGGGGTTGGGTTCGGCTGCTCCCCCCTCCTTTTTAGCCCCGCGCGTGCGGTGTCTGCTGAGCCTCGTTCGGAATGGCCAGCTTTTGAGGCTTCTCTTACGCCCCCCCCCCCCCCCACCTCCAGTTTCCGCTTCTGATCTGCACCATTGTTGCCAGTGGTTGGTTGTTGGGCAACGCTTTCTTCTTCCGGAAAGACTTGAGACAACCTCATGGTTTGAATCCATATTCCTGGGTGTTCTGACCCAAACAGGACAAACCCTCTGTGGTTGAAGCAATGATTCCTTTATGAGGAGCGCCAGCAGCCCCGGCAAACAGTTTCTCTCTCACTGCAAGCTAACAAGTTTGTCCGGCAGGGAGATGAATAGTTGTCTGCCGCATCTATTCATCTCTGCCCCCTGCCTTTTATCCTCCAGAGCTAGGGTGGGGCTTCGCTAGCAGGAGTGGCTCTTCCATCCCAAGGACAGGCCCATAGATTTCCATTGTTCTCCTCTCCTCTGCCTTCTGCGCATCCACGCATCAGACACTGGACCCAGCTGTTCATCCTCTTCCTCTTCAGCCACCTCCAGACCTGGGGGCTGTTGACTCTCCATTTGAGGGCTGAGGGACAGCCCAAGCTCCGCCTCTGTCTCTCTCTCTGCCAGATTCATTCCCTCTTCCTCCTCAGAGCTCTCAGGTGCTAACCCTGACTCCCATGCCTTCTCCTCCTCCTCTGATTTTGGTGTTGGGTGGGGGAGCAGCCGACAGGCCACAACACTGGGTTTCCTGAAAAGAGAAGAATGTTCGCACCTGTATCTGTACCCAACTTAAGTCAGCTTCTTTTTTTAAAAAAAAGTACTAAAAAACAAGGATGCAATTAAGAATGTTCAAATATTAGAAGAATCTCAGGGGTCCAAATAGCATCCAGAAGTAAATCAGAGTCCAAGGCAAAGTATTGCTCAAAGTTCCAGTCTATTAAGAGAGCCACATTGGCACATCTGGGAGAACCCGAATCTGAAACCTACCAGGTTTTCCCCATCTAGTTGAAAATTCAAGAACTTGCCCCCACACCCACAGGTTCATCACATGGTCCCATCTCCCACTGCCACGCTGGCAGCTTCCACCCATCAGGTGCAGAGACGCAGAGACAAAGGATGACCTTGGCTTTCTAGAAAGAATGTTGTTATGGCTACATATCATCTAACTCCCTACAATCCCCCCTCCCATTTTCCCACAGTAGACAATGCATAGTCGAATAATAGAAGGCGTGGCAGGCCAAAGATCCAAAAAAAGATGGCTGCAGGCCTGACAAGAATATTGTAAAAAAACTGCTCTCTCTCTCTCTCTTCAGTACCCTCATGCTGTCGGAAAGAACACCCTCCTAATTGCCGGCCTGCAGGCCCGGAATAATGCCCGCGTGGTCTTCAGCGGATCCCTGGATTTCTTCAGTGATGCCTTTTTCACCTCGTCAGTGCAGAAGGCGGCAGCAGGCTCTCAAAGGCAAGCGGCTCTTATTGTCGGCTTAGCTCCGAAACTGGGATGTGGGAAGGGCAAGATTTCATGGTTGACTTTCTAAAAGAGGCTCTTCAGCATCCCTCTCAAGAAACAAAAAAAAATATGTCACCTTGTACAGGTAGTCCTCGGCTTACAACAGTTCATTTAGTGACCGCTCAGAGTTAAAACGGCACTGAAAAAAAGTGATTTACAACCACTTTTTTCTCACTTGTGACCGTTTGCGGCATCCGCGTTGGTCCCTTGGTTTACATTTGGATGCTTGACAACTGATTCGCATTTATGATGGCGGCAACGTCCTGGGTCACGTGATCCCCTTTTGGGAGACCATCCTGTCACTAATTGAAGAACCGCACTGATTCACTTCACAAGTGCGGCAAGAAAAGCCGTAAAATGGGGCATAACTCACTTAATAAACTTCTCACTTAACACAGATTTTGGGCCCAATTGTGGTTGTAAGTCGAGAACAATCCGTCTTCTGAGAAAATCAGTAGGTAGCATATTTTAAAATCGCAATATGGATACAAAACAATTTCAGCCAATTCCTGGTACTTATAAGAGCCGTGGTGGCCCAGTGGTTAGACATACAGTCCTGCAGGGCACTTCTGCTGACCGCCGGCTGCCTGCAATTTGGCAGCCTGAATCTCACCAGGCTCAAGTTTGACTCAGCCTTCCGTCCTTCCGAGGTGGGTCAAATGAGGACCCAGATTTTTTGGGGCAAGAGGCTGACTCTGTCAACTGCTTAGAGAGGGCTGTAAAAGCACTGTGAAGCGGTATATAAGTCTAAGTACTATTGCTATCTTCCTTCATCCCTCCTTCCCACCCTCCCAGTGGTTAGTATGTAGTATTGTAGGCTAACTCTGCCCAATGCCAACAGTTCGATCCTGACCAGCTGCAGGTTGACTCAGCCTTCCGAGGTGGGTAAAATGAGGATTCAAATGGATGGGGGGCAAGAGGCTGACTCTGTAAACCACTTGGACGGGACTTGAAAGCACTATGAAACAGTATAGAAGTCTACGTAGTATTACTATATAAATTTGAGCACCCGTTGACATAAATCTGAGGTGCTCTCCGAGAAGGCTCTTCTTCCCTGCAGTTGCTGCCTGAGAGGCAGCCCAGCCTCTTTCCACCAACCTCCTTCCCCAGCTGGATGCTCCCATGGGCCAGGCTGGCAAGCTGAGCCAACACAACGAGTGATTGGTTGGCAGCGAAAATTGTGACCCGTCAAAAGCGCGGAGGACAAAATCGCGCTTGATGAAAGCGCGCATGTGACATCATCACAGGGCGACGAAAAAAATTAAAAATTGAAATAAAATTAAAGCAAGCCGATTCACATAAAGGTAAGGGTTAGGGTTAGGGTTAGGTTAAGGGTTAGGGTTAGGGTTAGGTTTAGAGCGTTAGCGTTAGGTTTAGCGTTAGGTTAAGTGTTAGCGTTAGGTTTAGCGTTACGTTAACGGTTAGGTTTAGGGTTAGATTTAGGGTTAGGTTAAGGGTTAGGTTTAGAGTTAGGTTTAGGGTTAGGTTTGGGGGGGTTAGGGTAAGGTTTTAGCTTTATTTTTACATTTTTCGATCACAGCGCGATGTTTTCGTCGCGCTGTGATGACGTCAAATGCGCGCTTTCGTCGAGCACGATTTTGTCCTCCGCGATTTTGTGGTGGAACCGTGAAAATGAGCTCCCAACATTGGGTAAGCGGACTGAAGAACCTGACTTTTCTACTTTAGGTACCCCCAAACGGGGAATTACGAGCTGGCCATGGCCTTGTCCCGCTGGGTCTTCAAGGAGGAAGGGGTGCTGCGGGTGGGAGCAGTGGCTCACCATCGGGTGGGTGAGAAGTTGCCTCCAAGCGCCTACACCGTCACCGACTTGGTGGTAAGAGCTCAGCATCTTCTCTCTCCCGCAAATCCATGGGGGGGTTCCTGGCGCTGGCTTTTTTTTTTCCCACATGGCCCTTGGGTCCCTCTGTTTGCAGGAGTACAGCATCGTCATAGAAAAGCTCTCCGACGGGAAATGGGTTCCCTTTGATGGCGACGATATTCAGCTGGAGTTTGTCCGCATCGACCCGTTTGTGAGGACCTTCCTCAAGAAAAAAGGTGAGGCGGCTTTCGCTTAACGATAGCTTGATCTTTGACATGGTTCTTTGTGCTGGGTTAGGAACTCATCAACACACTGTCCATTAAAAAAAAATCCATATCTATTTTTTTAAAAAGAGGTTAGGAGCTGGCTGCGTGCAGGTCCCTGATCGGTCGGCATTTGAAGGGTGAGGGGCTGGAAGCTCCTTGCCCCCCTGACAATAATGAGCAGCTTTTACCGTTGATCAGGGATGTGTTGTGGCCCACCAGCAGCCATCAGAGCTGGCAGCAGATTCAGACAGTGAGGAGGTTGGGGAGGAACATGGGCCGGTCCTGGAGTCTGGGGAAGGCTCTGATGAGGGCTCTGTGTCAGAGGCAGAGAGGGGGCGAGAGCCGTCTGACAGTTATCAGCTGCCTTCGGAGTCGGAGATCAGTGGGGCAGAAGAACATCTGGAGCCTGTTCCCAGTGTGCGCCTGCGCAGAGTGGCCAGACAAAGGGAACAGCTAAAGAACAGGGGTCGACTTGGGAGTAAGGCCACAGGTGGACGATAAAATGGCCCCTCCCAGAGGACATAACAGAAGAGCAAAAGGGGAGTGGAGTTTGCAGGAGACAATTAGTTCGCTTCATTGGTTCGCAACTCTCCGAGACTCCTTGCCAATATCGGCCTGTCAGCTCTCCAAGCCAGATAAGGTCTGTGACTGTAAATCCTCCTTTGAAAGACTTTGCTGGATGTGAATGAGCAGAATTCACAGTCAATTAATAAAAGGGGTTTTGGTTGGGACAAGGAGTTTTTTTCATGCTCTTGGGAAGCCTCGCTCAGAGCAGCATGTCTGCCTCATGAAGATAAAGCAGTTGCCAGGAGAGCAAACGCATGGTGCCCTGTCACACCTGCAGCCGACTGGTGAAGGGTCCAAGTAGCTTTTTCGGCCTCTGAATTTTTCTTAACGCCAGAAATGTGCTTGGCTTTCAGGTGGAAAATACAGCGTCCAGTTCAAGCTGCCAGACGTCTATGGGGTGTTCCAGTTCAAGGTGGACTACAATCGTCTTGGCTACACACATCTCTACTCTTCCACACAGGTAACTCTTTCCCTTCCCCTCCGAGCAGACACTTAAGCGGCTTTAGAAATGGGCTGCCACTCAAACAATCGGCTGTGCAGAGTTTGCATGGCACGTACTGTCAGAGTTTGTTGCAGCAATCACATCCAGAAAGCACACACCGTTAACTGATTCAGCAGGATTCATTCATTTCTTTATAAACATAACACATAAGGCGAACATGCAATACCAATAGGCAACGTGGTAGAGAGGACAAGCAAACGCAGGCAGAGGAGGGAACTGTTTCAGTTTTGAGCGGCAGACTAGTTTTTTGAGCTCAGCACAGACTCAGAGCTTGAGTACAGAACAGTTGAGCTAAGCCACGCCCAGGCTCCTTGCTGTCTCCTTGTTCACACAGCAAATACCGTTTCAGTTTCCAAAAAGCCCTCATTGGCTGACACAGTTGCCATGTCTCTTCATTGGCTGACCTTGTTCAGTTCAGTTGAGTTTATTTATAGGCCGCCCTTTTCCCTGAGGGGACTCAGGGCGGCTAACAACTTGTATGGGAGGGGGAGACATACAATAACATAAAAACGCAATATATAATTAAAACCAAGCAACATTCATACAACATTCGGGTGGGGGCGGACTATGGTCTTACCCCCAGGCCTGGCGGGATAGCCAGATCTTGAGGGCTGTGCGGAAGGTCTGAAGGGTGGTGAGGGTACGAATCTCCACGGGGAGATCGTTCCAGAGGGCCGGAGCTGCTACAGAAAAGGCTCTCCTCCGCGTAGTTGCCAGCCGGCACTGGCTGGCAGATGGCACTCGGAGGAGGCCTAATCTGTGAGATCTTATGGGTCGAGAGGAGGTGTTGCCATGTCTCTTCCAGTCATGAACTCTCAAAACAGACACGTACAAGGGCTCACAACTTCCTGAAGAAACACCCAGATAGTTCATTTAGGCCTAAATGTAGCAGCCAGCTTTTCTATGAAACCTCGGTGTCTTCCTCACTCATCTGAAGAGTTAGCTGAGCGAGAATCCATCTACTCTCACTACATCTGCTCAGGAACTAAGATAGTTGGAGGAGGCCTCTTCTCCCCAAATGGTTTTGGGGGCTGCCTGTAGGAGGGCTATGCTAGGGGGGATGGAGTGCTGAATTACAGATATCGCTATGGCCCAGCAGGAGGCTTGCAGGGAATCTGGTTTGGAGATTTGCTAGCAGAGTTACAGTAGCCAAGTTATGGACATTGTTTATAGTTGTCGGAAACAAGGACTACATGTACATAGGCCAGGCTGCTGTTCTTGCTCCCTTGGATCCCTGAAATTCACAACGCCTTCCAGGTGTTGTGGCCAGCAGAACTGGCAGCAGATTCAGACAGTGAGGAAGCTGGGGAGGAAGATGGGCCAGTCCTGGAGTCTGGGGAAGGCTCTGATGAGGGCTCTGTCGGAGGCAGAGAGGAGGCCAGGGCCGTCTGCCAGTGATCAGCTGCCTTCAGAGTCAGACATCAGTGAGGCAGAAGAACAGCTGGAGCCTGTTGCCAGACGAAGGGACTAGCTAAGGAACAGGGGTCGACTTGGGAGTAAGGCCAACAGGTGGATAATGAATGGCCCCTCCCAGAGGTAATAAAAGAGGAGCAACAGAGTGGAGATTGCAGGAGACAATTAGTTCGCTTAATTGATTCATGCCTCTCCGAGACTCCTGGCCAAGTTCTGCAGATATCGGCCTGGCAGCTCTCGAAGCGAGATAAGGTCTGTGCCTGTAAATCCTCCCTCAAAAGACTTTGCTGGATGTGAATGAACAGAATTCACAGGAAATGAATAAAAGGGGTTTTTGTTGGGACCAGGAGTTTGCTTCATGCTCTTGGGAAGCCTCGGTTAGAACACCAGGTGGAGTCACGAAAAGTCGTTTCCCAGCCTACCTTGGTACTAATTCCTTGTTCCCCGTCTGGCCAGGTATCCGTCCGCCCTCTGCAGCATACGCAGTACGAGCGTTTCATCCCTTCCGCCTATCCGTACTACGCCAGCGCCTTCTCGATGATGGTGGGCCTGTTCTTGTTCAGCATCGTGTTCCTGCACATGAAGGAGAAGGAGAAATCCGACTGAGGCTCGAACCAGAGCGGCTCGGGATTCCCCGCTGGAGGTCCTGGCACCCTCGGAGCTCCACCGAATCCAAGCTGGGGGACATTTTTTTCTGGACCGAGAATAGGCCAGAAGGGGGAGAAGAAGAGTGGCTTCTTCCATTCATGGACAGCCTGGAAGCCAGAAACCAAACCCAGAGGGGTTCACCTCCCTCTGCTTCCATGCCGTTGTTTTTTCTCTTCCACCTCTGTTCCATTTTGCAAAATAAAGACGCCATTCCATCCCCCTTTCCTGCACTGTTTCTGGTTAATGTCAGAGAAGCGGGACAGTTTCGCCTTTTCGGTCACCTCATCTTCTTCCGCTTCTCCAGCAGCAGGGCAGCATTTTAAGGAACGCTCTTTTAGAGATCTGATCACTTCCATTGCTTAACGACACCGATGACACAAAGGTTTGTAAGAAGAGGCATTAAAAAAGGGAACCCCAGTCCCCTCTGGAAAATCTCCATTCTGAGTTGCTGAAAGGCAGAAACTAGGCTCTCCCTGAAAAATGGCCCCTCCAAATGGTTCTCGGGTAAACAGGAAGAATTAGTCATTCCCGTTGCTAAGGGGTGCAGTCATAAACTGCTACATCAGATGACTACATTGCTCAGTGGTGGCAATCCCATTAGTCAAGGGGGAAGCCTGCAGGAAATCCTAAGAGAGCTGGCAATCATTTGCCGTATTTTTCAGAGTATAAGACGCACCTTTTTCCCTCAAAAAGAGGCTTTTTTTGCCTCCTGAAACCCCGCTCCCTTCACCAAAATGGCTGTTCACAGCCTCTAGGAAGCTTTTAGAGAGCTCCTGGGGGAATTAGGAGGGCAGAAATGAGCGAAAAACGGACCGTTTTTTGCTCAATTTTACCCAGCCCCCAGGAGCACTCTATAAGCTTCCTAAAGGCTATCCATGCCCCCCCCTTTTTTTTTTCAAAAAATGGGCTGTTTTTTGCTTGTCCCCCCCCCCCCCCCCAACACACTGCAAGCTCCCTAAAGGCTATTCATGCCTTTTGGGGGTGGGGGGAAACGGGGCCGTTTTTTTGCCGTTTTTGGGTGGTTTGCTGAGTGCAAAAACTTTTTTTCTTATTTTCCTCTTCAAAACCTTGCTGCATCTTATACTCCGAAAAATACGATAAGTTTCCGCTCCTCGGTATGTGTTGAAGAGGGTACGTTGGCTCCCTTTAAGGTGGCCTAATTCGATACCTTCATTTATGCCTGTTCAAACCTGGATGCTTTATTCCAATATTAATAAAATCATCGGAGGCCTTTACCAAGTTGCTTTTATGGCTGCAATGCCAGATGTTACCACAGGAAGGCAGTGTTTCCTTCAATAACAATATAGCTACTAATACTCTATTTTAACTCAGTTTTAAAAGGGTTTTAACTGGTTTCCTTCTCTGTTTTGCAGCACTTGGGCCTCTTGTTGCCCTAGTATTATTGATAAATAGCGGAAGGGACCTTGGTGGTTTTCTAGTCTAACCACCCGCTCAAGCTGCAGACTCTATATTATAAGTAGCTGCCCAGTCTCTTCTTTAAAACCTATAGTGGTGAAGCACGCACAACTTATGAAGGCAAGCCATTCATTCCAATGGTGGATTGTTCTCACTGTGAGGAAATTTCTCCTTAGTTCCAGTGTTGTAGAAAAAACAGAACATGCAAGCCAGCTCTTTGGGGAAGGAATAGTTTGTTTGCGCAGGTTCATAGCAAAGAATAAATGGCCTGAACAATGAGTGACAGGCAGGAAATCCCTTATATAGTTTATCGCTTCCAGTTAAAGCCATCTGTTAGTTTTGGATACACCCCTCAAGATTTGCCCTTGAGTTACAGCAATATTATGTCTACAGGAAGTTATAATACATATGTCAGCTGACGTTCAAACGTAGCATACAATTTGAGGAACTTAAATGTGTCTTCCAGACCGATTTACAGTCAAGCCAGCAGATACATTAAAATAAAGGCTTTTGCTTCAGCAGTTTTCATGCGCAGACGTCCTAAAAGCACACCTCTGCAACTTCTATATATGAACAGTTAAAGCCTAAGATCATGAAGCCCTAGTTTGGTTCAGGCTTGAGGCCTACTTTGGTTCAGCCTGCCACCTCACTAGGGTGAATCTTTCCTTGATCAGTTTTCATCCATTGCTTCTTGTCCTGCCTTCAGCAGCTTTGGAAAAGAGGTTGACCCCACCCCCTCTTCTTTGGGGCAGCCCCTCAAAGGTTGGAATGCTGCTATCATGTTGAACCTAGTCCTGGCTCTGACCACAAGAGGGCACTGTTTTCTGCCCCTTCGCATTAGCTTTGAAGCCATCATAGGCGTTTTCAACTGGGCTTAAGGATTTTTAAGGTTCTGCCTGTTCTGCAGTCCTCCTTTTATCCTGGTAATTTTAATCGTTATGCTGGTAATAATAAAGTTAATACTAACCTTAAAATGCCTTTAAAAAGATGTATAGGTAGTCCTCCAGTTACCCAACATTTCTGTTGTTAAATGTGAGACATTAAGTGAATTTTGCCCCATTTTACGACCTTTCTTGCCACAGTTGTTAACTCAGTGCACTTGTTAAGTTAGTAACACAGGTGTTAAGTGCCTCTAGCTCAGTGTTTCTCAACCTTGGCAACTTGAAGATGTCTGGACTTCAACTCCCAGAATTCCCCAGCCAGCGAACGCTGGCTGGGGAATTCTGGGAGTTGAAGTCCAGACATCTTCAAGTTGCCAAGGTTGAGAAACACTGCTCTAGCTTTCCCATCGACTTGTCGTCAGGTGGCAAAACGGGGGTCACCTCTCCCCAGGAAGCTTCAACCGTGATAAACATGCACCAGTTCCCAAGCATTCAAATATTGATCATGCAATTATGGAAATGCTGCAAGAGGTCATAAGTGTGAGAAATGGTCGTAAGTCGCCTTTTACGCTCCCATTGTAACTGGTCACTAAAATTGCATTAAGTCGACTGCCTGTATTGCTTTTTGTGGCTGCGAAACCTAGTTTGACCACAGGATGGCGCTGTTCTGTCCCGTAGCATTGGCACTAAAGCCATCATAGGCCTTTTTAACTGGGTTTAAGGCTTTTGAAGCAGGTTTCCTCCTGTGCCTGTTCTGCAGCGCCTGGGACTCCAGTTGCCCCTTTAATTTTAATAATAAAGCTATTCATAGTAAGGTAAAGGTTCCCCTCGCACGTATGTGCTAGTCATTTCCGACTCTAGGGGGCGGGGCTCATAATACTTCAATAGTAAAGACACGTCAATAATCTTAGAATGCCATTAAAGCGGTATGCTTCTTTTTGTGGCTGCTGAACATGCTTTGACCACAGGAGGGCACTCTTTTCTGCCCCTTATATTAGCAGTGCACCATCATAGGCCTTTTTAACTTGGTTTGAGGCTTTTGAAGCAGGTTTCCTTCTTCTGTGCCTGTTCAGCACTGCCTGGGACTCCAATTGCCCTGTTAGTTTTTTAATAATAAGTATTTTAATAAAAGACACAGAAATAACGTTAAAATGTCACTAAAAGGTTTATTTCTTTTTGTGGCTGCTAAACCTGTTTTGACCACAGGAGGGCACTGTTTTCTGTCCCTTATATTCACATTGAACCATCATAGGCCTTTAAAACTTCGTTTAAGGGTTTTCAAGCTGTTTTCTGTGCCCCTTCTTCAGCCTATGGTTCTTTTTTACTTTCAATTTTAATAATACAGTTTTAAATAACGAAGGTTCAGAATAAAAGCCTTAAAATCCCTTTAAAAGTGTATTTCTTTTTGGTGGGTGCTGAACGTGCCTTGACCACAGGAGGGCACTGTTTTATGTCCCATACATTAGCATTGAACATTAGCATTCTGTGCCTGTTCAGCGGTGCCTGGATCTTCTGTTGCACTTTTAATTTTAAAAATAAGGCTTTTAATAAAAGCGCAGAATTTTAACCTTAACATCCCCTTAAAATGTTTTATTTCTAAACCTTATTGGAGCACAGGAGGGCACTGTTTTCCGTCTCTTACATTAGCGTTGAAGCCTTTTTAACTTGGTTTGTGGTTTTTGAAGCAGAATTCCTTCTGTGCCTGTTCAGCAGTCCCTGGACCTCGTCCCTTTAATTTTAATTAAGCTTTTAATAATAATGGTACAGAATAATAACCTTAAAATCTATTTAAAGGTGTGTTTCTTTTTGTGGCTGCTAGACCTATTGTGACCGCAGGAGGGCACTGTTTTCCGTCCCTTGCATTAGCATTGAACCACCGGAGGAAGTCCTTTTGGAGGCCGTTTCCTTCTTCTGTGCCCGTTCAGCAGCCCCCGGACCCTCCAGTGGCCCTTTTCATTTTAACAATACATATTTTATTGAACTCATAAACATTGCAATAATAAAAGACGCCGAATCATCAACTTTAAAAAGGACGCCGTTAAAAAAGAAAGTTTTTAATTTCTCTGAAGTGTCGTTCCCAATGTGGCCTTTAGAGGGCAGTGGTTTCCCTCTTTCCCTCCGCTCGGCTCGCTCACAGCGCCCGACGAGGGGCGAGGCTCCCTTCTTCCCCTCCTGCGCGTGCGCGCGCGACGCGCGACGTTTTTGCGACAGCCGTCCGGCGGCCTCGGACGTGGGGGGGCTTTCCGGCGGCGGCAGCGCGGCGAGGCGGCGGCGGCGATGCTGCTGACGGTGTTCTGCCTGCGGCGGGACCGCTCCGAGCTGACCTTCTCGCTGCAGGTGGACGCCGACTTCGAGCTGCAGAACTTCCGCGCCCTCTGCGCGCTCGAGTCCGGCGTCCCCGCCACCGAGAGCCAGGTGGGTGCGCGCCCCCGGCGACGCCCCTCGCCCCACGAGGCGTTCCGCCGCGGGGACGCGCCCCGGGGGTCGTTGTGGGGAGGGAGAGACCCTGCCCCGGAGGCCCTTGGAGACTCCCCGCCCTTGTTCCGGGCGGGCAGCGGGGCTGAGAGGATCAGCCGCCTACCTAGGCTGCGCTGCGCCCCCTCCGGCGCTTTATGGGGCGGCTGGTCTCCCCCTTGCAGCTGGGCAGGGGTCTCTATGTATATAGACGGTGGGGAGGGGGTGCTTTATTTGGGGGGCTGGTCTCCCCCTTGCACTGGGCAGTGGTCTCTATGCACTTGGATGGTGGGGAGGGGGCGTTTATTGGGGGGCTGGTCTCCACCTTACACTGGGCAGGGGTCTCTGTGCACTTGGATGGTGGGGAGGAGGGTCTCTTTAGGGAGCAGCCGGGCAGGGGTCTCTATACACTTGGATAGTGTAGGTGGGGGCTTTATTGGGGGGCTGGTCTCCCCCTTGCACTGTGCAGGGGTCTCTAGGTATACAGATGGTGGGGAGGGGTCTCTTTAGGGAGCAGCCGGGCAGGGGTCTCTATACACTTGGATAGTGTAGAGGGCGCTTTATTGGGGGGCTGGTCTCCCCCTTGCACTGTGCAGGGGTCTCTAGGTATACAGATGGTGGGGAGGGGTCTCTTTAGGGAGCAGCCGGGCAGGGGTTTCTATACACTTGGATAGTGTAAAGGGCGCTTTATTTGGGGGGCTGGTCTCCCCCTTGCACTGTGCAGGGGTCTCTAGGTATACAGATGGTGGGGAGGGGGTCTCTTTAGGGGGCAGCTTGGCAGGGGTCTCTGTGCACGGATGGTGGGGAGGGGGTGCTTTATGGGGGGTTGGTCTCCCTCTTGCTGAGCAGGGGGTCATGATGCAGGGGTCTCAGATGCTGGGGGGGCTCTGAATGGGGCAGTTGGTCTCCCCACAGCTGGGCAGGGGCTCCTATTCCCTCATGTTGGTGGGGGGGGGAGTGTTGCTTTTGGGGGAGGGTCCCCTTGTGGCTTCGGGGGGGGGGATCTGTGCCGAGGATCTCTCTGGCTGCGGAACTGGCTGGCTGGCTGCCACAGTTGAGAGTCCAACTTCTTTCCGTTCCTGGCCATCTATTTTGGGACTGTGGCCATCTGCCTTGCCCTCTTGCCCCGTCTCCTCAGAGGGTGCCCAGGGGCTCTGCAGGGTCCCATCTGGGTCAGTCACCGGGACCAGAGGTGGTTTCGGGTTCGGATTCCAGCACAAAACCTTCCGAAAGCTCAGAAGACCGACCCACAATGGACCCTGCGACATTGTCCTGGGGCACGTAGATTCGCCTTCATTCGTGGGCGCTTTGCCTGTATCCAGAGCGGGCGCTGCCCACGTAGTTTCCTGGATAGCTGCTTGCAAAAAGGCTGTGCGGCTGGTTTGAACCCTTCAATGTATTCCCAGTTCTTTCCATGGCCCGAGTCTTTGCATCTACCCTCTGTAGATTCCCTCCCAATGGGGCAAAGCTTTGCGTTGCCACCTGCAGCCGCATTGGGCACAGGCCAGGGGCCCCGAGATCCTCTCCTGATATTCTGATCCCTCCCTCGGGGGCGGTGGATCCGGCTCCTGAAGCAACCAGCCAGCCCGCAATCCTTTCTACCGGTCGGTTGGCTGTGGGTGGATCTGAGTTACATTCTTGTCTTGCGCCCAGATGGCACAGCCATGGAGCTGGTGTCTAGCCATCATCCCTGACTCTTTCAGGCAGGGCTTTCTGCCCGATCCTTGCGGTGTCTCTGGGGCCCCAGTGGGATCCACTTCCTGGCACTGCCAGGAAGCCTTTCTGTGAATTGTTTTACCCAAGTTAGATTACCTGTCGAAGCTTTGCAGGCGATGGTAGATCAGGGAGGGCAGAAGAAGGTGGCACTGGACTGTTGAGATCATTGATAGTTGGGATCTTGGAACTGCAAAATAGGCTTTTTTGGTCGTTTGAAGCCACAGCTTCATGCAGGCCTGAGGAATGCTTTGGAATAGCAGTCACCAACCAGTGGTACTGGTGGTCCATAAGAAAATGTTGGTGGTCTGCAGAAAAATTATTTGCATTTTTTACATTGCACTAAATCAGGGGTCCTCAAACTACGGCCCCTGGGACGGATACGTGCAATGAACGCTTGTGTTGCTGCAGAGAGTCTCCCCCTTCGGGGTCTTTTTGTGGGGGTCAGAAGGAGGCAGAAATTCCCACTTGGGGTCTGCTTCAGCCTCCTGGTGGGGGGCTTTGGGCGAAGGCTGAAGGGAAGCACCACTGGTGGAGAAGAGCCAGAGGGCCTCGTTCCAGTGGGACTGCATCATGGCCTGGAACTGGCTGACCATCTCAGCCCGCTGAGCCTCCAGGCGCCATTACCTAGCCTTGCACTCCCACAGTTCTTCCCTCTGCTTGGAAAGCTTATGCTCCTAGTCCTCAGTGAGGTGCTTCTCCTGAGCCTCCTTCTCGGCCAGATCCAATTTGAACTGAGCTCTTTTGCCAACTCTTTCTCCTGGTGGCTGCTTAGCTCCAGCAACTGCTTCCTGTTGGGGCCCTAAGGAGGGTGGGCAGGCGAGGAGTGGCGAGTAGAGGCTGGCAAGGCACCCCTCGATGTGAGTGACATCGAGCTGGCCAATGACCACCTAGCCACACCCACCCAGGTCATTAGGCAGATCATATTAATAGTCCACGAGATTTAAAATTATGAATTTGGTCGACCCTGAGGTCCAAAAGGTTGGGGACCCCTGCTTTGGAAAATATCACCCCAAGAAGCGGCCATGTCTGGGTGGGCTTGCTGAGAGAAAATGGCTGCCAGTTTGGGCTGCTTTTGTTCAGTCACTTGCAGAGGTGGGTGGTTTGGGGGCTTCAGATCAGGCTCAATAGCCCTGGCATCCGAAGCTGGCTTGACCCTGGTGAGCCCAGCAGGGCATCTCCTTGAAGGCCGCTTCCTTTGTTGCTTGTATCCTTACTATTGATATTGATTGCTCCCTGATTGCTTTTTTGTACCCGATGGCTATCATTAAGGGTTTTTACCTTATGATTCTTGACGAATGTATCTTGTCCTTTTATGTACACTGAGAGCCTCTGCACCAAAGACAAATCACACTTGCCCAATAAACTATTCTATTCCATTCTTTATTCTGATATTCTATTCTGCATTCTATTCTATTCTATTCTATATTCTGTTCTATTATATTCTGCATTCTATTCTATTTTTATTCTGAAATTCTATTCCATTCCGTTCTTTATTCTGATATTCTATTCTATTCTTTATTCTGATAAGTCTATTCTTTTCTCTTCTATTCCATTCCATCCGTTCTTTATTCTGATATTCTATTCTTTTCTATTCTATTCCATTCCATCCGTTCTTTATTCTGATATTCTATTCTCTATTCTATTCTATTCCATTCCGTTCTTTATTCTGATATTCTATTCTTTATTCTGATAAGTCTATTCTATTCCATTCCATTCCATTCTTTATTCTGATATTCTATTCCTTATTCTGATATTCTATTCTTTTCTTTTCTATTTCATTGCGTTCCGTTCTTTATTCTGATATTCTATTCTCTATTCTATTCCATTCCGTTCTTTATTCTGATATTCTATTCTTTATTCTGATATTCTATTCTATTCTTTATTCTGATAAGTCTATTCTTTTCTATTCCATTCCATCCATTCTTTATTCTGATATTCTATTCTTTATTCTGATAGTCTATGCTTTTCTATTCTATTTCATTCCATTCTTTATTCTGATATTATATTCTATTCTTTATTCTGATAAGTCTATTCTTTTCTATTCTATTTCATTGCGTTCCGTTCTTTATTCTGGTAGTCTATTCTTTTTTATTCTATTGCATTCTGTTCTGTTCAGCTGACTGTGTCTCTTCCTCTCAGATCATCTTCGCTGAGCAGCCACTCACCGACAACCACCGGTCGTTGGCGTCTTATGGCCTGAAGGACGGAGACGTGGTGATCCTGCAACAAGTGGAGAATGGGCAGGCACAGTCCTCAGCCCCCTTTCCTGGTAAGACACCCCTTCCTCCTCCTCGTGGGTTTCCCCTCTTTGGTTTCCATAGCTCCCCGGGTCACAGGTGGTCACATTTTGGAAAGCGGGGCAAATTCTGCCCTCCCTCCCCAGAGCTTAAGGCAGCTCCCCAAACAGTTTATCCTCAAGGGGTGATTTTTTTCTGGAATTCTGTGCAGAAAAAAAGCGGATTCACAGGAATAGCGTTCACGAACATAGGAGCCAGAACGCAAGGCGCATTCACAGTTGCAATAAATCAACATTTTGTGGGCTATGACCACCGTTTCCTCTCTTAGTTTTGTTCTTGAACAGTCTGGATGACTTCATCCTGGCTGCTCGGCTCAACCGGGCAGTCTCTGGAGGACACAGTGGGGGTGGGTCTGTTGTGGCTCACCAGCAGAGCTGGCAGAAGACTCAGACAGTGAGGAGGTTGTGGAGGAACGTGGGCCAGTCCTGGAGTCTGGGGAAGGCTCTGATGAGGGCTCTGTGTCGGAGGCAAAGAGGGGGCCAGAGCTGTATGCCAGTTATCAGCTGCCTTTGGAGTCAGACATCAGTGAGGCAGAACAGCTGGAGCTTGTTCCCAGTGGGCGCATGCGCAGAGTGCCAGACAAGGGAACAGCTAAAGAACAGGGGTCGACTTGGGAGTAAGGCCACAGGTGGACGGTGAATGGCCCCTCCCAGAGGAAATAAAAGAGGAGCGAAAGGGGAGTGGAGTTTGCAGGAGACTTATTAGTTCGCTTAATTGGTTTGTGACTCTCCGAGACTCCTGGCCAAGTTCTGCAGATATCAGCCTGGCAGCTCTCCAAGCCAGATAAGGTCTGTGACTGTAAATCCTCCTTTGAAAGACTTTGCTGGATGTGAATGAGCAGAATTCACAGTCAATTAATAAAAGGGTTTTTTGTCGGGACAAGGAGTTTGCTTCAGGCTCTTGGGAAGCCTCGCTCAGAACAATATATTCCAAATTCTGGAGAGCTGACTCCAGAAAGCCAAAACATCCAGGTGGAGGCTGATCTGGTGTTGTCTTCTTCTCCCCCCATCGCAAATAGGGATGCCCAGGATAGACTTCAGCAGCATCGCCGTGCCGGGGACGTCCGCCCAGTTCCCCCAGTCCCTACAGCTTCCTCCCCCAGCCCCAACCCCAACCCCACCTGCTCCCTCACAGGCCCCAGTCCCGACCTCGGGACCTCCTGAACCGCCCTCCATCCCGCAAGGCCTGGATAACCCTGCCCTTTTGCGAGCCATGCTGCTGGCCAACCCCCACGAGCTCTCCCTGCTGAAGGAACGCAACCCCCCTCTGGCCGAGGCGCTGCTCAGCGGAGACCTGGGTGAGTCCTGCCAGGATGGGTAGGTGGGTGAGTGGGAGGAAGCTCTCAGGGTGGGTGGAGGAGAAATAGGGCCAGGGGCGGGCCAGTGCTGCCACTTTGTCCTAGGGCAGTGATGATGAACCTTTTCGGCAACGACTGCCCTCATCCAGGTTGCAACCCGGAAGAAGAGCTGCCCAGGGGGCATGCGTGCACCGGAAAATGAAGTTCCGGTTTCCAGCATGCGCGCCGGCCAGCTTGTCTTCCGGTTTCTGGCGCGCAAGAAGATCAGCTGGCCGTCATTGCTCACGTCGGGAAACGGAAAGACCAGCTCTTCCGGTTTCTGGCACGGCCGCAAACACGATGGCCAGCTGATCAGAAGAGGAACAGGCAACGCCACACGTGCCACTTTGGGCCGGCGTGCCATAGGTTCGCCATCACCACCCTGTGACTTTAAAAAGAAAACCTCCCCTCTCTGCATTTTGTGTCCCAGAAAAATTCACTCAAGTGCTGGTAGAGCAGCAGCAGGACCGAGCGCGGCGGGAGCAGGAGAGGATCCGTCTCTTCTCCGCTGACCCTTTCGACCTGGAAGCTCAGGCCAAGATCGAGGAGGACATCAGGTAGCCGGCCGTTAGGGCGGGGAGGGGCGCACGGAGGGCTGAGTCTGGAAGGAACCGGCCCAAAAAGGCTTCTGACCGGTTCTGATGGTCTGCCTTCAGGCAGCAGAACATCGAGGAGAACATGACCATCGCGATGGAAGAGGCTCCTGAGAGCTTTGGCCAGGTGGTGATGCTGTATATCAACTGCAAAGTCAACGGCCATCCCGTGAAGGCCTTCGTGGACTCAGGTCCGTCTGGCTCCCTCCCCTCTCCTTTTCCTGACGGGTGTGGCTGGCCACGATGGCGGAGGGTTTGGAGGAAGCCGGTTGCGGGACAATGCTGGGCATCCTTGGGCGGGGAGGACAGCAAAGGCTGAGATTTCATTCGTGATGAGTCCGTTCCCCCCCCCCCCCCCGCCAGGTGGGAGGATTCTTTTTCAACTCGGCGTGCCCTCTTGGCAGGTGCCCAGATGACCATCATGAGCCAGGCGTGCGCTGAGCGGTGCAACATCATGCGACTGGTGGACCGGCGCTGGGCTGGCATCGCCCGGGGCGTGGGCACCCAGCGGATCATTGGCAGGGTGCACCTGGGTAGGTGTTTGGGGCGGAGGAGGCAGCCGGCGACACCCTCCCTCGACGGAGGCCGGCTTCTGGGTGGAAGGCACGCCTACCCGCCATCTTTTCTGCTGCAGCTCAGGTGCAGATCGAGGGGGATTTCCTCCCGTGCTCCTTCTCCATCCTGGAGGAGCAGCCCATGGACATGCTGCTGGGCCTGGACATGCTGAAGAGGCACCAGGTGAGTGGTGGGCGTCTGAAGCTGGCAGGAGTGGCGTTCCCTTGCAGGCAGCACCTTCCGAGAGTCTCCTTCCATTCCTGGTGTCAGGGTTCCAAATAGCATCCAAAAGTAAATCAGAGTCCAAGGCAAAGTATTGCTCTAAGTTCCAATTGATTAAGAGAGCCATATTGGCACATCTGGGAAAACCCGAATCTGAAAGCTTCCCGGTTTTTTCCCCACCCAATTGAAAGTTCACGATCTTGCCCCCACACCCACAAGTCCATCACATGGTCCAATCTTACACTGCCATGCTGGCAGTTCCACCCATCCAGTTCCGGTCAAGTGCAGAGATGCAAAGACAAATGATGACCTTGGCTTTCTAGAAAGAATGTTGTTATGGCTACATATCATCTAACTCCATACAATCCCTCCTCCCATTTTCCCACAATAGAAAATGCATTGTCGAATAATAGAAAGTGTGGCAAGCCAAAGATCCAAAAGAAAAGATGGCTGCAGATCTGATGCCTGGCTTTGTGGGCGGTTTCCCCCGGCAGCCCCCGGCCAGGTTCAGCCTCCTTGCCTTTCTTCCTCCCCCAGTGTTCCATCGATTTAAAGAACAACATGCTGGTGATTGGCACCACCGGCTCTCAGACGAGCTTCCTGCCTGAGGGGGAGCTACCCGAATGTGCCAAGCTGGCTTACGGGCCGGGCCGGGACGACATGCGGCCGGAAGAGCTGGCCGATCAAGAGTTGGCCGAAGCCCTTCAGAAATCTGCTGAGGAAGCAGGTAGGTGGGCTGGGAGGAAACAGCTCATGCAGGTTGGAGTGGGGTGGGGTGGGGTGGGTACTTGCCAGAGAACGGAACATCCCAGAAAGGGGAGTTACGCACATTCGAAGGATTATGGCCAGTGTTATCTTGCGGTGCTAAAATTGGGGGAAAGAGACGCTTTTGATTTGTTCTTAATTTGGAAGGAGCGCCCAGGAAAAGCTGCCTCTTCAGGGTCTTGGGGGGGGGAGGAGAATGGTCAAGGCTTGGAGGGGGTCTGTGACAGAGGACACCACTCCCCCTTTTTTGGTGGGGCCGCCAAGAATTGCGAGCGCCTTCCGGTTTTCCCAGAAGAGAGGCGCATTGCGGGAGCTGTGACTTAACAGCTTTTAAGCAGAGGAGAGATTTTAAGATTTTGCCCACCCACCCCACCCACCCAGTTATCCGAAATAGGAAACCTTAGGTGAGTAATTTAATTCTTTTTTAACCGATGTTTCATCTCCAGCGGGGCCTGGAAAGAAAATATGTCCTCTCTGTCTTCGGCAGAGTTCTTCTCCCATCGAATTCATAGCCTTCGCTTTCTCCAGGGCCGCTGTTCTGTTCGCATGCTCTCTCCCCCTCCCTCCCATTTGCCGAGTCCCTGCAATGGCTCTCTTGAGGGTGAACCCACCCTTTCTCTGGGTCTTGGTATCCTATTAGGACCTATGGACTCAAACAGGCTTGTTCTGGGACTGTCGTTCCCCCCCCAGTTCCCAGAATCGGGAAAGACGCATCAGACTTTGCCAAACCTAGAAGCAGGCAGCAGAAGTACCGTATTTTCCGGAGCATAAGACGCACCTTTTTTGTAGCCCCGCCCACCCACCGGCCCCTACCCTTTGGCCTCTGCCTCCCAGCAATTTACATCCTTGCATCAAAGGGGGAAAATGGGGCTTGCGGAGGTGGCAATAGGCTATGGCAATCCCTGCAGCCCGAAACAGCTAGTGCTTAAACTGAAATTGAGAGTGAAACTTGCTCTTTGCTGCAAGGAGGCAAATTGCTGGGAGGGAGAGGCAGATCGTTTTTTCTTCTAATCAGGCTAAACTCAAACAGGATGTTTGCTCTTTGCTGCAAGGAGGTAAGTCAATATAAATGCCTATAGAATGTTCAAATTATTAGATTTATTTTTTAAAGACTGCTTTATTATTGTTCTAGACAGCTTAAAATGAAGGAGTTTTTTAAAATAAAGGCTTGATCTGAAGAGGCCCAGTGCTATTGTATCTTCTTTTTAAATAACAGAGAAGAACTGTACTTCCAGGAAGCCACTTTCAATTTTAACAGCATCTGTACAAGTATAGTCTGAAATGTAACACCACAAGCAGTGTACATCGTCTGTACTGTTTGCTGTTTGCTGTTTGCTGCAAGGAGGCAAATTGCTGGGAGGCAGAGGCAGATTTTTTTTCTCCCTTGTTTTCCTCCCCAAAAGCTAGGTGCGTCTTATACTTAGGAGCGTCTTATACTCCGAAAAATACGGTAACTTGTCTGTTTTTTGGAGGGAGCTTCCTTCATCCTCCTCTTCTTTTGGCCCCATTAAGTTACAGGTGGATTGATGCATGATGGCCGCCTCAGACATCAGAGAGCCAGGCGAAGAAAGCGCCGCCCAGTCTCCAGCCCCTCGGCTCATCCCCTTTGCACCCTCTTATAGCAGCTCTGCTCCCCTCCCCTCCATCCTCCCCCCCCCTCGAGAAACATGCTATGTGGTCAGTCAAGCAGAGGCCTTGTATCCTTCTATCCTGGCATTAAAACTCTTCCCTTAAGAGATCCAGCTTAGTCCTGAGTTTTACTTAGCCCGAGCACTCCCCAGTTCGCCCACCCCCCCTCTTCCCCCTCCCCACCTGGCCAAGGGCAGAGGAAGGCCCTTTTGCCCTGTGGCACCCCCTCCTGCATCCCCTCACTCTCTGATGGCCGGTCTCGCCGCTTCATGATAGGTTGGGGGCTCTGTGTCTCCCCCCGCCCCCAGGAGGCTCTGTGTGATGGGAAGCATGGGCCCTTGGCACCTTCCCTCAACTGCCCTGTGCAGCTCAGCCTCCCCAAACGTGGTTCTTGTCTTTTGCAGTTGGTTGCAAAAGATCCTTTCTTTGCGCGGCTGCAGCGAGAGAGAGACAGAGAGAGAAAAATGGAGAGAGAGAAAGAGAGGCACAGAGAGAGAGAGAGAGAGAGAGAAACAGATGGAGAGAGAAAGAGACATAGAGAGAAAGAGGCACAGAGAGAGAGAGAGAGAAAGAGAGACACAGAAAGAAAAAGAGAGACAGAGAAAGAGGGACACACAGAGAAAGACACACACACACACACAGACAGAGAGAGAGAGAAATGGAGAGAGAAAGAGGCACAGAGAGAAAGAGAGAGAGAGAAACAGATGGAGAGAGAAAGAGAGACACAGAGAGAAAGAGGCACAGAGAGAGACAGAGAAAGAGACACAGAAAGAAAAAGAGAGACAGAAAGAGGGACACACAGAGAAAGACACACACACAGAGACAGAGAGAAAGAGGCACAGAGAGAAAGAGAAACAAATGGAGAGAGAAAGAGAGACACAGAGAGAAAGAGGCACAGAGAGACAGAGAAAGAGAGAGACACAGAAACAAAGAGAGGCAGAGAAAGGGACACAGAGAAAGACACACACACACACAGAGAGAGAGAAAGAGACACAGAAAGAGAGACATACAGAGAGAAAGAGAGGCACAGAGAGAGAGAGAAAGACAGAGAGAGAGAGAGAAAGAGACACGGAAGGAGAGAGAGCAGTTGGGCTCCTTGGGGGCCGAAGTTCCATTCTGCGTTGGATTTGGAGGGCATGTGGCGGAGATGCAGAGCTCCTCGGACAGATAAATTGGCGGGCATCAGCCTCGCTGACTCTGGACACGTCCTGGCAGCCAGCTCAGAGGACAGGAAGAGGAAGGAACTCTTGAGAAAGTCCAGAGAGAGGACAGGACAGTCACGCAGGATCAGGAGAGAAGAGTGTTTCCTGCCGGAGCCTTTTGAGGGCCGACGGCAGGCCTAGCTGGCATTACCCAGCAGCCGAGGAGGAGGCGGATGATCCGGGACGAGATGTGCTGGACAATCTGGAGAATCTCCCCATCCAGGACGAGTGTTGGAGCCCTTCAGCCCAGGGGGCTCTTGTGTCCCCCGGTTGGGCTGCCCTTTCCTAACGGCAGAAAGAGGCGAGGAAGAGCGGCAGCCATCAGGCAGGCAGAAGCAGCACCGCAAAAGTCAGCGAGTCAGCGCTAGAGTTGAGCCTAGAGCCAGGAAGGAAAGAAGGAGGCCCTTCGCCCAGCAAAGCCAGCGGCCGCTCAGAAAGGAGGACTTTGGAAGACAGGCCAGGGAGGGTGGGTGGGGGGCCAGGAAGGGCCGCCGGACCAGCCCGGAACCAGGGCGCATGTGGTGTGTTTGTGCTAACCCACGTTTGGTGTGTTTGTCTCCTAATCTGAACAGAATGCCAGAAGCCTAGATGCATGTAATGTTTTGCTGCCGCTGGAGGGGGCCACACACCAGGTACTGCCAGCGCTTCCTCCCTCTCGCGGCTCCTGCAGGACGGGCGGGCGGGGGTGGAGGGGACCGCCAACTTGGATCTGAGAACGGGAGAACCCCAGCGGAGGACTCAAGCAGCAACGGGGCTTCTCCGGGAACGCTCCTGGGGCCCAACTTGTCCTTGCTGGAATACTGGCCGCTGAGGAAGGCCGGGCCGGTGCATGGCGGTGCAGATCCTACCGCTTGGCTGAACCTCTCGATTCCGAACGGCGTTTCTGGCTTTCTGCTCCCGTCCCTCGGAAAGCGGTGTCTGCTTCTTTGCTGGGGGTTACTTCGGCTGATGCATGGCGGGGCGGGGCGAAGGGCACCGTCAGGGGGTTTGGCTTGAGCTGACTCGATGAGAGCACCTTCACCCGGAAACGTGGCAGAGCAATTTTCTTCTGGAGTCGTGCAGGAGGGCCGGGGGGGGGGGAACGGGGCTGCAGGAGGGGGCTCACCGTCAAACCTGTCTTGGTTTCTGCTCCTCGAAAATCAGGAAGTCGGTTAAGATCTTAACTGCAGTGAAATTGAAAAGGGAGGGAGGGGATGGCTGCATGGCTCATCGCTCGCTTGCAACTGGTTTGGCCTGCCTACCTGCCCGTACAACGGAATGGGGGGAAAGGAGCCTATTTGGGGATAGATGGAGGGGGAAGAGCCGTTCCCGCTTGCACCCCTCCCTTGTGAAAGGAGCAGGTCGGGGGGGGAGGCAGCTTTCCCTACTGCCACTCTATGTCGCTTGCTTGTAGGGCCTCCCCATTTACTCTGCGACCTCTGGGGTTCTTAATCTTAAAACTTTTCCCCTTCTCTTCTCCCCTCTTGTGTGCGCAGAGACTAGCGATACAGAAACTACCTCACTTGGACCTCCGTCGCAACCAACTTCAGACGGCTTTAAACCTCCAGTTTGTTTTCCAGAACTTGGTCTGAAGATTACTGACAGCCCCGCAAGCCGATTGCTGCTCGATCGCTCGGCCTCGGCTCCGGCCGTCTGCTCCCCCCTCGGCGGCCAAGCGGAGCCTGAAAATCCCAGAGCTGGGAAATCGCTGGATTCTCTGCTGGAGTCCCGGGAAGGGTTGGGGAGCAAGAAGCCCCTGGCCTCCCCACTGAATCTGGCCGGCGCTGGGGCCCATTCCCTCCTGGGGGGCTCGGCGACTCCCCAAAATGTACATGCTGCTTCCAGCTGCCTATCGGAGAAGGCTGCTCCTGGCCGCGAGCCTCCGGAGACGGGGGGAGAGGGCAGTCCGTCCCTAGAGATGAGCGAGCCTGACGCTCCCCTGCTGCTAGAGGCCCCCGAGCTTCCTTCAGGTGAATGGAGAGAGCCTCAGCATCTGGGGGGCGTTTCCTCGCCACTGGCTGCTGCTACAGAGGAAGGAGAGATGTCCCAAGAGGCCGAAGAGAGGCCAGAGGGCAGTCCAGCCGAGCCGCCAGGAGACGACCTCTCGCTTGAACGTCCCCCTGCCCCAGAGGTTCCGGACCCACACTTCCTCGAGTCAGCCGACATGAGTGACCCGGCCTCTGGGACAGAGCCGGGGTTGCACGAATGCCACGGCCTTCCTCTGCCCCTCGGTCTTCTCCCCCCAGCGAGCAGCTCGACCCAGCCCGGAAACATGGCCATTAGCTGGCCCAAGGATCAAGAGGAAGAGGCGGGCATCTCCCTTGCCTCGGCCCTGAAGGAGCTCCACCAGCTCCTGGTTGTGAGTTCAAAACACGACTTCCGGAGAGGGGTGGCTCGGCAGGAAGAGGGCTGCCCCTCGCTTGAGGTTCCTCCCGAAGAGCCGGCTGTAGCCGAGGAGGATTCACCTTCCCGTGAGCGAGCGGCTCTCTCCCGCTTGGAGGCCGGGACAGAGATGCTGGAAGAGCCCCACGTAGCTGGGGGGCAGCAAGAGGCTGCCCAAGCGGCCTCCGGCTGCGGCGACTCTGTCCCGGCGAGCCCTTTGGTGGCGTGGC
This sequence comes from Thamnophis sirtalis, assembly GCF_051295495.1. Lineage (NCBI taxonomy): Eukaryota > Metazoa > Chordata > Lepidosauria > Squamata > Natricidae > Thamnophis > Thamnophis sirtalis. Next base: position 39,130,949 of record NW_028261395.1, read on the forward strand.
CTCTGCCGCAGGCCAAGGAGTGCCTGAGGATACCAGCCCAGCTCGTATCCTCTGGGCCGCATCCTGGCTCCACTGCTGTGGAGCAGAGCCCTCTTGCCTCGTTCGGTCCTCAGGAGTCCTGTACCGCCCGGGGTAGTTGCAACCCTTCCCCGGAAGAAGCGGGAGACTCCTCCGGCGAGCATCCTGAGCCCTCGTCCTTCCCCCCTGGAGATTCGGAGCCCAGCTCTCCTCCTCCTGCCCTCGCCGCAAACCTCGATCAGATTGTGGGGGCTGGCTTTACACCGCAAGAAGCCGGAGAGGCTCTGGAGCACGCGGGGGGGAATGCCGATCTGGCCCTGCTCATCTTGTTAGCCAGGAACATCGTGGTGCCCACGTAGCCAAGGCTGCCTTTCTAAACGAGCGCCCCTCCCCCCCCCCCCCCGTGACTACGTTTGATACCTTTTTTTTTTTAAGGAAAGAAAAGGGAATTAAAATATCCATTATTTTCAACCAGGTTTCATCTCTCCTATTTCCCTGGTTGAATTTTGGGCCATTGAAAAGAAACAAGATTGGCATTGTACGAAATCCGCCATTTTGTTACTAACTATCGTTCTGGCCTAGGTCTGCGGAATTAAAACTTTATTGAAATATATGGTTTTACAACGAGATGCAAAATGGGGGCTTAGAAGGCACAGGCCCAGGTCCGAAGGGGGCGCTTAACCTTGGTGCCAGAGTGTTCAGGGTGGTGCGGTGTGTGTGGCACCCCCCTTCTCACCCCCCCCTCCCTCCCTGGGGGACACTGCATGCCTGCCGTGTGACTGGCCTCCCAATTCTGCTTCGCTTGCAGCCGTGGGTGAAATTTGAGAGTGCCCCAAAGGGGCAGCGCTTTGGGGGGTACCGTGGAGTCAAGCTCTAGCCCCTCAGGTCTTGAGGCTGGTCCCAAGAGGCCTCAGAGGGCTTCTGGCCCTTCTCGGTGCAGGCTGAAATGCAGCTTTGCGTGCGGTGGTTGGGTGGGTGTGACGGTGCTGGGCTTGGTAAGGAGACAGCAGAGCTAGGCAAGAGAGACGGTTGACGGAGGAGCTGTGGCGCTTTCCAGTTTTTCCCTGGGAGAGGTTAGGGCCGAGGGGTGGGGGGATGCTTGCTGTGAGCCTCCCTTAACGAACGATATTAAGCATTGGAGGTTTGTAACGAAAGGCAGGGAATTTGTGAGCTGCCGATCACATTTATAACGGGGAGAGGCCAGGAGCCGCCCTTCCGTTGGGAGAGATTCATTGGTCGCCGATTCCCCAGCCCAGGTCTGGCCAAGGTGGGAGGTGGGCTTCCTCGGTGTTTCTGAAGCCTTGGATTTTCCTCGGCAGCTTGAGAGATGGGGTGGGAATCTGTCCTGTCCCCATAATAATTCAGAGCGGCGGGAGAGTTTTGAAATGTGGGTCTGGGTGACAGCGCACAGGCGGTGTTTTCTTTTGATTGGACAAATGCTGTGGCTCTTGGCTAGGGTTGCTGATCTCCGACAGCGAGGGAGGAGTAGTGGGGAAGAGACCCAGGCCCTTTATGTTGGGAGGGGCTCTGCATGGCAGGAGTTCCCCTTGCCAGGTGCCCCTGAAGGTGCTCCGTGGACTTGGGTGCCGCAACCCAGCACCAACGGCACAGGAGAATCCTGACAGTCAGCCAAGGTGGTGATGCTTTCGAAACGCACCTTTAAGGGTGAGTTTCGAGGGCCGCACTTCCTGGCAGAGAGAGAGAAAGCAGCTGGAGGGCAGCGTTGTGAACATCTGCAAAAGCACTTGCCCGTCGTAGAGGGGATTTGCGTATAATTTGCAGAGGAGCAGTCTGGATCTCGCTCCCTGTTCGTACGCCGAGGGAAGGCCCAGATCACCGGTGGCCACGCCTCGAGGCGGGCGTCCTTGGCACTCTGCACACGCAACGGCGGGCCGGGGGCCTCTCAGGAATCTGCCCACCATGTTGCAGGGTTGCCCTTCTTCGCCCTTCCTTGCCTCTGCCCGCTTAGCTGCTGCCGGGGTAGCATCGGGAGGCAGTTGGGCTCTTGCCGATGATCGGGTGACATCTTTATAGCTCGCATCTTCCTTTTTACCAAAAAAATAATAATAAGGACGTATTTGGCAGGTGTCAGGGGGGGCGGTTGCTTCTCAACTGGGAGAAACATGTAAACGTTTTGGATTTTAAAAATAAAAGATGCGTTTTCTCATAGCTGTTGTCCGATAGATTTTTTTTTTTAAAGGTGCCACTCAAGTGCAACCAAATTGGAGGGTTGCAGAGCCGAAGAGGGGTGGGCATTTGGCGGGAGGAGAATGGAAGGCGGCATTTGTGTGCTGGTGGCGCCCCTTTTCTGGGGGCAAATATTAGGGACACCAAGGTGGCTCAGTGGCTAAGACGCTGACTTGTCGATCAGAAAGGTCGGCGGTTCGAATCTCTAGCACCAAATAACGGAATGAGCTCCTGTGACTTTTCCCAGCTTTGCCAACCTAGCAGTTCGAAAGCATGTTAAAAAAAATGCAAGTAGAAAAATAGGAGCCACCTTTGGTGGGAAGGTAACACTTCGGCGGTTTAGTCACGACAGCCACATGACCATGGAAAACGTCTTTGGACAGCGCTGGCTGTTCGGCTTTGAAACGGAGATGAGCATCGCCCCCTAGAGTCGGGAACGACTAGCACATACGTGGAAGGGGAACCTTTACCTTATTAAGGACACTGCTGTAGCTTTGCCCAGCCAAGGCCAGCCTTGCCCAATTTCTTTCACCAGCCAGGCACCCATGCCATATCCAGCCTAGGCTTCTCTCCCAGCAGGCTGGCTCCATGGAATGCGTTTCGAATGTTCTCAGCGCTCGGCCTCCCTAACCTGCTTATTGCGGGACCCAGCCAGAAAAGCCAGCCCAGTGCAGCCCTTAATGCCTGCTGGTGGTGCAATAGGTTTTGGAAGCGCCCGCAGCACCTTCCCTCTCCCTCAAGCTGGTAAGTGTCAGGCCCTTAACTGGCAGCTCCTGGGGAGCCAGGCTTATCTTGCCATGGCAGGTGGCTGTGTGGGTTGCCTCTTCTTGCAGCATCTTGATTCATCAGGCCTAACCGGTTCAACAGGTGAGGCCTTGGCAGGTGTCAAAGATGGGGTGGAGGAGGAGGCGGCCTGGGCCTGCCTTTGCCACAGGGGAGGCGTCCCGGCTGAGGACCCAAAGAGCCCTTGGCCCTGAGGACGCAGGGACAGGGGTGCCTCTCTTGTAGAGGGCTGTCCGGCTTCTGCATCGGACACAGGTCAGAATGTGGCCAGAGAAACAGTTGTGCAGGGCTACTTGATGGGCACTGAATTCTTGACTAAGCTGGGGGTTGGACTAGACCACCTCCAAGGTCCCTTCTGACTCTCCTATTCTTAATTCCTATTCTATTCCTAATTCCTATTCTATTCCTAATTCTATCCTTTATTCTATTCTATTCCTAATTCCTATTCTATTCCTAATTCCTAGTGTATTCTATCCATTATTCTATTCTATTCCTAATTCATATTCTATTCTAAGTGGGCAGAACCCCAACCACAGGTCAAGAATGTGGCCACAGAATAAAAAAGTTGTACAATGCTGGCTTAAGGGCTACTTGATAGGCCCTGAATTTCCTGCCTGAGCAGCGGGTTGGACTAGAAGACCTCCAAGGCCCCTTCCAACTCTTGTTATTCTATTCTTGGAGCGGAGTAGGCTTTGCTGGAGCTAAAGGCAGAGAGAATTAAAAAAAAAAAAAGAGGCGGGCCCCGGACTACAACTCCCGGCATGCCTTCACTCCCGTAGGGGCTACCGGGAGTTGCGGGGCATCAGCGGCGGCCGCTGCTGCCCGTCGCCTCCCGCGGCGACGACTACATCTCCCAGCATGTCTCGCGGCTGCCGGGAGTTGCGGGGCTTCTCGGCGCGGCGGCGACTACATCTCCCGGCATGCCACGCGCGGTCACGAGAGGGGAGGAGGAGGAGTAGGCGGCGGCGGCGGCAGCCGCGGTGTTGAGGGCCGGCTCGCTCGCCCGCCCGCCCGCCGCCCTCCTGAGGCGACCCTCGGCGCAGCGCCACCACGGAGGGCCCACGGCGGAGACGGAGGCGACGGAGGCGGCTCCGGAACCTCGAAGAGGACGGGCGGGCCGCCGTCATGGAGTCCCCCGCGCAGCTGAAGGACCGCATCCTGGAGAACATCTCGCTCTCCGTCAAGAAGGTCAGCGGAGACCCCCCCCTACCCTCCCCCACGCTCAACGCCCCCTCGCCCCGCCTCCTTCCTCCCTCGCTGGGGGGGCAAGCCGGTCAAGGGAGGGGGGAGTGGTGGGGGCTTTCCCCCCCCCGTTCGGCTCCTAAACCCATCAGCCTCAGGGGCGGCGATGGGCGTGGAGAGCCCGCAGACTCTCTGAAAACCGGCCTGACAAGGTAGGCCTTTCCCAAGGAGAGGAGGAGGAGGAGGAAGGCCTTGTCCCCGCTTATGAATGGAAATCCAGCCTCTCCTTTAAGGACAAGCCAGCCAAATATCAGAGGGAAGTTTGTTATTATTGTTGTCATCATCACAGCTGTTTATTATTATTATTATTATTATTATTATTATTATTATTATTATTATTATTATTATCATCATCATCATCATCATCATCATCATCACAGGGAGGTTTACTATTATCGTGGAGGTTTTATTTTTATTATCATCATTACAGAGGTTATTATTACCGTCCTCAGCATAGTGAGGTATTATTATTATCATCATCACCGTCACAGGGAACTTTTATTATTGTTGTTATAATCATCATGGAGGCTTTATTTTTATTATTATTGCCATCATCACTGAGGTTTTTATTGTCGTCATCATAGGTATTATTATTTTTATTATTATCGTCATCAGGGATGTTTATTGTCGTCATCATGAAGGTTTTATTTTTATTATTATTATAATCATCACAAGTTTTTATTATTGTCATCCTAGGGAGGTATTATTACTATCATCACCATCATGGAGGTTTTATTTTTATTATCATCATCATGGAAGTATTATTATTATTATTATTATTATTATTATTATTATTATTATTAGTGAGGTTTTTATTGTCATCATAAGCAGGTTGTTATCATCATCATCATAGGAAAGTTTTATTATCATCATAGGAAGGTTTTTATTATTATCATCATCATCATCATCATCATAGGAAGGTTATCACCACATGAAATTTTATATTATTATTGTACAATTGTATCACAGAGGCCAGTTGTTTCGCCGGATTTGGCATTGGTTACTAGTCGGGCCCCACCCAGGGGCCTAGGACGTCGTAACGTATTATTATTATTATTATTATTATTATTATTATTATTATTATTATTATTATTATTATTATTATTATTATTATTATTATTACGTTAATCTTTGGTGAGATTCACAGCCTTTGGGGCTGGTTGGTAGCTCAACAGCTCGAGTCCTAACCAAGGACCTAGGAACTGTTAAGGTAACATTGGAGGATATAAGCTGTTCCAAGTAGGGTGGTTTTTTGTAGAATCAGAATGTTCGTCTGATAAATTTAAAATTTCCAAATAGCAAGGTAGCCCTTTAGGTGTTGCTCCAATTACAATCGGGACAACACACGATTTCTTTTTCCACAGTCGCTCAACTTCAATTTGCAAGTCCCGGTACTTTGTGATTTTTTCTTGCTGCTTATCTTCAATTCGTGCATCTCCAGGTATTGCAATGTCAATGAACCATACGTTTTTCTTTTCAACGATTGTTATGTCAGGTGTGTTGTGGGCCAAGTGCCTGTCAGTCTGGATTCTGAAGTCCCACAAGATCTTGAATTTCTCATTCTCTAAAACCAAAACCTTCTGAACCTGATGTTCCCAGTGGTTTTTGCTGTACTCAAATCCAAACTTTTGGCACAATTTCCAGTGAATGATCTTAGCATCGTGATCATGGTGTTGTAGGTAGTCAGTTTGTGAAATTTTGCTGCACCCACTGATCAAGTGGTTGACTGTCTCTTTCTCATTACAGAGGCGGCATTTGCTGTTGGTGGTAACATGTTGAATGTTTGCCTTCATGCAATTTGTGGCTAAGGCTTGTTCTTGAGCTGCCAAAATAAAGCCTTCTGTTTCTTTTTTCAGTGCTCCTGATCTTAACCAGATCCAAGTTAGCTTTTGATCAGCTTTGCCTTCAATACTTTTCAAGTATTGGCTATGCATAGCTTTGTTTTTCCAATTTTCAGCTCGCTTCTCAATTACTTCTTCCTTATATTCAGCTTTTGACTTAGTTGTCTTTAATAGGCCTCCTTTATTTACTTCCTTAATCATTGGTTCTTCACTTTTCTGGATGTAATCATTCAAGCTGTGTTTTTCTTCTTCCACAGTCTGTTTTACTTGTAGGACTATTATATACTTTATTCATTAAACATGAAACTCAGCTAACTGAACATTCAAAAATGCATTACAAATACCACTGACTGGTGCTAATGGTTGATACGGTTTGCTGCCAGTGTCCTAGGTATCAACCAAGTACCTTCTTAAAATATAAGCTGTTCCGAGTAGTGCGTTTTTTTGCAGTTCCGCTGGTATTATTGCAGGAAACTGCAATTTGTTCATGTTTTTTATTATTATTATTATCGTTGTCATCTTTATCCCTCCTTTGTTATTTTTTGTAATCAATTCAAAGTGGTCAACCTATCCAACACGCATCTTCCTCCCCCCCTCCTCCTCCTCCTCCCTCTCTTCCCCACCACCATCACAACAACCCTGTGAGGTGGGTCAGGCCTGAAGGAGAGGTAAGAGGCCCCAAATCACCCAGACAGCTTTCCTGACTAAGGCAGGGGACTTGAACTCGCAACTCCCGATTCTTCCCGCCTTGATGCCTTAATCACCAAGGCTCCCTTAATTGCTGCAGTTGCTTTTCTTATAGCCGGATTCCTTCTTTGTGACTGTGCTGTTTTCATCCACCTTTCATAGTTCATCATTTTCCCGGCTTCTCTCTCCCCCTTGGCTTTTGCGGCTTCTACCGGGCCGGCTGTGGCAGGGCCTGGCTTGCCCTATGCTCAGCTGTGACAACTTCCCATCTCTTTACTGGATGCACCGTCAATTCTCCTCCAAGATTTCCCCTCTCCCACTCAGAAAAAATGAAGGGTCCATAAATGCGACTTTGTTGCGTTGAAAACCCAGGCAATGTATAACGTCATTTTTACACCGAGCAGGCGAAAGAAATTCAAAAGCTGAAAGCATCACCTGCTAGACTGGTTTGGCTTTTCTTCACATTGGAATTCCTTATTTGAAGGAGTTGCATGATAAGCTCCCAGCAAGAAGTGCTTTTGAGTGCTTTTGCGTTGCATCATGCATAAATACTAACCCAAAAGTTCACGGAGAGGGTTGTGCTTTCCTTATGTGTCGTCTCTGAGAGATTACACTACAGGTAGTCCTCGGCCTATGGCCGCAATTGTGCCCAGGATTTATGTTGCTAAGCGAGAAATTTGTGAAATGAGTTTGGCCCCGTTTTACTTGCCACCTTGGCTAAGTGAATTGCTGCAGTTGTGATATTAGTAAGGCAGTTGTTACGTAAATCTGGCTTTTCCTCATTGCTGGAAGATCGCCGAATACGATCACATGATCCTGGGAAAGTGAACCAGTTGTCAAGCATGAGCCGCAGTGGTGCAGTGGTGAGAGTGCAGTACTGCAGGCTCCTTCTGCTGACTACCGGCTGCCTGCAACTTGGCAGTTCGAATCTCACCAGGCTCAAGGTTGACTCAGCCTCCCATCTTTCTGAAATAGGTAAAACGAGGACCCAGATTGTTGGGGGCAAGAGGCTGACTCTGTACACCGCTTAGAAAGGGCTGTGAAGCCCTGTGAAACAGTATATAAGTCTAACTGCTATTACTAGTGCTATACAAGAGGCATGGTGGTGCAGTGGTTAGAATGCAGTATTGCAGGTTAATTCTGCCGCCAGAGGTTCAATCCTGACCTTTGTGGTCGCAGGCTATTTCTGCCTACTGCCGGTTGCCACAGTTTGGCAGTTCGATCCTGACCAGCTCAAGGTTGACGGACCCTTCCATCCGTCCGAGGTGGGTAAAATGAGGATGAAGATGGATGGGGGACGATAGGCTGACTCTGTAAACCGCTTAGAGAGGGCTGTGAAGCCCTGTGAAGTGGTATATAAGTCTAAGTGCTATTACTAGCACTATACAAGAGCCATGGTGGTGCAGTGGTTAGAATGCAGTATTGCAGGCTGACTCTGCCGACTGCTGGCAGTTCGATTCTGTCCGGCTCAAGGTTGACTCAGCCTTCCGTCCTTCCGAGGTGGGTCAAATGAGGACCCAGATTGTTGCCGGGGGGGGGGATAGAGGCTGATTCTATACACCGCTTAGAGAGGGCTGTAAAAGCACTATGAAGCGGTATATAAGTCTTAAGTTCTGTTGCTGCTATCCGAATGTAAATCACGAGACTGTGTGGATGCCGCCACAGCCATAAGTGTAAAGTCACGTTTTTCAGTGCCGTTGTAATTTTGAACAGTCACTAAATGAACTGTTGTAAGTCGAGGACTAACTGTAATGACCTGCTTACCCGCATCTGGAGCACTCCAAAAATCGGGTGTGTGTTGCATTGTTTCCCCATCCAGCTTCAGCAGTGCAGCTGCCCCCCCCCTTCAGCCAGTACATTTTTTCCATTCCCTCCCCAACTTTCTGTCTGTGACATAAAGCCACATGCCTTACAGCTGGGTCTGTACCAACAAGATCACGGGGATGAGAGGCACTGGGTAGTCTGGGGCATAAAATCCAATTGGACTCCCCCCCCCCGATCCCTCTTGGAACTCTCCGTTCCCAAACATGCTTGTCCAATAGCAGATGAATTTTGGGCACTCGCCATTTTTGATTTTATATATTTAGATTTTATACTGCCGGCTTCCTAAAGCAGGTGAGTGAGCTCTGGCTTCATCTGCTAAGCCAGCTTTCCTGATAGCCTCGGGACGGTGGCCAGAATCCGGCCGGCCTGCCAAAGTGAACCAGTGCCTCCCATCAGGAGGGAGATGCCTGGTAAAGGAGACCCTTTTACTGCTAGTTGTGGGGTCAGTCTGTTGTGTGGCCGTATCCTTGGGCAGCCACCGAGTTGTTAGTCCTAGGGCAGGGATGGTTAACCTTTTCAGTACCGAGTGCCAAAACTGGAGTGTGTGCATGCGCATGGCAGCCAACTGCTCTTCCGGGCTCCATTGCAAGCATGCATGCCAATCAGCTGGTTTTGTGCGACAGAACCCGGAAGAGCAGCTGGCGATGGTCCGTATGCCCACACAGAGGGCTCTGGCACACATGTTTGCCATCATGGTCCTAGGGCCTGTTCTGCCCCAGTAGTGTCTTTGCCATTTTGGGTAAGGAAATGCTGTACTAGGGATCAGCAAACTTAAACACTCAAAAAGCCACAAAAGTCCTAACCGGAAGCCCCCAGTTCAATAGCCTCTTCCTAGCACGGCGTCCTTATTCCTCTGCTGACTGGAGCTCCGGTTCCCCCACCATAGAGTCTCCTCCTAGCACAGCGTCCTTTTTCCTCTGCTGACTGGAGCGTTGGTTCTCCCGCCATAGAGTCTCCTCCTAGCACAGCATTCTTTTTCCTCTGCTGACTGGAGCTCCGGTTCCTCCACCATAGAGTCTCCTCCTAGTATGGCGTCCTTTTTCCTCTACCTGTCCTAACCGAAAGCCCTATCAATTGTGCAGCTAACTGGGGACAGGGAGCTGCAGCAGAGGGATGAAAGAGCCACATGCGGCTCCAGACCCAGGGATTGCTGACCCCTGTGCTATACAGAACAGGAAGATCTTGCCTGGCAAACGTTTTCTCACTTGTCCAACTTGTGAGGCCCCTGCATAAGATCTGAGGGCTCCTAATCACTGCTTTCATCTCCTCAGACCTGGGCGAGAGCCACAGAAGCAGCAGCTGAGTTTCCTCAATGACAAGGCCGTTGGTGGTTGCGTGTGTCGGTCCCGCAACCACTGGATTGCTTTGTGTTGTGAGGACAAGCAGACCCATGTGCCACTGCTGGCTTCCAGGCTGTTGTCTCCGATGGTGCTGCCTCTCTTGCCCTGAGAGTCTTGCAGCCTCAGGGATGCTATGGGACAGGCAGGAGCAGAGCTTCCCCCCACCCCCCTAGCAGCTAGACAGTGCTGGGGGGTGGCTGAGTCCTTTGTGCTGGTGCCATTTGAGGTGCGTCACTTGGGGAGCCCGGCCGCTCTTCTGCCCCCGGGCAGCCATGCGGTTCTCTCCGGAGCTGAGGCACCATCAGGCTTGGCTGCCACTCCTTCTCGGGCCTAGCCAGAACACGTAAAGGTGTGGCTGGGAATCGTGGCCCTGGGGAAGCACAGCTCTCCTTGTTCCCTGGGCAAGGAGGAGCAGCTGTCTGCTTTAGGACGCACCCAGCTTCTGAATTTTAAGCATGTGACTCTGCGGATGCCACAGTGGTCGTAAGCGTGAAAACCGGTCATAAGTTAACTTTTCCCAGTGGTCGCTGAACGGTTGTAAGTCGATTGCCTGTAGCATCCCGTGGGCCACTGCTTTGCTTTGGCCAGAGTGAGGTAGGCTTTTTATTGGGCCTTGCAGCCAGAACCGAAGGTCGGTGGACTTCTCTTATGCAACCCTAGGCAGGAGAAGCAATTACATTTTCAGCTTATCGCTCCTGAAACCCCAAAAGTGGGGACCTCCTGCGCCTGCGTGGATTACAGCCAGGCTGCGTGGTTGGTGGCTCCCTCAACAGATGTGTTCCCCCCTCCAGCTGCAGAGCTACTTTGCCGCCTGCGAGGACGAGACCCCCGCCATCCGAAACCACGACACGGTCCTGCAGCGTCTTTGCGAACACCTGGACCACGCCCTGCTTTACGGGTAAGGGGCTTCGCCGTGGCCCTCGCTTCCCCCCCCCCCGAGGAAGTCACGGCAGGGGCTCAGGTCCGGGCCCTTCCTTCCTCCTCGCTCCCTTTAGGCAAGCAGCTGGCTCCTTCCTACAGCACTGTCCTCGCGAGGGGCGCCTGGAAGTGGCGGCCCACAAGAAGAGAGCCTGATCCTCAAAGCCCCTGCTATGGTCTCCCCTTGGTCTGTGTGGAACATTTGAACCCACTTGTGGACAGGGATGCAGTGGGAAGCATGCCCTCCCTCGCCAGGCTGCAGAGGCAGAATCTTCATGAGCTGGACGAGGGCCTGGATGTATTGCCATGGGGGAACTTGCAAGGGTGGATCAGCGGGTTGATTTTACTCTGAGCAAAACCGTTCCGCAACTTTTCCTTCTCCTTGGCAGACTGCAAGACCTTCCTTCGGGCTACTGGGTCTTGGCGCTCCACTTCACCCGCCGAGAGGCCATCGAACAGATAGAACTGCTGGAGCACGTGACCACCAATTTGGGGCGCAGTAAGTCTCGGTCTGGGGCTTTAGCCAGCCCTGCTTTGGCGTCCCATGTCACCGAATGCTCGGTGAGGGCACCAGGACCCCATGGGGCAGCAGAGTTGGACAGTGAGGAGGTTGGGGAGGAACATGGGCTGGTCCTGGAGTCTGGGAAAGGCTCTGATGAGGGCTCTGTGTTGGAGTCAGAGAGGGGACCAGAGCCGTCTGACATTTATCAGCTGCTTTCAGAGTCAGACATCAGTGAGGCAGAAGAACAGCTGGAGCCTGTTCCCAGTGTGCGCATGTGCAGAGTTGCCAGACAAAGGGAATAGCTAAGGAACAGGGGTCGACTTGGGTGTAAGGCCACAGGTGGACGATGAATGGCCCCTCCCAGAGGACATAAAAGAGGAGCGAAAGGGGAGTGGAGTTTGCAGGAGACAATCAGTTCGCTTCATTGGTTCCTGACTCTCCGAGACTCCTGGCCAAGTTTTACAGATCTCGGCCTGGCAGCTCTCCAAGCCAGATAAGGTCTGTGACCGTAAATCCTCCCTCGAAAGACTTTGCTGGATGTGAAGGAGCAGAATTCACAGGAAATTAATAAAAGGGGTTTTTGGTGGGACAATACAGGCTCTTGGGAAGCCTCGGTCAGAACACATTTGCCCTTCCCTGAGGATCTGTGGCTTGTTTATTAATGAGGTTTCCGAACTCCCAATCTTTCTGGTTAGAAGTCTGGGAAGTAGATTGCTCCCCGCTTTGGGCTGATAGCCGGACAAGCCCACAGAGGAGTCAGCCTGGCACCCAAGGGGGTTCTGAGTCACCTCCTGCTACCCGCCACTTGAGGCTTTGAGCATCAGAGGTGGGGTTTCTATGCAGACTGCTGTTGAGATGGTCCTGGCCATTAATATTATGTATTAGTTTTAGTATGATTATGAGGATTATTATGCTTAATGTTATTATTATATTCTTATTAGAAGATACGTAAAGAGAGGGGAAATGAACAGGTTTACTATGCTCAGTTGTTTAATTGTAAGATTAGAGAATTAATATCAATGTAGTGAACGATGCTGTAAATTCAGGTGGTTATCGCACAGAGATATTTCTACCCGCTGTTTAAGAAGAGGTGGGATGTTCATATTTAAAAATAAATAAATAAAAACTTTATAAAAAGAGAAGGTCCCAGTCAGATCAGCTCAGGGCGGCCTTCCTTCGGGTGGATCCCTGACAGACAGACAGTCCTGCAAGGCAGTCTCTCTCTCTCTCTCTTCCTTTTGCAGGCCGAGCGTGGCTGTACCTGGCCTTGAACGAGAACTCCCTGGAGAGCTACCTCCGCCTCTTCCAGGAGAACCTGCCTTTGCTGCATAAGCATTACGTCAAGTGAGTCTGCTGGGCAGCTGGGCTGGCACCGTGGGAAGTGGAGGAGGAGGGAAAGGATCTCTTACACACACACATGCACACACACCACACCATACCCACACCACACCCACACGAATTTTTCTGCCAAGGGGGCGCAGTGGTTAGAGTGCAGTACTGCAGGCCACTTCAGCTGACTGCTAGCTGCAGTTTGGCAGTTCAGATCTCACTGGCTCAAGGTTGACTCAGCCCTCCATCCTTCTGAGGTCACTGATGACAGTCAGTCATCAATGTCTTTCAGTTAAGGGATAATCCAAATAACATAGTCGCGTATCATATAATCAGTTCAGAACTCAAAGTTTGCTAGCAGTTGCAAAACTTACAATAGCTCACGGCACTCAGATCAGCCCAGCATCTAACAAACAGAGAGCTAACAGTCATTCTGGCTCCCTCTTATGGCCGATTGAGGAAAACAGCAACCAATCACATTTTACAGTATGCTTTAAAGAAACAGGTACAACATTGTTACATGATTCATATATTGCCAACCCAACCGTTAGATTATATTCCTAACAGGTACAATGAGAACCCAGATTGTTGGGGGCAAGAGGCTGACTCTATAAACCGCTTAGAGAGGGCTGTAAAGCACTGTGAAGCGGTATATAAGTCTAAGTGCTATTCCTATTAAGATCCGCGGGGGTACAGTGGTTAGCGCGCAGCATTGCAGGTTAATTCTGCCAACTACCAGCAGTTTGATCCTGACTGGGCTCACGGTTGACTCAGCCTTCCATCCTTCTGAGGTCGGTAAAATGAGGACTCAGATTGTTGGGGGCAAAGAGGCTGACTCTGTCAACCGCTTAGAGGGGGCTGTAAAAGCCCTGTGAAGTGGCATATAAGTCTCAGTGCTATTGCTATTGCTTTTCCTTTGAAACTGCTATTCCCAGGGGGTGGCAGAGGGTGCTGGCCACCCTCAATGCTTCGTAAGAAACGCAGGTCAGTGCAAGGAGGGGGAAGTCCTGCTTTTCTTTTCTTTTTTTAAAAAATATGTTTATTTCCATTTCATTCCGTACAATCACATGTATACTGTGCATAACCGGGGCATATAACATTGAACAATAAACACAGCCCTCCCTCTTATAGACAATACCCCCCAAAATACAAACCGAATATACCACCTTGACCCACCATACACCCTCTTTCACCCCCCTCCAACTTTCGTTCTTCCTTCCAACATTCCCCTCTACTTCCTACTTCCCCTCCCCCTCTAACACTCCTCTCTCCCAATACATTCCCTCCCTTCCTTCTCCTCCTCCCTCCAATCCTCTCTCCCACCCTCTCTACCCCTCTTTCTTCTTTTGCTCTACTCCTCCCTTCGGTGTACCTCTATTGTCTATCAATATATTCAGCTTGTCCTATTTTTACACTAACATTAAAGAGCCACAGTATACAAGTGCAATCATGTGCTTTAGGATCTAACACATATTATATTTCCCCCCTCCCCCCCTCCCCCTAAAACCCCCCCTCCCTTCCCTCCCCCCGACTTCCCAGAGCCCGTACACGGTATAGCTTTTTAACAAACACAGTCTAAAATATCTTAAAACAAAGTCCTGCTTTTCACGGCTTTTCGGTTGCCTCTTCCCAAATTACGCTGTTGGGGCTTCCTCACGCTGCAGGAAGTTTAAAGGCAGCAGTTAGTTCTGAGTTGGTGCATCAGCCGGGAGTAGAGGATTGAGCATTGCAGAAGAGCTGCTGGCTCCAGGGTGCGGGGTCCCAGCACCCCTCAAATGGGAGGGCTTCTTCCCAGCCAGTGGGGCAACCAGTTGGGAGGAGCAATTCTGGGTTGTTGACTTCGCCAGGAAGGTCCTGGGTAGAACTTGACCTCCAGTTTTTCCGCCCCGCAGAAATGCCCTGGTCTGCAGCCACGACCACCTGACCCTCTTCCTCACCCTGGTGGCGGGCCTGGAGTTTATCCGATTTGACCTGGACCTGGTGAGCCACCTCCGACCTCCTGGAGCAGCCAGCTTTCAATTCCCTCCTCCCATTGGGCTGGGGCACATCCCACACCCACCTTCCACTGCTGGGCCTCCTGATGGATTTCCCTGTTACATCTGAAGGCAGCTGTGTTTTTTTTTAAATTCTTTCCAACTGATGGGCAAACTTCCTGAAGCAAAGAACGGTGGGAAAGGGGATTTCTTGGGAGGGGTGGGCGAGCAGCAATTCCACCTCGATCTCTCCCGCTTTTTCCAGGATGCCCCTTACCTGGACTTGGCTCCCTACATGCCAGATTACTACAAGCCCCAGTACCTGCTGGATTTTGAGGACCGGCTGCCCAGCTCCGTCCATGGGTCCGACAGCCTCTCCCTCAACTCCTTCAACTCGGTGACATCCACCAACTTGGAGTGGGACGACAGTGCCATCGCCCCCTCCAGTGAGGGTAAGACAGCGCCATCGCCCCCTCCAGTGGGTGCCTGGATGGGCGGGCAGGAGCTCCGGGAGCCAAAAGATGGCACGGGAATGCGTTGACTCCACGCTGGTGGGGCTGGTGGTTCCGGCCACGCCTGCCCAGGCGACCCTCCTGCCCATAGAACGGAGGGTCTGGATGGGACTGGGGGGGGGGGACAGTTCTTTGGCCGGAGGAAGGCCCTATCAAGCTGCAAAATCTGCCTCCAGCATCTCCAGTTCAAAGCCCCTCAGGCAATTGGGGTGGGCCAGTATTTTGAGGTACCGTGTTTCCCCCAAAATAAGTCAGGGCCTTATATTCTTTTGACACCCCCCTCCCCTCGAAATAAGTGCTTGGTCTAGGATAGTGTTTCCCAACCTTGGCAATCTGAAGATGTCCGGACTTCAACTCCCAGAATTCCCCAACCAGCATTTGCTGGCTGGGGAATTCTGGGAGTTGAAGTCCGGACATCTTCAAGTTGCTAAGATTGGGAAACACTGGTCTAGGAGGCGGCGAGCATGGTCATCTCATGGCTGCTGCTATGTTGCAATATTTTGGGGGAGGATTTATTTTAGCGCATGCGCTCAAAAGTCCGATTGGGCTTATTATCCGGGGAGGTCTTATATTCGGGAAAACAGGCTACTTCTGAGCTTGCCTCCCTTGATCCCATACGATCAGCATGGGGTTTTTTTGACCATCCTCAAGGGCCGCTTGGCCTGAATCGTCCCTTCTCTTCCCCCCCCCCCCCCGCCCTCCCCAGTCGCAGTTTGGGAAAAGCCCTTCGCTGACACTGCTCTGCACTCAGTGGGAAAGCAAGAACAGCTTCCTTTAATCTTCCGAGATAACGTGGTCCCTGAGCAGGATCTGGAACTGAGCCCAGCCCTGCAGCCTGAGCTGAGAGAGAGTTCCCCGCCCTGCCCTTGTCCTTGCTTGTCAGTTAGTTAGTTAGTTAGTTTATTTTATTGTCATTGCAGATGGTACAACCCAATTAAATGCTGTCTTCAGTGTACATTATAACTATAAAAATAAAAACACACTTCCTTCCCATGCTATATCATTGAAATTGAAAAACCCTGATATTGCATTCATATTGCACCATTTCATAGAATTCAATATACCATATTTTTTGGACTATAAGATGCACCGGTGTATAAGACGCACCAAGATTTCGAAGATGTAAGTAAGAAAAAAAAGTTATTGTCTTCTCCGACCCCCAGCCAAAACGGCGACATTTTCCCCTTCCCCCCCAGCCCTGCTGAAGCCTGCAGAGTGCTTCTGGGGGTGGGGGAAGGCAAAATTGTTTTGGTGAAAAACAGCCCGTTTATTGCCCATTTTCCACAAAATGGGATGCAGAGGCGGGGCTTCTGGAGGCCAGAAATGGCTGTATTCGGTGTATAAGACACACCAATATTTCCATGCTCTTTGAGGGGGAAAAGATGCATCTTATAGTCTGAAAAATACGGTAGTTACTTCCCTTGGATAGAAGCTGTTTTTCAGCCTATTTGTCCTTGTTTTTATTGTCCTGTACCGGCTGCCAGATGGTAATAGTTAAAAAAAAAGGGCACCTAGGATGAGATGGATCTTTAAGAAGGTTTTGAACTTTCTTAAGGCAGCGGGAGCTATCAAGCTCTTCCAAAGAGGGCAGAGGGGCAACCCATGATCCTCTGGGCAATGACATGGACCCTCCGGAGCGCTGTCCTGTCTGCCCCTGGGCAATTGGCAAACCAGACACAGGGGCAGTAAGTTAAAATACTCTCTATGGTGCAGCGGTAGAAAATCCCCTGCAGTTTTCCGTTCAGTTGTTGTTTCCTGAGAGTCCCAGGGAGTATAATCTCTGTCCCACCTCCCCACCCACACCTTCCGCCCGGTTTCCTTTTATTTCTAACCCTCCTTTTTATCCCTCGTTTTATAGATTATGATTTTGGAGAAGTCTTCCCTGCAGTGCCGTCCATGCCTACCACAGCATGGGAAGGTGGGACCAGCTTGACTGGTTTTCCAGTTCCCTCCTCCTCCCTTCCCGCCTGCCCCCAGAGCTTCCTGCATGCTGGGCCACAGGTCTCTTTAACACCAGCCGGTGCCTGAGGGGCCCAGCAGCCAGGCCACCAAGCGCTTCGGTGGCAGGCTCTTGCCAGCTTAAATATTGGCTCCCTCAGCCCAGGGCATCTGCTGCCCAGTTCCACCGCCTAAGTGGTTCTCCAGGCCCTTCTCTATGCCTAACCACCTCCTATAGTTCTGTGGCTTCCGTCTTTCCAGCATGAACCGTCAGTCTCTTTCTGGTTTGCAAATTAACAAGCTTCCGGGGAGTGCTTCTGTGTTGGTGCCAGCGGTCTCCTCCTAACCCAGTGATGGTGAACCTTTTCAGTACTGAGTGCCAAAGCGAAATGGGTGTGCGCGCCAGAGCGCCAGAAACCCGAAGACAAACTGGCCAGCGTGTGCATGCCTGTTTTTGGCCGTTTTTCGGACCGTTTTCAGAAGCGCTTGGTGGTCTGGCTGCTGGGCCATTTTCAGGCCGTTTTTGAGCCCTCTGGCACCTGCGAACACCAGCTGGCCGCTCCAGCGGCTGCGAAGAAGGGCGGCCTGAAAACGACCCAAAAGCACTCTGTTTTTGGCCAGTTTTTTGCACTGTTTTCAGGCCATTTCCAAGCCGTTTTTGAGCCCTCTGGCACCTGCGAAAACCAGCTGGCCGCTCCAGTGCGAAGGACAGCCTGAAAACGGCCCAAAAAGTGCCCTGTTTTTCGATCATTTTTCGAGCCATTTTCAGACCATTTTGGGGAAATTTTCAGGCCATTTTCAGGCTGTTTTTGAGCCCTCTGGCGCCCACAAAAACCAGCTGGCCACTCCAGCGCATGCGAAGGACAGCCTGAAAACGTCCCAAAAAGCGCTCTGTTTTTGGGTTGTTTTTCGGGCTGTTTTCTGGCACCAACAAAGACCAGCTGGCAGGCGCAGCGGAAACTAGAATCTACACCTGCCATAGGTTCGCCATCACAGTCCTAACCTCTTACTGTCCGCCTGTCAGTGCATGGAGGCTGGGGGAAGGGGGTTAAGCCACCTGATCTCGTGGCCACAGATGCTTCCGCCAGCAGCTTCTCTTTCCCAGCTGGGTCCTGCTAGCGGCGGTGGCAGTTGCTGCGGCCCTTTCTCTGTCCTTGCCTCCCTCGGCTCTCGCCTTGCAGTATTTCGGAAGGCGGGTGGGCTCCAAGCTCCTGACTTAGCTCCTAACTCCTTTCACCTTTGAGCAAGTTGCTGCTCCCTCGGCCTGCGAAGGGAACAAGGAGAGCAGCAACCGAACGAAAGAGATGGAAAGTTAAACGGGTTGTCCCAAAGGTGCGTTTTTTTTCTTCCCAAGAGGCCCCTGGGCTTCCTTGGTTTTTCTTCGAAGACGTTTCGCTACTGGCCCAAAAAGTTTCTTCCGCTCTTCTTTGGGTCAACCGGGACCTGGATGACTGAGAATCTCCATAGACACTTAAACCGGTTGTGTCGTCTCCTGCAATTCATGGCTGAACACAGGTTTCCGGGAGGAGAGAGGGGATTTTGTAATGGAGTCATTGCAGAATTAAAGGTGGCTCGGTGGCTAAGACGCTGAGCTTGTCGATCAGAAAGGTCGGCGGTTCGAATCCCTAGCGCCACGTAACGGAGGGAGCTCCCGTGACTTGTCCCAGCTTCTGCCAACCTAGCAGTTCGAAAGCATTTTAAAAATGCCAGTAGAAAAATAGGGACCACCTTTGGTGGGAAGGGAACAGCGTTCCGTGCACCTTCAGGCGTTGAGTCATGCTGGCCACTGATCACGGAGATGTCTTCGGACAGCCTTGGCTCTTTGGCTTTGATGAGCACCGCCCCCTAGAGTCGGGAACGACTAGCACATAGGTGCAAGAGGAATTTTTACCTTTTTAATTGAAGAATTAGTAGAGACTGCCCTCTTGATTTTCTCCCCCTGCCCCCCTCTCTCCCGGATGCTTCCCCACTTGTAAAACTGACCAAGATGCACCGTCCCATTTCCGGAGTCCCTTCAGCCGCAAGGGGCTGCTCCTGAGGTGGGCAACCTATTGCTGTTAGGCAGGGTTATGTCAGGCTCTGTGGGGTTTGGCAGAGATCAGGAGCCCCTTCTCCCCCCCCCCCCAGTGGGTCTGGGCAGGAGGGGAACGTCCTCCTCTTCTTCGTGCGTAGCCTGTGGAGCAACACGCCAAGATGTCACCGTGTGTGAAATCAGGATGGTGAATTTTTTGAGCAAGTGTGCAAAAGAGTTGCATATGCAGCGTATCTTCTGACTGGGGACACTGCTGCTCCTGGGAACGGGGAGAGACAGCTGACCTCCTTCCTTCCTTCTCCTTCCTTCTCCCATTGATTCCATCCCTCCCATCTTCCTTCTTTCCTTCCCTCCCTCCCTCCCTTCCATTGATTCCATCTCTCCTTCCCTCCCTCCCTTCCATTGATTCCATCATCTCTCCTTCCTTCCCTTCCTCCCTCCCTTCCATTGATTCCATCCATCTCTCCTTCCTTCCCTCCCTCCCTCCCTCTCTCCCATTGATTCCATCCCTCCCATCTCTCCTTCCTTTCCTTCCTCCCTCCCTTCCATTGATTCCATCCCCCCATCTCTCCTTCCTTCCTTCCCTTCCTCCCTCCCTTCCATTGATTCCATCCCCCCATCTCTCCTTCCTTCCTCCCTTCCATTGATTCCATCCCTCCCATCTCTCCTTCCCTCCCTCCCTCTCTCCCATTGATTCCCTCTCTCCTTCCCTCCCACCCTTCCATTGATTCCATCATCTCCCCCTTCCCTCCCTCCCTCCCTTCCATTGATTCCATCCATCTCTCCTTCCTTCCCTCCCTCCCTCTCTCCCATTGATTCCATCCCTCCCATCTCTCCTTCCTTCCCTTCCTCCCTCCCTTCCATTGATTCCATCCCCCCATCTCTCCTTCCTTCCTTCCCTCCCTCCCTCTCTCCCATTGATTCCATCTCTCCTTCCCTCCCTCCCTTCCATTGATTCCATCATCTTGCCTTCCTTCCCTTCCTCCCTCCCTTCCATTGATTCCATCCCTCCCATCTCTCCTTCTTTCCTTCCAGAAGGAGACCTGACTGATACGCTCAGCTGTCCACGTTCTGTGGCCTCCGAGTTGAACAGCTGCCAGGCTTCCGCCAAGAGCCCCACCCAGCGCTACAACCCTTTTGACGGGAAGGCGGAAGCACCGTCATCCGCCGAGAGCACCCCAGTGCACGTTGCCTCGCTGAAGGGCGACCTCGCGCCCGAAGGCACCGATCAGTCTGAGAGCTGCACGGAGCTGGAGGTCATCAGGTTGGTGCCGGGGAGGAAACATTCCCCAATTGCTTGGGTGCCCCACATGGCTCTGCCCTCTGCCCATGGCTCTCGTAGACCCCTCCTCTCCTGCTGTGGGAAGTGCCAGGAATTGTTTCCCTGAGTCTGGGCACGGGGAGCCCTCCTTCGCTTGCAACCACTGAAGCGGAGGGCCGAAGCAGCTTGCCTGCCTTTGGAGTTGCAAGAGGTCTGGGCTCAGTGTTCTCCTGAGTCCTGTCCAGCTCGAAACCCTTGAGTGGGGCCGGATTCAGGGGTGAAATCATCCCGGTTCGGCCCAACCAGTAGGGACGATTATCCCTGGTTCTGCAAACCGGTAGTTTAAAAAAAAGCTTCCAAGGATCATCGGAAAGGGTGGATATTTTTCACTTTTTAAAGCTCAGGTGAGTAGGCAGGGGGGAAAAATGCTTTAAAATGTGAGGGGGGAAGCTTCTGACAATCTTGCAAATCAGCGGTGAGCCGCACGATGGTCAGAAGTCCCCCCCCCCCCCGACATTTTAAAGCATTTTTTCCCCTGCCTATTCACCCAAACCGGCAGGAAAAAAATGCTTTAAAAAGTGAAAAAAAGTTGGCCACGCCCACCCAGTCACATGACACTCCCCCACCAAGCCACGTCCACAGAACCAGTGGCAAAAAAATTGCCATATTTTTCGGAGTATATGACACACCTTTTTCCTTCAAAAAAGAGGATGAAAATTTGGGTGCGTCTTATATACTGAATACAGCATTTGTGGCCTCCCGAAATCCCGCCCCCTTTGCAAAAATGGCTGTGCATAGCCTTTAGGAGGCTTATAGAACGCTCCTGGGGGCTGGGGAGGGCAAAAATGAGCAAAAAATGGGCCATTTTTTGCTTGGTTTTGCCCCCACCCTAGCCCCCAGGAGCACAATATGGTAATTTTTTTGCCACTAGTTCTGTGGATGTGGCTTGGTGGGGGAGTGTCATGTGACTGGGTGGGCGTGGCCAACTTTCTTTCACTTTTTAAAGTATTTTTTTCCTGCCGGTTTGGGTGAATAGGCAGGGAAGAAAATGCTTTAAAATGTCAGGGGGGGGGGAACTTCTGACCATCGTGCGGCTCACCGCTGATCTGCAAGATTGTCGGAGCCTCCTAAAGGCTATGCATGCCCTTTTTTCTGACAAAAAACTGGGCCCGTTTTTGAGAGGTCTGCAGAGTGCAAACACTTTTTTAAAAAATTTGCCTCTTCAAAATCTTGGTGCTTGTACTCCAAAAAATACGGTAGATTTCACCGCTGGCCAGATGTCCCCCTATCCTTGAGCCCCGAGCAAGCCTGCCGGCTGCTCGGCTTGCAACTATTCCCTGGTGCGCCACAGCCCGATAACTCATTTCCCTCTTGACAGGTTGGCTAAAAAGAAGAAAACAGGCAAGAAGAAGAAAGTGAAATCGGAGGAGGCCTCTGTCCTCTCCTTCCCTGCTCCTGCTGGAGACCAGGCGGTGAACCAGGAGGCCGGGCGGCCATGGACCACCCCAGAGTCCAACCTGACGGTCAGCACCGAAGCGCCGGCCCTCTGCCAGCTGGGGCTCCAGATCCCCGAAATGAAGGACACGGCTATGGAACGGGTGGGGCAGGAACTCAGCAAGGTGATCGACTCGCTGGAGGCGGCCGACGGGTGGAGCCACCCCCTGGATCCCCCAGACCAGTCCTTTCGGACCGACTTGCCAGGGGACCCCCCTTCGGAAGGGCCATCCCTTGGCAGCTTTGGTCAGGGTCTGCCGGCCCCCATGGACTTCTACCGCTTTACCGTTGAGAGTCCAAACACTCCTGCAACAGGTGGTGGCCACCATGACTCTGCAGGGCATGGTCAACCGGCACATGTTTTTGGTAGCCCTGAAGCTCCTGAACAAGAGGAAGAAAGAGGAGGAGAGGGGGAGGCTGCTGGGCCAGCCGTAGCCAGCTCGCCGGGAGAAGTGGTGGAGACGGCCAGTGCGGCGGCCCTCAGCAGGCTGAAGGAGGATCGGGCGAGCCCTTCTCCGAGCAGCGCCGAGGACTCAGGGGTGGAGGAAGGGCAGGGCAGTCCGTCAGAGGCTGCCCATCCCTCGGAGTTCAGGTAAGGGCTGGTTCCTCCCTTTGGCCAGACCCTCCACCTGAGAGGTGGCAATGCTCGACCACCCTTCTTCCAAGGTGTGTGTGTGGGGGGGGGGGTATGGCAGCCTGTGTCAGGGTTCCAAGTAATCGTGACCCGTCAAAACCGCAGTCCACTAAAGCGTGCCCGATCAAAGCGCGTATGTGACGTCATCAGCAGCGCGACAAATAAAATTAAAAATAAATTAAATTAAAATTAAAATAAAATTAAAGCAAGCCGATTCACATAAAGGTAAGGGTTAGGTTTAGGGTTAGGGTTAGGTTAAGGGTTAGGGTTAGGTTTAGGGTTACATTAAGCGTTAGGGTTAGGTTTAGGGTTAGGTTAAGGGTTAGCGTTACGTTTAGCGTTAGGTTAAGGGTTAGGTTTAGGGTTAGGTTAAGGGTTAGGGTTAGGTTTAGGGTTAGGTTTGGGGGGGTTAGAGTAAGGTTTTCGCGTTAATTTTAAATTTACCGCTCACAGCGTGCCGTTTTCGTCGCGCTGTGATGACGTCACGTACGTGCTTTCGTCGAGCGCGCTTTAGTCTACTGCGGATTTGTGGTGGAACCCCAAGTAATACATCCCTTGCAAGCAAAAACTCTGAGGCAGGTGAATTCCTAAAATAATGCTGTATTTTTCGGCATATAAGACGCACCTTAGAGAGGGTGAAAATCTGGGTGCATCTTATACACTGAATACATCATTTTTGGTCTACTGAAAGCCCGCCCCCTTTGCAAGAATGGACGTGCAGAGGGTTTGGGAGGCTTGCAAAGTGCCCCAGGGGGAAGGCAAAAACAAGCAAAGAACGGGCCATCCCCCCCCCCCCCCAAGCACTGTACAAGCCTCCCACAGCTCTGTGTGGGCTTTTTTTTTTTTTTGCAAAAAACAAGGCATGCAGGAGGTTTGGGAGCCCTGCAGAATGCAAAAACTTTTATTTTATTTTATTTTTTTTTATTTTTTTTTGAGATTTGAAAAAGTTTTTTATTTTCCATTTTTTCATTTTCATACACTCACATATATACTGTGCATAGCCGGAGCCATACAACATTAAACAATAATCGCAGCAATTCCTCTTGTCAACAATACCACAAAAAGTAGAAACCCAATACCTCTTCCACTCTCCGTACACCTCTTTCTTCCACCCCCCTCCAACTTTCTATCTTCCCTCCATCATCCCCCTTTACCCTACTTCCCCTCGCCCTCTACCACTCCTCTCTCCAGATCCACTCCCCCCTTCCTTTTCATCTTCCCCCCCCCACCCTCTCTCCCATCCCTCTCTACCCATCTTTCTTCTATCCCACTCCTCCTCCCCTTGGTGTATTTCCACTATATGTCAATGTATTTAACTTATCCTATTTTTACAGAGAAATTAAAGAAAAACAGTATACATGTGAGGTCGCATTACATTGAAATCTAACACATTGTATCTAACCTAGTATATATCCCTCCCTCCCACCCCTCCCCCCCAACACCCCACCTCCCTCCCCCCCCCGACTTCCCAGAACCCGTACACGGTATAGATTTTTAGCAAACACAGTCTAAAATATATTGAGAAAAAAGAAATAAAGAAAAAAAAAGGGTTAATAACATCTCTACATTGATCTTAGCTTCTTCTTGCTACGCTAACTTTGAACAATTTAAAAACTTTTTTTTTTTAATGTACCTCTTCGAAATCATGGTGCGTCTTATACTCCGGTGCGCCTTATAGTCCCAAAAATACGGTAGCTTTATTGGAAATACCATATTGGCACGTATCTGTCGAAAACCGACTCTGAAAGGGCCCCTTGGTTTTCACCTCATTAAAAGTAAAAGTTTTTCCCTCAACCCCAGACAATCAGTCACATGGCCCCAATCACTGCAGCGTCCGCTGGTCTGGTGGCATCACTCCTCTTCCTTTCGGCCAGGTGTGACAATCTCCTTGGTTCCCAGGAGAAAATCTTTTATTTTGACTGCACAAGCCCAGCTATCTCTAATCCCTCCCTCTCCCTCACTCCAGTGGGGGAACACTGAAGCTCCAAGATGGCTTTGTCCAGGCCAGCTTCAGGGTTGACAGCCTGCTTCCGGCATCCAGTTGGCAGCAGAAGTTGGGAGTTGGCGCTGTTGCGGTGGCATCTCGGCCAGTGTGTGCCGAGAAACTGTTAGGGAGGCTTTTCAGGACAATTCTACCTTCGACATTCCCTGTATGCTCCTCTTCCTCCTCCTTGCCTCTTCAGCATCCTTTCCTTGCCAGTCCTCGTATTGAGATGCTTTCTGAGCTTGGTGGGGTTCTTGCAAACATTTCATTAACCAAACCAGGTAACATCACCGGCGCTAGCATCGTTGGTCTAATACTGCTGATGTAGCCTATGAGCTTCTGTGGCGCAGTGCTTAAAATGCAGTATTGTAGGCTACTTCTGCTGACTGCCGGCTGCCTGCAATTTGGCAGTTTGAATCTCACCAGGATCCAGGTTGACTCAACCTTCCGTCCTTCTCAGGTGGGTAAAATGGGGACCCAGATTGTTGGATGGGGTTGGGGGAATAGGCTGACTCTGTAAACCACTTAGAGAGGGCTGTGAAACACTGTGAAGCGATATATAAGTCTTAAATACTATTGCCATCTTCCTTCCCTTCCTTCTTTCCTTCCTCCCTCCCAGTGGTTAGGATGTGGTATTGCAGGCTAACTCTGCCCAATGCCAACAGTTCGATCCTGAATGGCTGCAGGTTGACTCAGCCTTCCATCCTTCCGATGTGGGTAAAATGAGGACCCAAATTGTTGGGGGCAAGAGGCTGACTCTGTAAAAACTGCTTAGAGAGGGCTGTAAAAACACTGTAAAGTGTTTTTAAGTCTATGTGCTATTGCTACTTGGGGTGATGAAACGTCTGCCAGAAAACCACCGAGCTTAGAGAGCACCACAGAGCCCCAGATTTCAACCTTGAGCTACCAATATTACTCCTTGTGTTTCCTGAACGTAAAGGGACGTCCAAAATTGACCCTGTATTGCTTTCTCCATTCTGGTGAAATTTTTGCCTTCCTGGTGATTCCTACAGTTCCATGATGTCCTCTGTCAGAGTTTGTTGCCTACATTCAAATCCAGAAGCACACACAGATAACTGATACAGCTGGATTCATTAACTTCTTTATATACATAAGAATAGATGAATAAATGAACTATACCAACAGATGATTCTTCCAAGTAAACACAAGGCAGGAGAGTTACAGGCAAACACAAACAGTTAGTTTCATTTCAGCAGACAAGCCCAGACAGACTGCTAGTTTACTTCTCAGAGCAGCAGACTGCTTTCTTCTTAAGTTTCTGTTTCAATTCTCTGCACAGACTCAGATCTGTTTAAGCTCCTATTGGCTGACTTAGTTGCTATGCCTATTCATTGGCTGACCTTGTTCCCATGTCCATGTTATGAATATTTTAACATCTTCTTCCTTGGAGAAAGCCACCTCACGATGGGGGTGAAGGAGGCAGGAGGCAGGTCAGCTCTCCCTCCTCATTATCGACTTGGCCTTCTCTTCCCTGCAGGGTAGACAACAATCACTTGCTTCTTTTGATGATCCACGTCTTTCGCGAGAACGAGGAGCAGCTCTTCCGGGTAGGTTTGATTGCCCAGAAGGAAGCCCCTTGTGAGCTGTTGTGGCCCGCCAGCAGCTAGCTGAGCTGGCAGCAGATTCAGACAGTGAGGAGGTTGGGGAGGAACATGGGCCACTCCTGGAGTCTGGGGAGGGCTCTGATGATCAGCTGCCTTCAGCTGCCTTCAGAATCAGACATCAATGAGGCAGAAGAACAGCTGGAGCCTGTTCCCAGTATGTGCATGCACAGAGTTGCCAGACTAAAGGAACAGCTAAAGAACGGGTCGACTTAGGAGTAAGGCCACAGGTGGACGATGAATGGCCCCTCCCAGAGGAAATAAAAGGAACAAAAGGGAAGTGGAGTTTGCAGGAGACCATTAGTTCACTTAATTGGTTTGTGACTCTCCAAGACTCCTTGACAAGTTCTGCAGCAATCGGCCTGGCAGCTCTCCAAGCCAGATAAGGTCTGTGACTGTAAATCCTCCCTTGAAAGAGTTTGCTGGATGTGAATGATCAGAATCCACAGCAAATTACTAAAAGGGGTTTTTGCCGGGACAAGGAGTTTGCTTCAGGCTCTCAGGAAGCCTGGGTCAGAACATGAGTGTGTTTCCCGCTCTCCCCTGCCCCTAACTCCTTGGGTGGGTGGGGGCAGAGGCTTCAGAAGGGAGCCGGACCTCTTCAGATCTAAGGAGAAGCTGTTCTCATATCTCTGCTGCGGGGTCAGTAACAGAGGTCTCTCTCCCCCCGAACAGATGATCCGGATGAGCACAGGGCACATGGAAGGGACCCTCCAGCTCCTTTACCTGCTCCTGACTGACTGTTACATGTACCTCATCCGAAAAGGTAACCCCCTGTGAAAGTGCTATCGGTTGCCACCTGCCTCTAAGCACCGCCTTGAGCTTCGCTCATTGGTGGGATTCAAATTTTTTTACTACCATTTCTGTGGGCGTGGCTTGGAGTATGTGGCTTTGTAGGTATGGCAGGGGAAGGATAGTGTAAAAATCCCTATTCCCTCCCCACTCCAAGGGAAGCATACTGCAAAATACCCATTCCCTCCCAACTCCAGGGACAGGATACTGCAAAATCTCCATTCTCTCCCAACTCCAGGGGAATGTTACTGCAAAATCTCCATTCCATCCCCACTCCAGGGGAAGGATACTGCAAAATCCCCATTCCCTCCCCACTCCAGGGGAAGGATACTGCAAAATATCCATTCCCTCCCCACTCCAGGGAAGGATACTGCAAAATCCCCATTCCCTCCCCACTCCAGGGGAAGGATACTGCAAAATATCCATTCCCTCCCCACTCCAGGGAAGGATACTGCAAAATCCCCATTCCCTCCCCACTCCAGGGGAAGGATACTGCAAAATATCCATTCCCTCCCCACTCCAGGGAAGGATACTGCAAAATCTCCATTCCATCCCCACTCCAGGGGAAGGATACTGCAAAATATCCATTCCCTCCCCACTCCGGGGAAGGATACTGCAAAATCTCCATTCCCTCCCCACTCCAGGGTAAGGATACTGAAACATCCCCATTCCCTCCCCACTCCAGGGGAAGGATACTGCAAAATCTCCATTCCCTCGCCACTCCAGGGGAAGGATACTGCAAAATCTCCATTCCCTCCCAACTCTAGGGGAAGGATAGTGCAAAATCCCCATTCCCTCCTGATCAGCTGGTCCTGATAAATACTCTTGGTGCAAGCACTGGCTGTGTGGATGACTCTGCGCCCTGTTTCTCTCATCCCCAGGAGCTGCCGAGAAGCCTTACATGGTGGAGGAGGCTGTGTCCTATAATGAGCTGGACTACATCTCTGTGAGTTGCTGAGGGTTGCTTGGGGCTCTGCCTCTTCCCGGGACAAGACCAGTAGTCGGAGGGAGGGGCCGTCTCGCCCCAATCTTGCAGGGGCTGAAAGTTCCCCTCCCAGAGGCCAAGGGGTTAAGGGTTCCTTCCAAATGGGCTTTTGCTTAAAATAGAAGGAAAACTAAAAAGAAAATAAGATTAAAGGTTCAGATGCGGGTAAGAGATAAGGGAAAGTAGAGTGAAAGAATATATTTATGAATATATTTCAATTAATGTGTATTAATATTAGAATTAGATGGGTTGGACAATTAGGTTAGCAGTGTGATAGATTTCAGGATAATATCATAATATAAATACCATATTTTTCAGAGTATAAGACGCCCCTTTCCCCAAAAAAAATCTGGGTGCGTCTTATACATTGAATGCAGCATTTTTGGCCTCCCGAAACCCCACCTGCTTTGCAAAAATGGACGCCCGGAGGGTTTGGGAGGCCTGAAAGTGCTCCTGGGGGTTGGGGAGGGCAAACACGAGTGAAAATGGGCCCGTTTTTCACAAAAACAGGTGTTTTTGCCTTCCCCATTCCCCAGAAGCACTTTGCAGGCCGCCCAAACTCTCTGCATGCCCCATTTCCCCCCCCCCAAAACCCTGGGGGCCAGGGAGGACAAACATTATTTTTTAAATTTACCTTTTCAAAATCTTGGTGCGTCTTATACTCTGGTGCGTCTTACAGTCCGAAAAATATGGTTATGAAGAATTGAAAATTGAATGATTGTACTATTAATTATATATAAAAATATGAATAACAGTGAAATGTTAGAATTAAACAATGGGCAATTAGGTAAATGTATAAATGATTGTGATTGGTACTAAAAATGTAGAGGGAGATATTGAATAATAAAGGATGAAATTTTGATTTAATTAAGGATACATGAGTAACAAAAGAGGTGAAAACATGTCTTTGAATATTATAGTGATATGAAAGGGAGGGAAATGTTAATAGGGATAAAAATAGAGGGGAAAAATAGCAAAAGATAGAAAGAAGGTTAAGAAAGGGTGATAATTAAAATGTGTAAGTAATATGAAATAATGGAAATGAAATGTAATAATTATGAGTAATAAGATTAAGTTTATATGTATTGGAATGTAGAATACCCAGATAACATACCATTCATGCATTGATATGTATAAAAAATTAAAATTTGATTGAAAAAATAAAACCAAATGGGTCTTTGTTTTCCTGGCAGGTGGGTCTGGATCAGCAAACAGTGACTTTGGTCTGCACCAACCGCCGGAAGCAGTTCCTGCTGGACACGGCGGACGCTACCCTAACTGAGTAAGGGCTAGGCGGGCCGCATCTCCCCCGGTAACAACTGCTGGGATGGTGAGGGATGCCGACTAGTATGCTGCGGTGATGCAGTGGTTAGAGTGCAGTCCTGCAGGCTACTTCTGCTGCCTGCCGGCTGCCAGCAATTTAGCAATTCAGATCTCACCAGGCTCCAGGTTGACTCAGCCTTCTGTCCTTCCGAGGTGGGTCAAATGAGGACCCAGATTGTTTGGGGAAAGAGGCTGACTTTGTCAGCGGCCTAGAGAGGGCTGTAAAAGCTCTGTGAAGCGGTATATAAGTCCAAGTGCTATTATTACTAGTGCTGTATAAGAGCCATGATGGCGCAGTGGTTAGAATGCAGTATTGCAGGCTGACTCTGCCAACTGCTAGCAGTTTGATTCTGACCGCCTCAAGGTTGACTCAGCCTTCCGTCCTTCTGAGATGGGTAAAATGAGGACCCAGATTGTTGGGGGCAAGAGGCTGACTCTGTAAACTGCTTAGAGAGGGCTGTAAAAGCTCTGTGAAGCGGTATATAAGTCTTAAGTGCTATTGCTATTTATTTAGAAAAATTTATATTGCCACCTGCTTGCACGTGGTGATTCAAGGCGGCTTACAAGGATATAAAAACACCATATAAAAGAAATAAAAAGGACAATAATAAAATAATAACACCCCAACCCAACCACAAATAGTTTTGTTCTTTGTAGGGTAGAATAATTTTCATAAATGGGTATCTCCCCTCCCCCTCAATGTGGTCACTTCGTCTCTTTTAGTAAACCCTGTTGTTCTGAACGAGGCTTCCAAAGATCACGAACCCAACTCCTCATCCTGATAAAAGCCTTTTATTTAGGTTAAAGGGAATTCCTCTCCAGCAAAGTCCCGGCCAACAGTCTTTAAAGAGATTTCACAACTACAAACCTTGATCAGGCCTGGAGAGCTGCCAGTCCGATATCTTCCAAACACCACGCTGTAGCAGCAATTACTTAGCAAGAAGTCAGGAATAGATCTTCACCCTAATGAATTGAACTAAATGTCTCCTGCAAAGTTCCCTTCCTCTTTTGCTCCTCTTTTATACCTGATTGGAGGGGCCATTCACCATCCACTTGTGCCTTTACTCCCGAGTCAGCCCTTCTTCCTTAGCTGTTCCCTTCTCCTGGCAGCTCTGCACATGCGAACATTGGGAACAGGCTCCAGCTGTTCTTCTGCCCCACTGATCTCTGACTCTGAAGGCGGCTGATATCTGTTAGATGGCCCTGGCCCCGGCCCCCTCTCTGCCTCCGACACAGAGCCCTCATCAGAGCCTTCCCCAGACTCCAGGACTGGCCCATGTTCCTCCCCAACCTCCACACTGTCTGAGTCTGCCACCAGCTTTGTTGACCACTGGTGGGCCAAAGCACCTGTGTTCAATCCAGCCCCCCTCCTTCGGTGGTCGGGCACAGGGCCCCTAATTCCCCTCTCCTTGCAGATTCTTCCTGACCTGTCTGAAGTCCGCCATGATCAAAGGCTGCCGCGAGCCGCCATACCCCAGCATCCT
Source organism: Thamnophis sirtalis (assembly GCF_051295495.1). Lineage (NCBI taxonomy): Eukaryota > Metazoa > Chordata > Lepidosauria > Squamata > Natricidae > Thamnophis > Thamnophis sirtalis. The sequence continues at coordinate 39,161,654 of NW_028261395.1, forward strand.
GACCGACGCCACCATGGAGAAACTGGCGCTGGCCAAATTTGTGGCTCAGGAATCCAAGCAGGAGGTGCGTATTCCTCCTGCTCTTCCTCCAGAGGTGGTATTCAGCAGGTTCTGGCCAGTTCTGGAGAACCAGTAGCAGGAATTTTGAGTAGTTTGGAGAACCGGCAAATACCACCTGTGATTGGCTCTGCCCCCATCTATTCTCTGCCTCCCGAGTCCTAGCTGATCTGGAGGAAATGGGGATTTGCAGCATCCTTCCCCTGGAATGGGGATTTTGCAGAATCCTTCCCCTGGTGTGGGGAGGGAATGGGGATTTTACAGTATCCTTTCCCTGGAATGGGGAGGGAATGGAGGTTTTACAGTATCCTTCCCCTGGTGTGGGGAGGAAATGAAGATTTTGCAATATCCTTCCCCTGCCATTGCCCACCAGGCCACGCCCACAGAACCGGTAGTAAAAAAAATTGAATCCCACCACTTCCTTCTTCCCTTCCAAGCGCAGAGGAGTTCCATGTGCTGTAGCCACCCCAGGCAGCCTTCCCTCTGAGAGATGCACCAGCCCTGTCTCCATTTGGGAAGTGTGGGGGGGGGCGGGGGGAAGCCAGGCCAGGGATTTGGGGCAGGGGCTCCTTTGGTGGCTCAGAGCCTGGCTAAGCGGCTGGTTTGCCTTTGGTAGATCTCGGAAGTGGTGGTCCACTTCTATGGCCTTGTTCACTGGGAAGACCCCACGGATGAGAATCCCGGCCCACCTTTGTCTCACTACCTGTCCACCGAAAACTGCATCGTCAAGGAAGGTGTGCTAAATTACAAAGCAGGAACCAATTACCTGGGCAAGGAAGTCTGGAAGCCCTGCTTTGTTGTGCTCAGGTGAGGAGGAGATGGACGGGGCCGGAAGGAAGGTTGGCTTACACTCGGGTTCCTTTTTTTAAAAAATTGTTATTGTGAATTGTTATTGAAGACATTCTTAACAAAGTAAAAACCGTAAGAGCAAGTATAATAAATTGTTGTTGTTAGTTGCAAAGTCGTGTCTGACCCATCGCAACCCCATGGACAACATTCCTCCAGGCCTTCCTGTCCTCTACCATCCTCTGAAGTCCATTGAAGCTCACGCCGACTGCTTGAGTGTCTCCATCCAGTCACCTCCTTCTCTGCCATCCCCTTCTTTTGCCCTCCATCGTTCCCAGCATGAGGCTCTTCTCCAGGGAGTCCTTCTTCCTTCTCATCAGATGGCCAAAGCCTTTGAGTTTCCTCTTCAGGATCTGGCCTTCTAAAGAGCAGTCAGGGTTGAGCTCCTCTAGGACTGACCGGTTGGATCGCCTTGCAGTCCAAGGGACTCAATGCAGGAGTCTTCTTCTCCAGCACCAGAGTTCAAAGGCCTCCAATCTTTGGCGCTCGGCCTTTCTTATGGTCCAACCTTCACAGCCATCCATTGCAACTGGGAAAACCACAACCTTGGCTAGATGGACTTTTGTTGGCAGGGTGATGTTTCTGCTTTCTAGTAGGCTGTCTAGATTTGCCATCGCTTTTCTCCCCAAGAGCAAGCGTCTTTTAATTTCATGGCTGCAGTCCCCCATCTGCGGTGATACAATAAACAGAAATGTCAACTAGCAAAGAAGAAATAGAAAAGATAACCCTGCCTCGGAGTTTTGTTTTCTGTGGATATGTTACTTGGAACTCTGACAGCCACGTTAATGCCATAATGAGCCTCATTCCAACTATCTGGTCCCTTCTCAGTTTATAGAATTTGATCACTTGATGCAAAGATTGCAGAAGTTCGTCCTTGAAAAGTTTATAGAAAGAGACTAGTAAACTAGCAAAGCTTTCCTGATTTTGACCTTTTTTATAGCTTTACCAAAGGGTTAGTGGCACAGTGGCTCAGTAGCTAAGACACTGAGCTTGTTGATCAGAAAGGTCGGCAGTTTGGCGGTTCGAAACCATAACGGAGTGAGCTCCTGTTACTTGTCTCAGTTTCTGCCAACAAGCAGTTCGAAAGCACGTTAAAAATGCAAGTTGAAAAATCGGGACCACCTTTGGTGGGAAGGGAACAGCGCTCTGTGCACCTTTAGGGTTGAGTCATGCCGGCCACATGACCACGGAGACGTCTTCGGACAGCGCAGTATTTGGGTTTGGCTAATCTAAAGAAAAGAAGGATTAGGGGTGACATGATAGCAGTATTCTAGTTTTTGAGGGGCTGCCACAAAGATGAGGGGGGGTCAAATTATTCTCCAAAGCACCAGAGGGCAGGACAAGGAACAACGGATGGAAATTAAACAAAGAGAGAAGCACCCTGGAACTAAGGAGAAACTTTCAACCAGTGAGGAGAATTCACCAGTGGAACAGAAGTCACCCCCAGAAGTTGTGGGGGCTCCTTCACTGGAGGTTTTGAAGAAGAGACCAGACAGTCAGTGAGATGATATAGGGTCTCCTGCTTGAGCAGGGGGCTGGACTATAAAACCTCCAAGGTCCCTTCTAAATTTGATTGTGTTCTACTCTACTATCACCTCCAGTATGTCTTGTGTGTTTTTGACTTTGCTGTTCTACTGTATGAAAAGTCTCCTCATAAAAGTTGTAGTTGAATCCCAAACCATCCTTACATCTGTACCTTTGTCACGTAATGTTTCTGGAGTGATACCCTTTTCTGTCAGTTGCTCTAACGAACGACTTCTTTCGCCTTGGTTTGCAGCGTTTCTGATGGTCATCATCTTTTAAACGTGTAACCCCAGAGTTACTTTGTACTCTGGTTCTTGGTGACACCATAAGGGGCCCCATCCCGTCCTCTTAAGAGAAGAGAGGGAGCATTTAATTTGCATAATGGTATGCTAATTAAAGGTTCCCCAGGTTTGAACTGGGAGGGGCCTTTTCCCAGCAGCTGTTTCTGTCTTCCCTCTGCAGTAACGGCATCTTGTACCAGTACCCAGACCGGACGGATGTCACTCCGCTGCTCTCTGTGAATATGGGGTGAGTCCCAGATGAGGCAGCCTCCCAGCCCCCCCCCCCCAACTCTGGCTCCTCTGTCTCATTTGCCGCGAACTCTCTTCCTTGCAGGGGGGAGCAGTGTGGCGGTTGCCGAAGATCGAACGCGACAGATCGGCCCCACTCCTTCCAGGTCATTTTGACCGAGCGCCCTTCCCTGGAGCTGAGCGCAGAAAACGAAGAGGAGATGGCCGACTGGATGCAGTACTTATGCCAGGCGGTCTCCCAAGGGGTAAGGTCATCCTTGGGATTGGGGCCACGGGGAGAGGTGAGGTCCCTGGGGCTCCTGGGCTGCCCGGTGACTGGACGGGAGCAGGGCCCTCTCGCCCTCAGGAGTCCAAAGGTGGCTTGGCTCTGCTTCCCACCCAGGTCATCCCACAGGGCATGGCCCCTGCACCCTGCGTCCCCTGCTGCCTGGTGGTGACGGAGCAGAAACTGTTCACCTGCCACGAGGACTGCCAGACCAGCTTCTTCCGCTCATTGGCCACTGCTGAGCTGGCGGACGTGGCTTCTGTCTCCACCGAGCCCGGTCGGGAATATTGCCTCCTGGTAAGTCTTCAAGAGGAGGAGGAGGAGGCAGTATATTCCTTGTGCTCTTGGAGTGTTCTAACCGAGGCTTCCCAAGAGCATGAATCAAACTCCTGGTCCGACAAAACCCCTTTTATTAATTTCCTGTGAATTCTGCTCATTCACACCCAGCAAAGTCTTTCAAGAGAGGATTTACAGTCACAAACCTTATCTGGCTTGGAGAGCTGCCAAGCCGATATCTGCAAAACTTGGCCAGGAATCTCGTAGAGTCACGAACCAATTAGGCAAACTAATGGTCTCCTGCAAACTCCACTCTCCTTTTGCTTCTCTTTTATTTCCTCTGGGAGGGGCCATTCACCGTCCACCTTTGGCCTTAACTCCCAAGTCGACCCCTGTTCTTTAGCTGTTCCCTTCCCCTGGCAACTCTGCGCATGCACACACTGGGAACATGCTCCAGCTGTGCTTCTGCCTCACTGAAATCTGACTCTGAAGGCAGCTGATAAGTGGCACATGGCTCTGGCCCCCTCTCCACCTCCTACATAGAGCCCTCGTCAGTGCCTTCCCCAGACTGGCCCATCTTCCTCCCCAATCTCCTCACCGTGAATCTGCTGACACTGGCGGGCCACAACACTTGGGAATTTGCCAGACCTGGGGCTCATCTGCTGCAGTTTGTCAAGTGAAGCTCTTGGCCCTCTTGCGTCAGGAAGCCCAGGGTCTCACATACCCTTCCTCTCCTTACCCCTTTAGGAGTTTGCCCAGGAGCAGAAGCAGTATGTGCCCCCGTGGGTCCTCTATTTCAGCTGCCCTGCCGAACTGGAGCGGTTCCTGCTGGCACTGGACGCTGTGTGGAAGAGCACCTACCAGGTTGGCTGGTCATGCGGCGGGCGGCCTTGGTTCTGTACATGGGGGGGGCTTCCAGGCGGCAGGTGGGCAGCCCCATCTTCCCCCTCACGGCTCCTTTTGCCCCCGCTGTGTCTGCAGGTGGACCTTCTGCACAAGCCCCTCGAGGACAGCTCCATCCGGAAGAAATGCGAGGATGCGCTGAGCCTGATCCACAGCATGTGGCAGCGCAGCGACAGCCTGTGTCGCGGCCGGGCTTCCCGGGACCCCTGGTGTTAGCCTCCCGGGAGGCGAAGAACATCCTGATCCCACCAGGCGGACGCATGGAAGGGCGCACGAGGGTGGGGAGGACCTGAGGCAGGAGGGGTGCGGGCCTCACTTGCTTTGGACACTCCACGAGCCCAGCTCCAAGCCCAGGAGGGGGCTCTGTTTGCTACCGCTGCTATTGACTCCGTCTCGCACACCGGTTGGGCTGACGGGTTACAGGACGCTTTTGTGCCAAGGGTGGGCTGTCCGTGCCGCATCTCAGTAGGGATTCTGGGTAGAAGAGGGAGCGGGAAGAAGGATTTTTGGGGCCACTCCAGGGTAGGACGGGGTCCAGGAGATGGGAGGGATAGCCATGAAGAATGGTGAGCTTAGGGTGCCAGTGGGGAGGGGCTTCTGCACAAGGTGGCGCCATTAGGCTGGCAGCTGTCCGTCTTTTAGATGCCAGAGCCCAGACTGCATCATCCTCCCCCCGCATGTGTTACTTTTGTCCAAGGCTGGCAGCAAGTCTTGGGCCACTTCCTGGTCCCGGTTTGCCCTTCGCAGCTTCTATGCTACTGTCATGGCCGCCTTCCTTGCCCACCCCACCCCTACTGAACTAGGAAGGAGCCGCCAGGGCTCCCCCACACCCGCCTCTCGTCTCGCCCTGCTCCGTGGCAGCAGAGCCACTGGTGGGGGGAATTGGGCAACAGGCCTGGGTGTGGGGGGGACAGTGTCTCCCACCACTTGGAGCTGAGGGTCCTGCTGGGGGAATGTGGGGGGGGCAATAGCTCACAGGGCTTTCTGCACACAAACTACCCGCCCAACTTTTGGGGGTCTGGGTTCAAGTTGCAGTTTAATCCTTCCAACAGTCGGGCTAGGAGTAGTTGTAGTTGCCTTGGGTTTTTTTTTTTAGTTTTTTTTTTTTAAAGCTTTTCTTATTTTTTAGACTCTTTAATTTTAACGAATGAAACGAGAGACCTGCTAATGTACTGTGTGTGTTTCCCGCAGGGGCCTCTTCCAAGGAGAGGCCCCTGTGGCACTGTGGGTCCGGATACCCGTGGGCCGGCCCTTCTAATAAAGGCAACTTGGCGATACACAGCACTGCGCGCCTGCCTGCTCAGCCGCCTCCCCTTTGCCACCCTGAGGCTTCCTCCGGGGCCCGAGGCCTTCCGTCGGCTCGTCCTGCTTGCCACCGAGCACTAGAGATAGGTAGGAGCATCTCCAGGAGGGTCACTAGAAGCGACTTCCAAAGACCAACATTTTTTGGCCTCTTGCTCTCAGAACTCTCAGTTCCTCAGATCCGCTTCCTACAGCCATGCCCTGCAGGGGTGCCCGCCTGAGACCCTGGCCCAGAGCCAATGTCCGAGATCTTCAGGGTTGACTCAGCCTTCCATCCTTCTGAGGTGGGTAAAACGAGGACCCAGATTGTTGAGGGCAAGAGGCTGACTCTCTAAAACCGCGTAAAGAGGGCTGTTAAACACTGAAGTGGTATATTTTCTTCCTTCCATCCATCCATCCATCCATCCTTGTGCCCAGTGGTTAGAATGCAGTATTGCAGGCTAACTCTGCCCAATGCCAGGAGTTAGATCCCACCTGGCTCAAGGTTGACTCAGCCTTCCGTCCTTCCGAGGTGGGTAAAATGAGGACCCAGATTGTTGGGGGCAAGAAGCTGATTCTGTCAACCACTTAGAGAGGGCCGTAAAGCACTGCGAAACTGTATATAAGTCTAGGAGCTAGTGCTATCTTCCTTCCTTCATCCATATATCAATATGCAGTATTGCAGGCTAACTCTGCCCACTGCCAGGAGTTTGATCCTGACCGGCTTAAGGTTGACTCAGCCTTCCATCCTTCCAAGGTGGGTAAAATGAGGACCCAGATTATTGGGGGCAAGAGGCTAACTATAAACCTCTTAGGGCCGTAAAGCACTGTGAAGTGGTATATAAGTCTAAGTGCTATTGCTATCTTCCTTCCTTCCCTCCAAGCGGTTAGAATGCAGCTTTGCTGGCTAACTCTGCCCACTGCCAACAGTTTGAATCCCACTACGCTCCAAGGTTGACTCAGCCTTCCCTCCTTCCGAGGTGGGTAAAATGAGGAGCCAGATTGTTGGGGGCAAGAGGCTGACTCTCTAAACCGCTTAGAGAGGGCTGTAAATCAACTGTGAAGCGGTATATAAGTCTAGGGGCCAGTGCTATCTTCGGTTATGATGCTGACGAGGCACCCGCCAAACCCCTGGCGCAGCGCCAGCTGCAGAAAGTCAATTTCCACAAGATCCCACAAGTTTCTCTTCATTGGGTGAGGGCCTGTGGCCCACAAACACAAAGGTGGGAGGGAATCTCTGTGGCTCTTCTGGGCTTGGAAAGGGGGCTGCCTCTCCTGCTTGGGGAGGATCGGGGGGGCTGAGCCCTGTCATGTGGCCTCCCCCCGCCCCTTCGTGATGCCCCCACAGGACGCCTTGCCCTTCTCCTGGCACATCCTTCCTGCTGGAGCCACAGACCCAGAACTCCGGCTGTGCTTTTTGAACCCTGGAGCTGCTGCTCGGCCAGGATTGGCTGCCAAGTGCTCAAGATATATAGAGCCGAGGTGGCGCAGTGGTTAAATGCAGCACTGCAGGCTACTTCAGCTGACTGCTAGTTCTGCAGTTCGGCTGTTCAAATCTCACCGGCTCAGAGTTGACTCAGCCTTCCATCCTTCCAAGGTGGGTGAAATGAGGACCCAGATTGTTGTTGGGGGCAATATGCTGACTCTGTAAACCGCTTAGAGAGGGCTGAAAGCCCTATGAAGCGGTATATAAATCTAATTGCTATTGCTAAGACCTATGTGCCAGCAGCAGAGGCTGTGGTTGTCGAAGCCAGAAGCTTGGGGAAAGCCCCTTGTACCCCCCCCTACAGTAACCTTACCCCTTCCCCCAGGATTACCGTATTTTTTGGACTATTTAGTCCCACTGGAGTATAAGACGCACCAAGATTTTGAAGAGGCAATTTAAAAAAAAAAAAGGTTTTTGCACACTGCATGCCTCCCAAACCCTCTGCAGGCCTTGCTTTTTGTGAAAATACTTTCGGTGTATTCGTTTTTGCCCTCCCCATCCCCTGAAAGCCTCCTAAAGGCTATGCACGTCTATTTTTGTGAAAGGGGGGGGGGGTGTTTCAAGAGGCCAAAAATGCTGTATTCAGTGTATTAGACGCAGCCAGATTTTCACCCTCTTTCTTTTGGTGGAAAAAGGTAGCTTGTTTCCCCCTCCTGCCCTGCGAGGGCTCAGTTCTTGGTTCAGCAGAACCTCCTGCCCGAGGAATGTGCGTTTTGAGAGCCCTGTCTGCCCAACAGAATGGCTGCACTTTGGGTAGGAGTACCGTCCTGTCACTCATCTGGGCTGGGAGAGGAGTGGGTGAGCAAAGGTGAGGCTGCTGGCAGAATCAGCCTCTTCCCTGGGCCAGGAGGGGAGGGGTGGAGCTGACAGGTTTGGCATCCAGCTCCGGAGGGAGGAGGCTGTGTGGAGGCGGGGAGGAGGGCTGGCCCTTGGCACAGTGGGTGCATCCAGTCGCGGCTGACCTTTCTCCTACATGCAGCCACCTGCCTCCCTCCCCTGCCCAGCCCACTGCTGGAGCAACAAATAAAGGCCCTCTCTGAACTGGTTTCACCCAGAGGAAGACGCAGCTCAGGCTAAAGCAAAGAGCCAGGGCTGCCAATGCTGGGCAGGGCTCAACGCAGCTCGGGCTGGCTGTTGAGGGCATCGATGCCAGCCGCCCGGTGCCTGTGGGAAGAAAGGGGCCCCCTCACCTCCTGTCAGGGCTGCCACTGCAAGGGTACTGCTGGAGCCGCATGTGGCTCTTTTCATCCCTCTGCTGCGGCTCCCTGCTGCCAGTTGCCTCCACAATTGATAGGGCTTTTGGTTAGGACAGGTAGAGGGAAAAGGATGCCGTGCTAGGAGGAAACTCTATGGTGGAGGGAACCAGACTTCTGGTCGGCTCCAGAATTGAAAGGGGGGCTTCCAGTTAGGACCTTTGTGGCTCATTTGAGTGTTTAAGGTTGCCGACCCTGTCCCAGGGAAAGAGTCTGGTCCTTTCACCATTTTGTCTGTTAAGGACGCAGCTTCCTCGGCAAGGAATCTTTTTCCCAGCCAAGATCTTTACGTGGCCTCTGCTGACAGGACAGGGATCAGCCTGATCCCATCGGATGCCATTTTCCTAGTCATTTCTAGGGTTAGGGTTCGCCCTGCGGTAGAGGGGAGTTTCCTGCAGGCTAGAAAAGTTCCTCCTGTTTTGTTGCCCCCCCCCCAAACACACGGCCTGGCCCGAGGAAGGGCCGCTGGGCTGAGCTGCTTGTCTTCTGTCGCTTTGCAGAGCATCTCCGGGGCCTTTGAGGCCATCTATAAGCGGCAGGGGCTGCTGGGTCTGTGGCGCGGTGTGAGCGGAGCAGTGCCTCGCGTCACGGTGGGCTCCTCGGTATAGCTGGCCACCTTTGCCTCTGCCAGGGAGTGGGTGGCAAGGCAGCAGGTGAGCAGGCTCAATGTGCGCATGTGTGTGTGCGTGCCCTGAACGGGGTGGGTCTTTGCCCAGCATCCGACTCAATTGCGGGAGCTCCCCTTTGGCCTTTCCCAGCCACCCTGCTTCCCAGGGCCCATTCCCAAGCGTCCGTATTGGCCTGCGGACCACCTGGATTGGCCCTTCCCCAGACGCTTTCTCTGGCTTTTCGCTTCCCAGTGGTTCAAGGAAGGCAGCTGGTTGGTGGCCCTTGCCGGGGGAATGATCAGCAGCGTGGCAGTGGCCGTGGCCATGACTCCCTTTGATGTGGTCAGCACACGGCTCTACAACCAGCCGGTGGATGAAAGGGGCATGGTGAGACTCGCCGCGGAGGAAGCCGTTTGGGCTGGAGGCGTTGGGTGGGGGGAACGTTACTCCGTCAACCAGTCCTGTCCTCTTCTTCCCCCCCCCCCCCCCGTTGCAGGGCAAGCATTACCGCGGCTTCTTCGACTGCGTCGTGCGGGTCTCGGGGAAGGAAGGCGTCCTGGCTCTGTATAAAGGCTTCGGCCCCGCTTACCTCCGCCTGGGACCTCACACCGTTCTCAGCCTTCTCTTCTGGGATGAGTTGAGGAGGTTCACCTACTGGCAGCAAGGTACCTGAAGACCCCAAGCTGCTCGGGACCCTCCAGCCCCAGAGAGAGCCGGACTGAGGAGAAGGGATGGGAGAGCAAACCTCCTTTTCCCAGCTGGAGCACCAGGAGGTTCGTCTGCTGCAGGTGTGTCCAGTGACGGCGGCCAGAGAAAGAAGGACACCGCAGAACCCGTTACAACCTTCAAGGAACGTTGAAGCTTCAACCACCGTCCATTTTGGGAGCGGGGGCGGTCCCAAATTCACACCACCTGAGAAAGGACTGTTCCAAGCAGACTGGATTTTACTCTTCCCCCCAGGATTCGTTACACACACACACACACACACACACACACACACACACACACACACACACACACACTTGACTTACACTCCAGGCTCAAAATCAGAGGTTGAGGATTGGTGAGCGCCTCTCCCTCTTCAAGAGTCCGCAGTGGCTGCACTTGGGCTGAAGACTCTGGTTTTTCCCACAGAAGAGGGAGATTAGGTAAAGCAAGAAAGGAAGAAGAGAGAGAGGGAGAAAGGAGGGAAAGAGAGAAAAAAGTAAGAGAGAAAGGAGAGAGAAAAAGAGAAGACAGAGAAAGAGGAGAGAAAGAAAAAAGCGAAGAGAGAAAGAAAAAAGGACAGAAAGAAGAAAGGAGCGAGAAAGAAAAGAAAAATAGAGGAGAGAAAAAGAAAGACAAAGAGAAAAAAGGAGAGAAAAAGAAGAAAGGAAAAAAGAAAGAAAAAGAAAGAAAAAGAGAGGGGAGAGAAAGTGAGAAAAGGGAAAGTGGATTCTGAGAGATGAGGAGGGGAAAGTAAGTCTGCAGAGGGACCCTGCTTTGGAAATGCTGAACTCCTTTGCTGGAGTGGCAGTGGGGGGGGGGGCTAGGACGGAGACAGGCCCAGAGTTTGGGGAGAGGGCCCATTGCCTCTTCTGACTTTGGGGAGCCAAGACAAGGGATGAAGGGGGGACAGCACAGGAGGGCCCAGTTGCAACCATTCCTGGGGTTGGGTAGTGTCCAGGTGTCGGTCCCAACACGGTCGTCTCCAGCAAGAGCAGGGGAGGCCACACTGGCCAAAGTCTGGCCATCAACGGCGCCTCCTGCAGGAAGGAAAAGGGCGTTGGGCTTCTCCCCCTCCTCCCCCGGGATTTATGGGTTGTTCATTGGAAGCATCTTTTTTCCCCCCTCGCCTTGTTGGTCGGGCAAAGTTTAGTTGGCAAAATTAGCCGTGTTTGGTTTTAAAGCCACGGGAAACGGCTGAGGCGGCAGGTCCAAGGGCCCAAGTTCAGAGATGCGAGAAGGTGTGGCTGAGAATAATTGCTGTCCCGAACCAGATGACCCTGGATCTCCTCTAGGACTCCCCAACCTTGCCCCACCTGGCCTGGCACTGCAAGATTGAGGCAAAGAATCAGCTACGGGCGCACCCCCCGTTTCTGTTGTAAAAATAATAGTAATAATAAAGGCTCCATTTCACAAATGAGAGAGAGAGAGAGCAGCCCTTGTGTGGACTGTGCACTGCCAGCCACTCTGGATCCTCATACACCAAAAGGAGGCCAGCATAAGTAGCCAAGGGATGGGTGGTGGTGGGATTCAAATAATTTAACAACCGGTTCTCTGCCCTAATGGGTAGGCGGGGTCAGCAGTCAGGTGACTGGAAGGGCATGGCCAACTCACGTCAATGGGCACTTCGTCGAGCTGTTACAATGTAATAAGGGTTAACCGAAGAGGCGGTTTCTGTAAGCAGGGCAACAAAGATTAGGCTGGAAACAACACCAGAATGTTTCCTTCCTGCTTTCCCTACAGGATTAGCCCTGAAAAGTGGGGAAAAAATAATAGATTTCTTCCAACAACCGGTTCTCCGAACTGCTTAGAAAGTTAACAACCGGTTCTCCCAAATAGGTTTGAACTGGCTGAATCCCTTCATTGGGTGGGTGGGTGGGTGGGTGGGAGACAGTGAACTTGTGAGAGGCAAAGCTTCCTGCTTTGTGTGCCGATTACTCATGCTGGGCCAGTCCAGTGTTGGGTTCCTACCACTTTTTGTCAAACGGGTAATAATTTGGTGGCCTAGATTGCTGGAACCAGCAGCGACCCAGGCCTGCCACACCCCCGCACTGGTTCTCATCCTAACGGCGCTGCCATCTTATTTTTTTGCTTCTGCGCATGAGCAGAGCAATTTTTATTGCATTAAGGGTGAAGCGCGCACAGACAAAAGTGTGTACACATTGAACTGGCGGTAATGCCGACAGAACTCATACCTGGGCCAGGCCCTCAGCAGGGCAGAGTCGCCTTCCATCTGGGGGTGATCCTGGCCGGAGGGACGGCTCTTCTGGTTGAGATAGGGGGGAGGCACTGAGGAAGGATGGATTTGGGAGCTTGCCCAGGGAAATGGAAGAGCCTGCACTCTGGCAGTGGCTCCGATGCTGCAGTGGAGGGAGGCCCGGCTCCACGTGACTCCCCCTGGCAGAAGGGCTTGGCCTGGCCTGAAGTCAGCGGCGGGCAGCTCTCCGGTCCTCCAGGTGAGGAAGGAAGCCAAACGGAGCAGTGCTTGCTCTCCAAGGCATCTCTTTAAGGGGCGTTTCATGAATACTGGGACAGAAGGCGGCTGTGGACCTTCAGACTGAGGGCGCGAGTGTCCCGGCCTTTAGCGCTTTGTGGTCTTCTGAGCAATGGACACCCGTGTTCGCACACCTTTGATTGCTTAATACATTTGTAGGGACGCGGTGGCTCAGGGGCTAAGACGCTGAGCTTGTCAATCAAAAAGGCCAGCAGTTCAGCATTCAAATCCCGAGCGCCACGTAACAGAGGGAGCTCCCGTGACTTGTCCCAGCTTCTGCCAAGCTAGCCGTTCGAAAGCACGCAAAAATGCAAGTAGAAAAAATAGGAACCACCTTTGGTGGGAAGGGAACAGTGCTCCGTGCACCTTCAGCGTTGAGTCATGCCGGCCTTGTGACCACGGAGACGTCTTTGGACAGCGTTGGCTCTTCGGCTTTGAAACGGAGATGAGCACCACCCCCTAGAGTCGGGAATGACTAGCATATATATGCGAGGGGAACCTTCACCTTTGCCTTAATATGTCTGATTCAGTGGATCCCCTAAGCTGCAAAAATGGGTGGTTTTGTTGTTTGAGTGGATCCTCTAAAGCTGGGGATAGCAATAGCAGTTAGACTTATATACCGCTTCATAGGGCTTTCAGCCCTCTCTAAGCGGTTTACAGAGTCAGCATATTGCCCCCACAGTCTGGGTCCTCATTTCACCCACCTCGGAAGGATGGAAGTCTGAGTCAATCTTGAGCCAGTGAGATTTGAACCGCCGAACTGCAGATAGCAGTCAGCTGAAATGGCCTGCAGTCCTGCACCCTAACCACTACGCCACCTCGGCTCTCAGATGCCTTCCTTCCCCCCACCCCCCCCCACCCCTTGCCTGTGCAGGAGCCCCTGCCTGGTTCCCCACAGCTCCTGCCTCAGGCTGGAAGAATTTGAGCAAAGCTCCTGAGGTCCGTGGCCCCATCATCCCCAGCCCATAGAGCGGAGCCTTGGAACGGCGGAGGTGCCTTCCGCGTGCTGCTCCTAGGAGGGCCTCCTCCCTTTTTCCATGGCAGAAAAAGGCTGAGCCAGCCTGCCCACTGTCATCGTCCCCCCTCCTCCCCCCCGTCCCCAGTTTATTTGCTCACTCTGGGCTCAAGGTCCTTTCTGTGCCGACACTCGGGAGGCTGTTGAGAGGAACCTGGGCGCAGCACGAGACACAATGCTCTCTTGGGTGCAGGGCTTCCTCCCGCTGGCCTGGACCTACAGCCTTGTGGACTCCCTCCTGCAGGGTGAGCTCTCTCTCCCCCCCACACACACACCTTCCCTCCCTCTCCCCACAGCCCCTCCCTCCTGGCTGACCTCTGCTTCCCTGCAGGGCTGGTGGGGGCCTGTGCCGTCTGCATCCTGGGCAGCCTGATGAGGATTTACCTCTACATCCAGTGCTTGAAGTGAGTGCCTGCTGAGGGGGTCCCTGGGGTGGGGAAAAGGAAGGAAGCCCACCTTCTCCAACTTGGTGCAGCCCTCCACCACCCTGGGTGGGCACCTCCCATGGCTGGCCCTTGCCTGGGTCAACCAGGAGGCCGTGCAGGGGTAGGACACTGGTCTGGTTGCCCTGTAGACCAGTGGTCACCGACTTGTGGTCCGTGGACCACTGGTGGTCTGCGAGAAAATGTTGGTGGTCCGCAGAAAAATTATTTACATTTTTTATATTGCACTAAATCAGGGGTCCTCAAACTACGGCCCCTGGGACGGATACGTGCAATGAACGCTTGTGTTGCTGCAGAGAGTCTCCCCCTTCGGGGTCTTTTTGTGGGGGGCAGAGGGGGGCAGAAATTCCAACTTGGGATCTCCTTCAGCCTCCTGGTGGGGGGCTTTGGGCGAAGGCTGGAGGGAAGAGCCGCTGGTGGCGAAGACCCGGAGGGCCTCGTTCCAGTGGGACTGCATCATGGCCTGGAACTGGCTGACCATCTCAGCCCACTGAGCCTCAAGGCGCCAGTCCCTGGCCTTGCAATCCCGCAGGTCTACCCTCTGCTTGGGAAGCCTATGCTCCTAGTCCTCAGTGAGGTGCTTCTCCTGAGCCTCCTTCTGGGCCAGATCCAATTTGAACTGAGCTGTTTTGCCAACTCTTTCTCCTGGTGGCTGCTTAGCTCCAGCAGCTGTTTCCTGTTGGGGCCCTATGGAGCCCGGGTGGGCAGGTGAGGAGGGGCTGGGAGGGGAGGGGTGAGTAGAGGCTGGTGAGGTGCCCCTTGACATGAGTGACACCGAGTTGGCCACACCCACCCAGTCACATGACCACCTAGCCACACCCACCCAGCTGGTCATTAGGCAGATCATATTAGTGGTCCATGGAATTTAAAAGTATGAATCGAGTGGTCCCTGAGGTCTCAAACGTTGGGGACCTCCGCCGTAGACCCATCTGGCTTTTCATCCTCTCCAGTGACCCCGACCGGCAGAAGGAGAAGGAGGCTCTCCGGCAGCAGCGGCCCTTCCTGGACCGGCTCCATCTCATGGTGCTGACGGCCATCTTCACCATGGTGGGGCACCGGGTGGCTGCCTTGATCGTCCTGGAGTTCTCCCTTCGGGCAGTGTCCACCATCCTCTCCCTCAACAAGGTTGCCATCTCCTTCCTGCTTCTGCATCGGGGGCTGGGGGGGGGCGGGGAGAAGTGGGCAGAATCCCAGACGCAGGTTAGAATGTTGTGCAATGACGGCTTAAGAGCTATTTGATAGGCACCAAATTCCTGCCTAAGCAGGGGGTTGGACTAGAAGGCCTCCAAGGTCCCTTCCAACTCTGTTTTTCTATTCTATTCTATTCATTCTATTCTATTCCTTATTCTAGTCTATTCATTCTATTCTATTATTTATTCTAGTCTATTCTTTATTCTATTCTATTCATTTTATTCTATTCTATTCATTATTGTATTCTTCACTCATATTCTATTCCATTCTATTCCATTCTATTCCATTCTATTCCATTCTATTCCATTCTATTCCATTCTATTCCTTATTCTATTCCTAACTCCTATTCTATTCTATTTTATACTATTCCGTTCCATTCTATTCATTATTCTATTTTATTCATTATTCTATTCCTAACTCCTATTCTATTCTATTTATTAATCTATTCTATTCTATTCCATTCTATTCTATTCCTTATTCCATTCTATTCCTAACTTCTATTCTATTCTATTCCTCATTCTATTCCTAAATCATATTCTATTCTATTCCATTCCATTCTATTGCATTCTATTCTACTCATTATTCTATTCTATTCATTAATCTATTCTATTCCATTCCATTCTATTCTATTTCTTATTCTATTCTATTCCTAACTCATATTCTATTCTATTCTATTCTATTCTATTTTTTCTATTCTATTCTATTCTATTCCTTATTCTATTCTATTCCTTATTCTATTCTATTCCTTATTCTATTCTATTCCTTATTCTATTCCACACAAACTGAGGCTTCATCAGCCACACTCCTCATAGAGCCCTTGGATTTCTCCCCATTTAGTGGGCCCCAAAGTCCCCCTGTGGAGGGAGGGGCCTGGATGCGGATGGAGCTTGCTCAGGGTGGTGGCTGAACAGACATGAGTTCTACCAGGGCCTCAACACTGGCACTGTGTTATTTTAAGCAGCCTTTTTACCGTGGCAGCGCAGTGGTTAGAGTGGAGTAGTGCAGGCTCCTTCTGCTGACTGCCGGCTGCCTGGAATTTGACAATTCAAATCTCACCAGACTCCAAGATTGACTCAGCCTCCCATCCTTCTGAGGTGGGTCAAATGAGGACCCAGATTGTTGGAGGCAAGAGGCTGACTCTGTAAACTGCTTAGAGAGGGCTGTAAAAGAACTGTGAAGTGGTATATAAGTCTTAAGTGCTATTCCTATTAAGAGCCATGGGGTCACAGTGGTTAGAAGGCAGCATTGCAGGTTAATTCTGCCGACTGCCGACAGTTCGATCAACTGGCTCAAGTTTGACTCAGCCTTCCATCCTTCCAAGGTGGGTAAAATGAGGACCCAGATTGTTGGGGGCAAGAGGCTGACTCTGTAAACTGCTTAGAGAGGGCTGTAAAGCACTGTAAAGTGGTATATATGTAAGTCTAAGGCCTAAGTAGGAAGGAAGGAAGGAAGGAAGGAAGGAAGGAAGGAAGGAAGGAAGGAAGGAAGGAAGGAAGGAAGGAAGGACGGACCGTGGTGGTGCACTGGTTAGAACAGTGGTAGTCAACCTGGTCCCTACCGCCCACTAGTGGGCATTCCAGCTTTCATGGTGGGCAGTAGGGGTTTGCTGTAACTCTGCTTTATAAATTTTATAAAGTAAATTTACTTCCCTACTTTATAAATCACCATTATTGTGGAACCGGTGGGCGGTTAGAAAATTGTACTACTAACAGAGATACAAAAGTGGGTGGTAGGTATAAAAAGGTTGACTACCCCTGGGTTAGAGTGCAGTACTATAGGCTAATATGAGCCGAGGTGGCGCAGTGGTTAAATGCAGCACTGCAGGCTACTGCTAGATCAGCAGTTCAGCTGTTCAAATCTCACCGCCTCAGGGTTGACTCAGCCTTCCATCCTTCCGAGGTGGGTAAAATGAGGACCCAGATTGTTGGGGGCAATATGCTGACTCTCTGTAAACCGCTTAGAGAGGGCTGAAAGCCCTATGAAGCGGTATATAAGTCTACTGCTATTGCTATTGCTATTGCTAATTCTGTTGACTGCCCACTGCCTGCAATTTGGCTTAGAGGGGGCTGTAAAGCACTGTAAAGTGGTATATAAGTCTAAGGCCTAAGTGGGAAGGAAGGAAGGAAGGAAGGAAGGGCCATGGTGGTGCAGTGGTTAGAGTGCAGTACTGCAGGCTACTTCTGCTGACTGCCGACTGCCTGCAATTTGACAATTCAAATCTCACCAAGCTCAAGGTTGACTCAGCCTTCCGTCCTTCCGAGGTGGGTCAAATGAGGACCCAGATGATTGGGGGGCAAAAGGCTGACTCTGTAAACCACTTAGAGAGGGCTGTAAAGCGCTGTAAAGCGGTATATAAGTCTAAGTGCTATTGCTATTTTATTGTGTCTGCTGCCCAGAGTTCTTGGCAGGCGGATGGCTAAGTAGGCATCCGGATAACAAAGAGGCCTCCTGCTTCTTGTTCCCAAGGGGGCCCTCAGCAGCCAGCTCTATCTGCTCTGCCAATACTCGCTGGGCTGCGGCGTCTCCTGCAGCCTCGGCTATCTGCAGGAAGGCGCCCCCCATCGCACCTGGAACCTCCTCCTGGCTGTCGGGCTGGCCGCGCTGCTGACCCACTACACCTGGCGCCTGGCCTGGCACGTCTCCACGATGTACGAGCTGCACTGCAAGGAACGCTACTGTGGAGGGTGCCTCTTCCTCCTTGCCACGTGGCACGGCATCCCCCGGCTGCTCTGCAATGCTCTCCGGGTGACCTTTGGGGTGGCCGACTTGGCGGCGGTGGCTCTGATCAACCGGGACTTCCTCTCGACCTCCGAGGCCATCCGGTTCTGGACGCCGCTGACCATCTGCTACACACTTCTGGTCATCTACATGCAGGGTGAGTGGTGTCTGAGTTTTGCGAACGCCGGCCCTGGCAGGGAGGGTGCCTGCAGACCCCTGTCTCGCTTGCCCTTCCCCTCCCTGGAGTGTTGGGGATCCTTCCTGAGCAGCAGATAGAAGGTGGCATCCGGCTCCTCCAGCTGAGACGCTTCCTTCCGTCCGCTTGGCCAACAGAGGAGCAGCACCACAACCCCAACCAGCAGATGGCTTTTCAGACTGCCTTTGTCCGGATGGGTGGTCTTCTGGTCTTGCTGATGACGGTGGGCCAGTGGAGGGACATCATGAACATCCTCATCTCGCTGGTGGGGGAGATCTGGTGCCTGACCCGGAGCGGAACCATGCTGGAGGTGTGCAGAAAGCAGGTGAGAGGAGAAGGAGGAAGGGGAGAAGGGAAGGAGGAAGAGGAAAAGAGGAGTAGTAAGGGGAAGAGGGGGGGAGAAGGAGGGAAGAGGAAGAGGAGAAGACAGAAAGAGGAGGGGAGGAGGAAGAGGGAGAGGAGAAGAAAGGAGGAGGAGGAGAAGAGGAGGGAAGGGGGAAGAGGGAGAGGGAGAGGAGGGGAAGGAAGCAGAGGAGGGAAAGGAGGAGGGGAAGGAGGAAGAGGAGGAGGCCAGACCGCAGACAGAAGGAGCCCTCCCTCTCATCTGCATCTCTGCTGACCTCTGGGAAGTTCCCTTTAAATGGAGCTCAGGCCTGTCTTCACCAGCTGAGCAAGAGGGGGTGGTTTTGCTCCCCCCCACCCAGTGCTCAAAGTCTGGAGGTCCTGACTGACAGATGTAAGCAAGAGGACTCCCTGTGCGGTGAGTCCGGGTGCTGTTGGAGAGAAGCTGCCCCTTCCATGTATTTTCCATCGCTTTCCGTTTCAGGATGAGAGTCCCTCTGCAGCAACATCCGGTCCTCCTCAAAGTCAGCGCCAAAAGCGCCCCTCCAGATCTGTGGCAGCAGCGCCAGAGGCCAAATCCTGAAAAAGAAGGGCCTAGAGACCGCGGACCAGGCAGCCCATGGACACAGCTCCTTCTGGGCTCTCCAGCGTTGGTGTCAAATGGGTTCGTGGGTTCCCTCTCGGGCACAGTGGCACCACTGCCCCTTCAGCAATTCCCACTCTGGTCTGCCTTCCTGGGACAGCAGAGAGGCCAAAATGGGCTGGGTCGGCAACCTTAAACTCAAAGAGCCACAAAGGTCCTAACCGGAAGCCCCCTGTTCAATTCTGGAGCTGACCGGAAGTCCAGTTCCCCCCACCATAGAGTCTCCTCCTAGTGCGGCGTCCTTTTTCCTCTACCTCTCCTAACCAAGAGTCCTATCAATTGTGGAGCCAACTGGCGACAGGGAGCCACAGTAGAGGGATGAAAGAGCCACATGCGGCTCCAGAGCCGCAGGTTCTGAACCCTGAACTAATGGAAAGTGCCAGAGAGTTGCCTCCCCTTGAGATTTTGCAGGTCAGATGGGCCCAGGGCCCCCTTTGTGGGGGGTGTGGGGGGTAGAAGCTGCCACTTGCTTTGGGAGGCAGTTGTGCCTTTGTGCGTTTAGTTCCAGCATCACATCCTCTCCCGCCCCCTCCACCCCCAGGAACTGGCAGACGGTCCTTCACCCTTGCCTTTCAGTGGCCTTGTGTTTCAGGAGGATGCAGTCACGGTTGATGATACACAGGGATGGGTTGCTGCTGGCATTACTGCCGGTTCGGCGCACAAATTTGTTTCTAGCAACGTTAGAAAAGGAAAACAAAAAAATTATATTTTTGCAATGAAGATTGTTCTGCGCCTGTGCAAAACCGAAAATCAAGATGGCACCGACGTCAATAGAACTGGTATGCGGGGTGTGGCAGGCCAAGTTACTACCTACTCATCCGAACCGGGCCGAACCGGTAGGAACCCACCTCTGATCATACACATGCGGGAAGTAAATAAAAAAGACCACAAGAGAAATGGGATTTATTTATTTTTTTCTCGCTAGTGTTGGTTTCCACACCAGTTTCTACTCTCCTGATACAACTGGCCCCTCTTCAGGCACTGTGAGTTTTGCGGAGACTCTTTGCAGGGAGCTTACTGCACCTACACACACACACACACACACGGGTGGGTGCAAGGTCTCTTCCCCTGTGGGAGTTCGGGCTGGAGCGTCTGCCCACACCAGAGGTCTGAAACAGCTTCTCCCCACATAGCCCCCCTCGATGAGAAAACCCCAAAGATTGCCTATAAGGTCAGTGATGGCTAACCTTTTTCCCCATTGCGTGCCAAACGCAAGGGGGGGGGTGTTTGTCGTGCACGTGCGTGCCCACATCCATAATTCTATGCACCCTCCTGCCCCGGGCATGCGCACACAACACCCCTCCCCACGCTTTTGGCACACGATGGCACGGTGGACCCATTTTTTGCCCTCTCCAGGCTCTAGACCCTTTCTAGGAGCCTGGGGAGGGCGAAAACAGCCTCCCTCTCCCCCCGGAGGCCAGAAATGGCCCATTTGCCAACTTCCGGTCGGACCGGAAGGCCTGTTTTTTGCTCTCCCCAGTCTCCAAGGTCTTTCTAGGAGGCTGGGGAGGGAAAAAAGCTCTCCCCCCTCCCGGTGGCCCTCCAGAGGCTGGAAACTGCCCATTTGCCAACTTCCGGTCGGATCGGAAGGCCCATTTTTCGCTCTCCCCAGGCTCCAGAGCCTTTCTAGGAGCCTGGGGAGGCCGAAAACAGCCTGTTTCCCGACTTCTGGTGGGCCCAGAAGGCCCAAATATCAGCTGGCTGACCTCGCGTGCCGTGCCCACCGATATGGCTCTGCGTGCCACCTGTGGCAGGTGGGCCATAGGTTCTCCATCACGGCTAGAGGTGAAGGGGACAGTTTCCTTTCCGGGTAACCTCTGACCCCAAGAGGTATGACCGATGATTGCCTTGCAAACATCTTTACCATGGAGGTGAGGGGTGTCCCTTTGCCTATGAGTCCAGCAGGTGGCATCCTCGAGCCAATTTTGGTGCCAGTTTGCTGGCTCAGACCTGACCCGCTTGGGGGGGAGGGGCTAGAGACAGAATGGGGAGGGGCTGGGAAAGCCTCCTCAGATTGAATGGCTAGGGAGTGCTGCCAAGGGAAGACATCCAGTCAGTCTATCAAAGGATGGGATGGTGGGGGGGAGGGAGGGGGGAGAAGGATGCCAAGGGTCGATCCTAGGTAGAGACACATATAGGGTCTCCAAGTTGGGTGTCTTTTTGAGTCCCAAGCTTAGTTAAGTTACCAGATGTCATGTGGTGAGTTTCTGTAGATGGCTAATCTTATCTTTGTAATGCAGAGTAGCTCAGGGCCCCTAATGGCCCATTGACAAAGGTGGGGACTATTAAGCGTGAGTCTGTTTCCTGCCTAAAAACATGTTTCTCCACTTCTGATCCAGGGAAATATAATATTCTATCTTTGGTCCCTTCCAACTCTGTTAATCTGTTACAATCAGGTAGGGGCAGATGGAGGGTCTCCTGCTTGGGCAGGGGGTTGGACTAGATGACCTTCAAGGTCCCTTCCAACTCTGTTCATCTGTCCCCTCCTCCCCCAAGAGGGGGGGAAATCCGGTCCCCCTACTGAGCCAGGGCCTCCCAGCCAACAACACTCCTTCCTAGCTCAGCAAGTGAAGCCTCCCCAGAGGTCCAGGATGATGGGAACTGTTGCCTCTGGCTCAAGGATGCTGGGTCCACCGACCCAGCTGTTTTTTTTGGGGGGGGGGCATCCTGCTTGGGGGTACAGAGGGCCGAGAGGGGGCCTGCGGGGAAGGAGGGTGGGAAGGAAGGAGGGCGTGGCCAGTTCCAGTGATGGGCGGGGCGCGGGGAGGGGCGGGCAGGTAGAGGAAAGCGCCGCTTTTGGCAGCCGCCCCTCGCCTTTTACAGCCACGGCGGCGGCGGCAGGGCGGGGCGCAGCTGCTCGACCCCCGACAGGCAGGCAGACGGTGCTGAGTGGAGGGAGGAGCCTAAATCGGGCAGTCACGGTGGCCCTGTTCCTGCAGGGGGCTTTTGGGGAGAGGGGCCGGGTGCTAGGTGGGAGTTTGGGGGGGGCGCTTGTTCTCCGGGAGGGGTCTTCCTGCCCCTTTGCCCCTCTCCCCAAACTCTGGCCACAGAAGGAAAGGAGGGTGGGCGAGTTTGCAACGTTGATGACAGTTGACAGATGAACAGAGTTGGAAGGGACCTTGAAGGTCATTTAGTCCAACCCTGTAGGAAGTTAAAACCCACCCCTCTCCTAGAAAAATAAAATATCCCTTGAAATATTGAAAAGGCAGAATATTATATTTCCCTGGAAGAGAAATGGAGAAACATTTTTAGGCAGGAAGCAGATTCACTCTTCATAGTCCCCACCTTTGTCAATGGGCCATTAGGGGCCCTGAGCTAGTTTACTCTGCATAACAAAGATGGGATTAGCCGTCTACAGAAACTCACCACATAGCATCTGGGAACTCAACCAAGCTTGGGACTCAAAAAGACACCCAACTTGGAAACCCTATATGTTCCTCTACCTAGGATCGACCTTTGGCATCCTTCTCCCCAACATCCCATCCTTTGATAGACTGCCTGGATGTCTTTCCTTGGCTGCAACCGGGGCCTCCCAGGCCGCAATAAAGCTTCCAGACTGGCCATTCAATCCGAGGAGCCCCCCACCCTCCCTTTCCCCCCTTCAAGGACCTACTCAGTCAAACGTCAAGGGCACTAGAATTTGCCCAAGGACCCAACAAGAGAAATCAGTCCAGACCCTTCCTATGTAATTTAAGGTGAAAGTAAAGGTTCCCCTCCTCACACATAAGTGCCAGTTGTTCCTGACTCTAGGGGGCGGTGCTCATCTGTTTCAAAACCGAAGAGCCAGCACTGTCCGAAGACGTCTCCGTGGTCACGTGGCCGGCATGACTCAACGCCGAAGGCGCACAGAACGCTGTGGCCTTCCCAACAAGGGTGGTCCCTATTTTTTCTACTTGCGTTTTTACGTGTTTTTGAACAGCTAGGTTGGCAGAAGCTGGGACAAGTAACGGGAGCTCCCTCCGTTACGTGGTGCTAGGGATTTGAATGCTGAACTGCTGACCTTTTTGATCGACAAGGTCAGCATCTTAGTCCCTGAGTCACCGTGTCCCTCCAGATGTATTAAGCAGGCAATCAAAGGTGTGTGCGCACGCGGGAGTCCATTGCTCTGAAGACCACAAAGCGCTAAAGGCCGGGACACTCGCACCCTCAGTCCAAAGGTCCACAGCCGCCTTCTGTCCCAGTATTCGTGAAACGCCCCTTAAAGAGACGCCTTGGAGAGCAAGCACTGCTCCGTTTGGCTTCCTTCCTCACCTGGAGGACTGGAGAGGTGCCCACCGCTGGCTTCAGGCCAGGCCAAGCCCTTCTGCCAGGGGGAGTCACGTGGGGCCGGGCCTCCCTCCACTGCAGCATCGGAGCCACTGCCAGAGTGCAGGCTCTTCCATTTCCCTGGGCAAGCTCCCAAATCCATCCTTCCTCAGTGCCTCCCCCCTATCTCAACCAGAAGAGCCGTCCCTCCGGCCAGGATCACCCCCAGAAGGCGACTCTGCCCTGCTGAGGGGCTGGCCCAGGGATGAGTTCTGCCGGCATTACCGCCAGTTCAATGTGTCTGTGTGTGCTTCACCCTTAATGCAATAAAAATTGCTCTGCTCATGCGCAGAAGCAAAAAATAAGATGGCAGCGCCGTAAGAATGAGAACCAGGACGGAGTGTGTGGCAGGCCTGGGTCTCTGCTGGTTCCAACAACCTAGGCCACCAAATTATTACCAGTTTGATAGAACTGGTAGGAAGCCACCCCTGGGCTGGCCCAGCATGAGCAATCGGCACACGAAGCAGGAAGCTCTGTCTCTGATGGGTTCACCCTCTCTCACCCCCCCCCCCAAATGAAGGGATTCAGGCCAGTTTAAACCTATTTGGGAGAACTGACTGTTAATTTTCTAAGCAGTTCAGAGAACCTGTTGTTGGAAGAAATCTATTATTCCTCCCCCCCACTTTACAGGGCTAATCCTGTAAGGAAGGCAGGAAGGAAATATTCTGGTGTTGTTTCCAGCCTAATCTTTGTTGCCCTGCTTACAGAAACCGCCTCTTCGGTTAACCCTTATTACATTGTAACAGCTCGACGAAGTGCCCATTGACGCGAGTTGGCCATGCCCTTCCAGTCACCTGACTGCTGACCCCGCCTACCCATTAGGGCAGTGGTCCCCAACCTTTTTATCGCCGCGGACCAGTCAGCCTTTGATAATTTTACCGTGGCCCACTGAGCGCGCGCAGGGGTGGGGGGGCGTTGTTCGCGGTTTCGGTGGAATACGTCGATGACCAGCGCTAGTAGCGTAGCCTTGCGCAGGCGCAGTTCAGTATGGCTAGCGTAGATAGCGTAGCACAAACTGCGCCTACGCAAGGCTACGCTACTAGCGCTGTCTACGCTAGCCCTACGTAGCTGCGCAGGCGCTCTTAGGTTTTTTTCAGGAATCGGCCAGCGCTGAAGCGCTGAAAAGGAATGAGAAGGGCGGCGCTGGACACAGGGGGGCGGTGGGCCGCTGGTGACGTCAGAGTGCCACCAGCGGTCCAGTAACACCCCTTGTGCCAGTTAGCCCTAATTTGCATACAGAAAGAAACTATGGCTCCCGGCCGCTGCAATGATCATGGCCCCCGGCCGCTTCGCGGCCCGGTGCCAGGTACTCCACGGCCCGGCACCGGTCCGCGGACCGGGGGTTGGGGATCACTGCATTAGGGCAGAGAACCGGTTGTTAAATCCCACCACCACCCATCCCTTGGCTACTTATGCTGGCCCCCTTTTGGTGTATGAGGATCCAGAGTGGCTGGCAGTGCACAGTCCACACAAGGGCTGCTCTCTCTCTCTCTCATTTGTGAAATGGAGCCTTTATTATTACTATTATTTTTACAACAGAAACGGGGGGTGCGCCCGTAGCCGATTCTTTGCCTCAATCTTGCAGTGCCAGGCCAGGTGGGGCAAGGTGGGGAGTCCCAGAGGAGGTCCAGGGTCATCTGGTTCGGGACAGCAATTATTCTCAGCCCCACCTTCTCGCATCTCTGAACTTGGGCCCTTGGACCTGCCGCCTCAGCCGTTTCCTGTGGCTTTAAAACAAAACACGGCTAATTTTGCCAACTAAACTTTGCCCGACCAACAAGGTGAGGGGAAAAAAAAGATGCTTCCAATGAGCGATCCATAAATCCCGGGGGAGGAGGGGGAGAAGACCAATGCCCTTTTCCTTCCTGCAGGAGACACCGTTGATGGCCAGACTTTGGCCAGTGTGGCCTCCCCTGCTCTTGCTGGAGACGACCCAACCCCAGGAATGGTTGCAAGCAGTGTTCTGTATCGCCAAGTTGCCTTTATTAGAAGGGCCGGCCCACGGGTATCCGGACCCACAGTGCCACAGGGGCCTCTCCTTGGAAGAGGCCCCTGCGGGAAACATATACAGTACATTAGCAGGTCTCTCGTTTCATTCATTAAAATTAAAGAGTCTAAAAATAAGATTTTTTTTTAAAAAAACCCAAGGCAACTGCAATTACTCCTAGTCTGACTGTTGGAAAGATTGAACTGCAATTTGAACCCAGACCCCAAAAGGTTGGGCGGGCAATCTGTGTGCAGAGTCCTGTGAGCTGTTGCCCCCCCCCACATTCCCCTAGCAGAAGGACCTTCAGCTTCAAGGGATGGGAGACACTGCCCCCCCCCCCAGGCCTGTTGCCCAATTCCCCCCACCAAAGGCTCTGCTACCAGGGAGCAGGGTGAGACGAGAGGCGGAGGGGAGCCCCGGTGGCTCCTTCCTAGCTCAGTAGGGGTGGGATGGGCAAGGAAGGCGGCCATGACAGTAGCATAGAAGCTGCAAAGGGCAAACCGGGACCAGGAAGTGGCCCAAGACTGGCTGCCAGCCTTGGACAAAAGTAACACATGCGGGGGGAGGATGATGCAGTCTGGGCTCTGGCATCTAAAAGACGGACAGCTGCCAGCCTAATGGTGCCACCTTGTGCAGAAGCCCCTCCCCACTGGAACCCTAAGCTCACCATTCTTCACGGCTATCCCTCCCATCTCCTGGACCCCGTCCTACCCTGGAGTGGCCCCAAAAATCCTGCTTCCTGCTCCCTCTTCTACCCAGAATCCCTACTGAGATGTGCCGCGGACAGCCCACCCTTGGCACAAACGCGTTGTGTAACCCGTCAGCCCAACCGATGTGAGAGACGGAGTCAATAGCAGCGGTAGCAAACAGACCCCCCTCCTGGGCTTGGAGCTGGGCTCGTGGAGTGTCCAAAGCAAGCAAGGCCCGCACCCCTCCTGCCTCAGGTCCTCCCCTCCCTCGTGCGCCCGTCCGTGCGTCCGCCTGGTGGGATCAGGCTGTTCTTCGCCTCCTGGGAGGCTATCAGGGGTCCCGGGAAGCCCGGCCGCGACATAGGCTGTCGCTGCGCTGCCACGTGCTGTGGATCAAGCTCAATGCATCCTCGCATTTCTTCCGGATGGAGCTGTCCTCGAGGGGCTTGTGCAGAAGGTCCGCCTGCAGACACAGCGGGGGCAAAAGGAGCCGTGAGGGGGAAGATGGGGCCGGCCACCAGCCTCCTGGGGGTCCCCCGTGTACAGAACCAAGGCCGCCCACCGCATGACCAGCCAACCTGGTAGGTGCTCTTCCACACAGCGTCCAGCGCCACCAGGAACCGCTCCAGTTCGGCAGGGCAGCTGAAATAGAGGATCCACGGGGGCACGTACTGCTTCTGCTCCTGGGCAAACTCCTAAAGGGGTAAGGAGAGGAAAGGTACGTGAGACCCTGGGGCTTCCTGACGCAGGAGGGCCAAGAACTTCACTTAACAAGCTGCAGCAGATGAGCCCCAGGTCTGGCAAATTCCCAAGTGTTGTGGCCCGCCAGTGTCAGCAGATTCACGGTGAGGAGGTTGGGGAGGAAGATGGGCCAGTCCTGGAGGAGTGAATGGCTCCTCCCAGAGGAAATAAAAGAGGAGCAAAAGGAGAGTGGAGTTTGCAGGAAATCATTAGTTTGCTTAATTGGTTCCCGACTCTACGAGATTCCTGGCCAAGTTCTGCATATATCAGCTTGGCAGCTCTCCAAATCCAATAAGGTTTGTGACTGTAAATCCTTCCTTGAAAGACTTTGCTGGGTGTGAATGAGCAGAATTCACAGGAAATTAATAAAAGGGTTTTTTTTGGGGGGGGGGACCAGGAGTTCACTTCATGCTCTTGGGAAGCCTTGGTCAGAACACCCCAAGAGCAGAAGGAATATGTTTCCTCCTCCTCCTCTTGAAAACTTACCAGGAGGCAATATTCCCGACCGGGCTCTGTGGAGACAGAAGCCACGTCCGTCAGCTCAGCAGTGGCCAATGAGCGGAAGAAGCTGGTCTGGCAGTCCTCGTGGCAGGTGAACAGTTTCTGCTCCGTCACCACCAGGCAGCAGGGGACGCAGGGTGCAGGAGCCATGCCCTGTGGGATGACCTGGGTGGGAAGGAGAGCCAAACCACCTTTGGACTCCTGAGGGCGAGAGGGCCCTGCTCCCGTCCAGTCACCGGGCAGCCCAGGAGCCCCAGGGACATCACCTCTCCCCGTGGCCCCAATCCCAAGGATGACCTTACCCCTTGGGAGACTGCCTGGCATAAGTACTGCATCCAGTCGGCCATCTCCTCTTCGTTTTCTGCGCTCAGCTCCAGGGAAGGGCGCTCGGTCAAAATGACCTGGAAGGAGTGGGGCTGATCTGTCGCGTTCGACCTTCGGCAACCGCCACACTGCTCCCCCCTGCAAGGGAGAGAGTTCGCGGCAAATGAGACGGAGGGGCCAGAGGTTGGGGGGGGGGGCTGGGAGGCTGCCTCATCTGGGACTCACCTCATATTCACAGACAGCAGTGGAGTGACATCCGTCCGGTCTGGGTACTGGTACAAGATGCCGTTACTGCAGAGGGAAGACAGAAACAGCTGCTGGGAAAAGGCCCCTCCCAGTTCAAACCTGGGGAACCTTTAATTAGCATACCATTATGCAAATTAAATGCTCCCTCTCTTCTCTTGAGAGGACGGGATGGGGCCCCTTATGCTGTCACCAAGAACCAGAGTCCAGGGCAAAGTAACTCTGGGGTTACACGTTTAAAAGATGATGACCATCAGAAAAGCTGCAAACCAAGGCGAAAGAAGTCGTTCGTTAGAGCAACTGACAGAAAAGGCTATCACTCCAGAAATATTACGTGACAAAGGTACAGATGTAAGGATGGTTTGGGATTCAACTACAACTTTTACAAGGAGACTTTTCACAAAGTAGAACTTCAAACTCAAAAACACACAAGAGAAGACATACTGGAGGTGATAGAGTAGAACAGAATCGAATCTAGAAGGGACCTTGGAGGTCTTCTAGTCCAGCCCCCTGCACAAGCAGGAGAACCTATACTATGTCAGATAAGTAGCTATCTAGTTTCTTCTTAAAAACCTCCAATGATGGAGTGTCCATGATTTCTGGTGGCCAGCTGTTCCACTGGTTAATTATCCTCACTGTTTGGAAGTTTCTCCTTAATTCCAAGCTGCTTCTCTCCTTGATCAGTTTCTATCCGTTGTTTCTTGTCCTGCCTTTTGGTGCTTTGGAGAATAATTTGAAGCCCATCTTCTTTGTAGCAGCCCCTCAAACACTAGAATACTGCTATCATGTCACCCCTAATTCTTCTTTTCTTTAGATTGGTCGGACCCAAACCCTGCAGCCGTTTTTTGTATGTTTTAGTCTCCAGGCCTTTGATCATTTTAGTTGCTCTTCTCTGCACTTTTTCCAAGGTCTCAACATCTTTTTTGTAGTATGGTGACCAAAACTGGTTGCAGTATTCCAGGTGTGGCCTTAACTGGGGTTTTTATAAAGTGGTAGAGAAACTCTCCAAAAAGATCATTTCACTACATATTAAATTCTCAAAAGAGCAGTTGTCTTTGATGTTAGTAAGAGAAATGAAGGTAAAATTTGCTGACTTTAAAGATGTTAAAACCACTTGATGGAAATACCGTGACCTCTGATCAAGATGGAAAAAAAACATTTCAGCAATGTTACTCTAAATTATATAACAATCACTTTGGCAAAAAAAGCTGATGAATACTTACTGTAAGGAAGCAAAATTTACCAACGATCACAGAAAACCAGAAACGCTTAATGAACAGATCTCTCTGAATACGTTGGTAAAGCTATAATGGTAAAGGTTTCCCTCACACATATGTGCTAGTCATTCCCGACTCTAGGGGGCAGTGCTCACCTCCGTCTCAAAGCCAAATAGCCAGCGCTGTCCGAAGACATCTCCATGGTCATGTGGCTGGCATGACTCAACACTGAAGGCGCACGGAACTCTGTTCCCTTCCCACTAAAGTGGTCTCTATTTTTCTACTTGCATTTTTTACATGCTTTTGAACTGCTAGGTTGGCAGAAACTGAGACAAGTAACAGGAGCTCACTCCGTTATGGTTTCGAACCGCCAAACTGCTGACCTTTCTGATCAACAAGCTCAGTGTCTTAGCTACTGAGCCACTGTGCCACTAACCCTTTGGTAAAGCTATAAAAAGGGTCAAAATCAGGAAAGCTTTGCTAGTTTACTAGTCTCTTTCTATAAACATTTCAAGGATGAACTTCTGCAATCTTTGAATCAAGTGATCAAATTCTATAAACTGAGAAGGGACCAGATAATTGCAATGAGGCTCATTATGGTATTAACGTGGCTGTCAGAGTTCCAAGTAACATATCCACAGAAAACAAAACTCCGAGGCAGGCTTATCTTTTCTATTTCTTCTTTGTTAGTTGACATTTCTATTTATTGTATCACCGCAGATGGGGACTGCAGCCATGAAATTAAAAGACGCTTGCTCCTGGGGAGGAAAGCGATGGCAAATCTAGACAGCCTACTAGAAAGCAGAAACATCACCCTGCCAACAAAAGTCCATCTAGTCAAGGCTGTGGTTTTCCCAGTTGCAATGGATGGCTGTGAAGGTTGGACCATAAGAAAGGCCAAGCGCCAAAGAATGGAGGCCTTTGAACTCTGGTCCTGGAGGAGACTCCTGCATTGAGTCCCTTGGACTGCAAGGCCATCCAACCGGTCAGTCCTAGAGGAGATCAACCCTGACTGCTCTTTAGAAGGCCAAATCCTGAAGAGGAAACTCAAATACTTTGGCCATCTAATGAGAAGGAAGAAGGACTCCCTGGAGAAGAGCCTCATGCTGGGAAAGACTGAGGGCAAAAGACGAAGGGGACGGCAGAGAAGGAGGTGGCTGGATGGAGACACTCAAGCAGCCGGTGTGAGCTTCAATGGACTTCAGAGGATGGTAGAGGACAGGAAGGCCTGGAGGAATGTTGTCCATGGGGTTGCGATGGGTCAGACACGACTTTGCAACTAACAACAACAATTTATTATACTTGCTCTTACGGTTTTTACTTTGTTAAGAATGTCTTCAATAACAATTCACAATAACAATTTTTTAAAAAAAGGAACCCGAGTGTAAGCCAACCTTCCTTCCGGCCCCGTCCATCTCCTCCTCACCTGAGCACAACAAAGCAGGGCTTCCAGACTTCCTTGCCCAGGTAATTGGTTCCTGCTTTGTAATTTAGCACACCTTCCTTGACGATGCAGTTTTCGGTGGACAGGTAGTGAGACAAAGGTGGGCCGGGATTCTCATCCGTGGGGTCTTCCCAGTGAACAAGGCCATAGAAGTGGACCACCACTTCCGAGATCTACCAAAGGCAAGTCAGCCGCTTAGCCAGGCTCTGAGCCACCAAAGGAGCCCCTGCCCCAAATCCCTGGCTTGGCTCCCCCCCCCCACACTTCCCAAATGGAGACAGGGCTGGTGCATCTTTCAGAGGGAAGGCTGCCTTGGGTGGCTATAGCATGTGGAACTCTTCTGCGCTTGGAAGGGAAGAAGGAAGTGGTGGGATTCAATTTTTTTTACTATCAGTTCTGTGGGCGTGGCCTGGTGGGCAATGGCAGGGGAAGGATTCTGCAAAATCTCCATTCCCTCCCCACTCCTGGGGAAGGATTCTGCAAAATCCCCATTCCCTCCCCATTCCAGGGCAAGGATACTGCGAAATCCACATTCCCTCCCCACACCAGGGGAAGGATTCTGCAAAATCCCCATTCCCTCCCCATTCCAGGGGAATGATACTGTAAAACCTCCATTCCCTCCCCACTCCAGGGAAAGGATTCTGCAAAATCCCCACTTCCTCCAGATCAGCTGGGACTCGGGAGGCAGAGAATAGATGGGGGCAGAGCCAATCACAGGTGGTATTTGCCGGTTCTCCAAACTACTCAAAATTCCTGCTACTGGTTCTCCAGAACTGGTCAGAACCTGCTGAATACCACCTCTGGAGGAAGGGCAGGAGGAATACGCACCTCCTGCTTGGATTCCTGAGCCACAAATTTGGCCAGCGCCAGTTTCTCCATGGTGGCGTCGGTCAGGATGCTGGGGTATGGCGGCTCGCGGCAGCCTTTGATCATGGCGGACCTCAGAGAGGTCAGGAAGAATCTGCAGGGAGAGGGGAATTAGGGGCCCTGTGCCCGACCACCGAAGGAGGGGGGCTGGATTGAACACAGGTGCCTTGGCCCACCAGTGGCCAACAAAGCTGGTGGCAGACTCAGACAATGAGGAGGTTGGGGAGGAACATGGGCCAGTCCTGGAGTCTGGGGAAGGCTCTGATGAGGGTCCTGTGTGGGAGGCAGAGAGGGGGCCAGAGCCGTCTGGCAGTTAACAAGTGCCTTCAGAGTCAGAGATCAGTGAGGCAAAAGAACAGCTGGAGCCTGTTCCCAATGTTCGCATGTGCAGAGCTGCCAGGAGAAGGGAACAGCTAAGGAAGAAGGGCTGACTCGACAGTAAAGGCACAAGTGGATGGTGAATGGCCACTCCAATCGGGAATAAAAGAGGAGCGAAAGGGGAAGGGAACTTTGCAGGAGACATTTAGTTCAATTCATTAGGGTGAAGATCTATTCCTGGCTTCTTGCCAAGTAATTGCTGCTACAGCGTGGCGTTTGGAAGACATTGGCCTGGCAGCTCTCCAAGCCTGATAAAAGGTCTGTAGTTGTAAAATCTCTTTAAAGACTGTTGGCCGGGACTTTGCTGGAGAGGAATTCCCTTTAAACTAAATAAAAGAGGTTTTATCAGGATGAGGAGTTGGGTTCGTGATCTTAGAAAGCCTAGTTCAGAACAACAGGATTTACTGAAAGAGAGACAAGGTGACCACATTAAGGGGGAGGGGAGATACGCGGCCTGCCCTAGCCCTTACTCAGTTAGGGTAGCGTCTGCCGTTTCCAGCAGGAACTGCTTCTGGCGGTTGGTGCAGACCAAAGTCACTGTTTGCTGATCCAGACCCACCTGCCGGGAAAACAAAGGCCCATTCAAATTTTAATTTTTTATATTCGTTATACATATTAATGCGTGAATGGTGTGTTATCTGGGTATTCTACATTCCAATACATATAAACTTAATCTTATTACTCATAAATATTACATTTCATTTCCATTATTTCATATTACTTATACATTTTTATTATCACCCTTCCTTTCTTAACCTTCTTTCTATCTTTTGCTATTTTTCCCCTCTATTTTTATCCCTACTAACTTTTCCCTCCCTTTCATATCCCTATAATATTCAAAGACGTGTTTTTCACCTCTTTTGTTATTCATGTACCCTTAATTCAATCAAAATTTCATCTTTCATTCTTCAATATCTCCCTATACATTTTATCATTTATACATTTAGAATACTTCTATTCATGTTCTTTCCAGTTCTTCAACCCATATTATTCTATTAGTACATGTTTAATGTTTTTGTGAAAAACGGGCCCATTTTCATTCGTTTTGCTCTCCCCAGTAGCATTCTACAGGCCTCCCAAACCCTCTGCACGCCTCAGTTTTTGTGAAAAACGAGTCAGTTTTCACCTCATTTTTGCCCTCCCCAGTCCTCAGGAGCACTTTGCAGGCTTCCCAAACCCTCAGTGCATCCATTTGGGCAAAGGAGGTGGGGTCTCGAGAGGCCAAAAATGCTGCATTCAATATATAAGACGCACCCAGATTTTCACCCTCCTTTTTTAGGGGAAAAGGGGCATCTTATACTCCGAAAAATATGGTATTTATGATATTATCCTGAAATCTATCACACCGCTAACCAAATCGTCTAACCCATCTAATTCTAATATTAATACACATTAATTGAAATATATTCATATATTCTTTCACTCTACTTTCTCTTATCCATCATCTCTTACCCGCATCTGAACCTTTAATCTTATTTTCTTTTTAGTTTTCCTTCCATTTTAAGCAAAAGCCCATTTGGAAGGAACCCTTAACCCCTTGGCCTCCGGGAGGGGAACTCTCAGCCCCTGCAAGGTTGGGGCGAGACGGCCCCTCCCTCCGTCTACTGGTCTTGTCCCGGGAAGAGGCAGAGCCCCAAGCAACCCTCAGCAACTTACAGAGATGTAGTCCAGCTCATTATAGGACACAGCCTCCTCCACCATGTAAGGCTTCTCGGCAGCTCCTGGGGATGAGAGAAACAGGGCGCAGAGTCATCCACACAGCCAGTGCTTGCACCAAGAGTATTTATCGGGACCAGCTGATCAGGAGGGAATGGGGATTTTGCAGTATTCTTCCCCTGGAGTGGGGATTTTGCAGTATCCTCCCCCTGGAGTCAGGAGAGAATGGAGATTTTGCAGTATCCTTCCCCTGGAGTCGGGAGGGAATGGGGATTTTGCAGTATCCTTCCCCTGGAGTCGGGAGGGATGGGGATTTTGCAGTATCCTTCCCGTGGAGTTGGGAGAGAATGGAGATTTTGCAGTATCCTTCCCCTGGAGTTGGGAGAGAATGGAGATTTTGCAGTATCCTTCCCCTGGAGTTGGGAGGGAATGGGGATTTTACAGTATCCTTCCGCTGCCACGCCTACAAAGCCACAGGCCCCAAGCCACGCCCACTGAAAGGGTAGTAAAAAAAATTGAATCCCACCACTGAGGGTTTCGCCACTAAGCAAGGCTCAAGGCATTGCTCAGAGGCAGGCAGTAACCGATAGCACTTCCACAGGGAGTTACCTTTTCGGATGAGGTATATGTAACAGTCAGTCAGGAGCAGGTAAAGGAGCTGGAGGGTCCCTTCCATGTGCCCTGTGCTCATCCGGATCATCTGTTCGGGGGGAGAGAGACCTCTGTTACTGACCCCGCAGCAGAGATATGAGAACAGCTTCTCCTTAGATCTGAAGAGGTCCGGCTCCCTTCTGAAGCCTCTGCCCCCACCCACCCAAGGAGTTAGGGGCAGGGGAGAGCGGGAAACACACTCATGTTCTGACCCAGGCTTCCTGAGAGCCTGAAGCAAACTCCTTGTCCCGACAAAAAACCCTTTTAGTAATTTGCTGTAGATTCTGATCATTCACATCCAGCAAACTCTTTCAAGGGAGGATTTACGGTCACAGACCTTATCTGGCTTGGAGAGCTGCCAGGTCGATATCTGCAGAACTTGGCAAGGAGTCTTGGAGAGTCACAAACCAATTAAGTGAACTAATGGTCTCCTACAAACTCCACTCCCCTTTTGCTCCATTTTCATTTCCTCTGGGAGGGGCCATTCATCGTCCACCTGTGGCCTTCCTCCCAAGTCAACAGCTGTTCTTTAGCTGTTCCTTTTGTCTGGCAACTCTGCAGGCACACACTGGGAACAGGCTCCAGTTGTTTTTCTGACTACTGATGTCTGATTCTGAAGACAGCTGAAGGCAGCTGACCATCAGAGTCTTCCCCAGACTGCAGGATGGGCCCATGTTCCACCCCAACCTCTTCACTGTCCGAATCTGCTGCCAGCTAAGCTAGCCGCTGGCAGGCCACACAGCTCACAAGGGGCTCAGAAGGTGAAGCAAGGCCTACCGAAAGGCTGGCGGGGTCTGTAGTATCTTTGGGACTGGCCACGGTAGTAAATCTTTCCAGCTTGATTTTCCTAGTTTCTCTTTTAATGGCCTCTTTTCTCGGGGGCTTCCTTTCGGTTTCAGCCACATCCATCTGCTTTTTCAAAACAACCTGGCCTTCCTCTTCCTCCTGACTGATTCTTTTGATTTCCATTTTTTGCTTGTCGGATTTTAGGTTTGCCTCCGCGAAACGTCTTTTGCGAGCCTCCTGCTTTTCGAGATCCACCGGATAGGCCACTTCACTGGATGGATCTGCCTTCAGGTGCTTCTTAGGCTTCAGCTTCCCATCTTTGTCCACCACCTCAATGTGGCTGGCCAGGACCTTCTCTTTGGGCACTTTGGCTCTGATGGAGTCGAGCTTCAGCGGTTCCAACTTGGTCTGATCCACTTGGGAAATCTGCATTTTCTGATCAGGCAAAGGAGGTTTGATGGGGTCACTCTCCAGCTTCCCTCTTAATTTCTCCAGCTGAGGCTGGTCGAGGACCTTCCCTTCCTTTTTTCTGACTTGGGTCAGCACCACGCACGGCATGAGATCCAGGCGGTTCTTGGCAGCTCCCTCCCTCTCGGCTCTTTCCCGGCTCTGCTTGCCGCTGCCTTTTGATTTCTCGGGGCTGGGCTCCCTTTCATTTTCCGGGTCGGTTTCCGAAGACGGGGAGCTGGGAGAATGCACTTTGGCCTTGCGCTTCTGCTTCTCCGTTTTCTCTTTTTCAAGCTTCTCCGGCTTCTCTTTCCTCACCAGGCGCTTGTCTTTCTCCGGCCGCTCTTGTTCGAAAGCACGTTCTTTTTGGGGTTTTTCGTTTTTGGCGTATCGCTCAAGGCGGTTTTTGTCCAGTTTGTCGTAGCGGGGCGGAGAAAGGGAGCTGCAGCTTCCACTGCGCTCAGATGAGCAACTGTAGATTGGCTTCTCGGAGTCGCTCTGGAACTGCTCTGATTGCGAGGGTGAGGCGCTGGGGCTCTGCGACAGCTGGGAGTGAGCGGGGCTTTGGCTCCTTTCCAAGGGCCTCCTTTCGTGCTCTCGGTCAGACTCGAACCACTCACGCTGTCGGTAGCTGTACTCCCTGATGTCTTGCTCGTAAGTGTCTCCCCTGTAGTCTCGGTATTTCCAGGGATCATCATAATACCATGGGTCGTAATAGTCTCCCTGGTAAGGATCCCAATCGGCGTAAAAGTCCCTGCCTCGAGCCGGGTATTCTCTCCGAGGGACTTCTGGATACGTCCCCGGTGTCCGGACAGCCTTGTAATAGGTACGATCTGCAGCATAATCATAGGAGCCTCTCCTTTCATCCCTGCCAAAGCCAGAGGGGGAGGGGGGAAAGGTTAGCTGACACTTCACAGGATGTCATGTGCAAATTGATCACGGTTCACATAGATTCAAGTGAAGGCAGCTTAAAAGGGAGCAGGGTTTTAAAGAAGAGCTCATCCCACTCTTTTTTTATATATATATTAAAAGTTTTTATTTTTAGACAGACATAGACAAAACCATTTTCAATTACATGTTTTACAGATGGCACCTGCTAAAATCTCAGCAAATACCTCTCCAAAATGTTGGAAATATGAATCAATACATGGAACATATTACCACTTATGGTAGACTTGTGAGAAGGGTAAATTTTTTTGGAAAAGGATAAAGAATTGGCTAGAGGCAATAACAGGAGTCAAAATAAATTGGGAACCCAAAGTTTTTTTTACTAGGAATAATGACTGCAAAATATAAAAAAGAAATCCAGTATTTAATTTTACATATAATTATGGCGGCGAGGATTGCCTTCTCTCAGAAATGGAAAAACAAATTAATTCCAAGCGAGGATGAAATAAGAAAGGTTGTGGATTGTGCTGAAATGGACAAATTAACAAAACAAATCCAAGAAAAAGAAGAAACAGAATACTACCAGATATGGGATAAATGGTATACAGTTGCAAGAAAAAGCATGTGAACCCCTTGGAATTACGTGGAGTTCTGCATGAATTGGTCATAAAATGTGCTCTGAACTTCATCTAAGTCACAACAATAGAAAAACACAGTCTGCTGAAAATAATACTACACAAACATTAGATATTGCCATGTTTTAATTGAATATAACATGTAAACATTCACAGTGCAGGGAGGAAAAAGTATGTGAGCCCCTAGCCTAATGACTTCTCCAAGAGCTAACTGGAGCCAGGGGTGAGCCAACCTTGACTCCAATCAGTGTGATGATATTGGATGTGTTGCTGACAGCTGTCCTGCCCTTTAAAAACACACACCTGTTTTGGGTTTACTGGTTGCAAGAAGCACTGTCTGATGTGAACCATGCCTCGCAGAAAAGAGCTCTCAGAAGACCTACGATCAAGAATTGTTGACTTGCATGAAGCTGGAAAGGGTTACAAAAGTATCTCCAAAAGCCTTGATGTTCATGTGTCCACAGTAAGACAGACTGTCTACAAATGGAGAAAGTTTAGGACTCTCCCTAGGCGTGGTCGTCCTGTAAAAATGACTGCAAGAGCACAGCGCAGAATGCTTCATGAGGCAAAGAAGAATCCTAGAGTGTCAGCTAAAGACCTACAGAAATCTCTGACACATGCTAACATTTTTGTTGACATATCTACAATAAGGAAAACATTAAACAAGAATGGAGTACATGGGAGGACATCACGGAGGAAGCCATTGCTGTCCAAAAAAAAAATTGCAGCAGGTTTGAAGTTTGCAAAAGAGCACCTGGATGTTCCACAGCACTACTGGTAAAATATACTGTGGACAGATGAAACCAAAATTGAGTTGTTTGGGAAAAACACACAACACTATGTGTGGAGAAAAAAAGGCACAGCACACCAACATCAAAACCTCATCCCCACTGTAAAACATGGCGGAGGGAGCATCATGGTTTGGGGCTGCTTTGCTGCCTCAGGGCCTGGACGGATTGTTGTCATTGAAGGGACAATGAATTCCAAGGTTTATCAAGACATTTTTCAGGAAAACGTACGACCATCTGTCCGTCAACTGAAGCTCCACAGAGGATGAGTGATGCAACAGGACAATGACCCAAAGCATACAA
This sequence comes from Thamnophis sirtalis, assembly GCF_051295495.1. Lineage (NCBI taxonomy): Eukaryota > Metazoa > Chordata > Lepidosauria > Squamata > Natricidae > Thamnophis > Thamnophis sirtalis. The sequence goes on from NW_028261395.1 coordinate 39,199,280, forward strand.
GTAATTCAACACACAATGGCTTCAACAGCACAGAATACGCCTTCTGGAGTGGCCCAGTCAGAGTCCTGACTTCAACCCGATTGAAATGCTATGGCATGACCTTAAGAGAGCGATTCACACCGGACATCCCAAGAATATTGCTACACTGAAACAGTTTTGTGAAGAGGAGTGGTCCAAAATTACTCCAGATCGTTGTGCAGGTCTGATCTGCAACTACAGGAAACGTTTGGTTGAGGTTATTGCTGCCAAAGGAGGGTCAACCAGTTATTAAGTCCAACGGTTCACATACTTTTTCCTCCCTGCACTGTGAATGTTTACATGTTATGTTCACTTAAACCATGGCAGCATCTAATGCTAATGGTTGTGTAGTATTATGTTCAGCAGACTGTGTTTTTCTATTGTTGTGACTTAGATGAAGTTCAGAGCACATTTTATGACCAATTCATGCAAAACTCCACGTAATCCCAAGGGGTTCACATACTTTTTCTTCCAACTGTAGGTGGATGGAGGAAAGAAACAAGGATCAATGAAGGAAGCCAATAAAGCCCAAAAACTGTAGCTAAGGAGAATTAACACATATATATGCATCTAAGAGATTTAAATTTACTAGAGGTAATCAGTGAATATAGAAGACAGATGAGTAAAATAAGAGGGTTAAGAATGGTGAAATGCAAATGAAATATACTAGAAGGGGAAATAATATAAGGAGAACAGTATCGATTGGTAATTACTATTAGAACAGGAAGCTCCTGTTCGCATTGTATTGTGTAAATGTGGTGTACGTCTAAGTTTTTGTCTGTGTGTATTTTGCATGTTTGTAAATAAATAAAAATTATAAAAAATAAAAAATATATAATCCCAAATGACCATAAGATTTTTAAAAAAAGGAATGGAAAAAGAGAAAGAAAGGAACAAATCTTCAGGCTCTTGAATGCCCTAATCCAATTGGTTCCAGATGTTTAAAAAGAAAAAAGTAAAAACAGGTAAATCACAATAAAATAAAATAAAAATAAAAATCTTCAGGTTCTTCTTTACCTTAATCCAATTCAGTGGAGCAAAATGACAAAATCCAGCAGAAAAAAGGAAAGAAATATATGCCTGTGTATAAATCCAAAAAAAGGCAAAAAATAAAACAAAACAGAAAAGGAGCACTCCCTCTTTAAGAAAAGGAAAGGAAAAAGCCAGACTTCTTCAGCAAAAGGCCTCAGACCAGCTGAGAATAGCTAAGTGAAAAAGAAAGTAAGGAAGTAAAAAAAAAAATGGAAAAGGAAAACACTGCAACTGTATAAAATCCAAGGCTCTTATGTTAAGTTCCAAACAAAATTGGCAATTCTCTTTTTCAAGGTCACTGCAATCTTCCTTCTTTGAACTCCAAGTTTTCTTTCAACCCAAACTCCACGCACTGATAGCATCCCAAAAGAGCACCTGTATAAACAATCCATGCTCATCCCACTATCATTCAATAAACAGGCTCCGCGTCCTTGAAATGTAATGCCAAGTATTAACTTTTCTCTAAACAGTCATACTAAAAAAAGAAAACAATGTTTCCAAGCCTCTGGGTGGCAGTGTTAGTTATTTTCTTCCACTTTCCTTTCCTTTCCTTATACTAAAAAAAAAGGAAAATGAGATTCAAAAAAGAAATACAGTAAAGCATTGAAAAGAAAGTAGAGGGAAAAAAGTCTTAGACAATAAAAATTGTTATACAAGTATATAAAAAAAACAAGGAAAAAAAAACCAGTCCAGTTAAAAAGTAGAAAGTGTTTGTAAAAATCCAGCCAAATTCCAGCAATAAAAAGGAAGAAAGGAAAAAAAAATCAGCTTGATTCTGGCTTAATCTCGCCAATTAACCTCTTCAGTCTTCAGTTTTAACTTTACATTTAATCTTTTAGGGTGTCCTCTCAAATAATAATGAAGAAAAATTCTCTCATGAGATCGACACACTTTCATGCTTTCTCTTCCATTCCGGAGCTGTTCCTGACTTCAACAGCTTTGATAGCTGCCTTGCAGCCAGCAGAAAAAAGGGCTTCTCTTGGATCAACCAGGGACTTTGCAATGTCCCTGGGACCAGCAAGATGCGCCCGTCTCTATCACCATCTCTACGGGACGGTTTAGGCAGGAGTGGGATATTAATGGTATATATCAGTGATGACGAAACGTTTGGCACTGAGTGCTGAAAAGAAAACGCACACGCTCATCCAGGCCACAACCTGGAAGAGAAGCTGCCCACCAGAAAATGAACTTCTGGTTTCTAGCGCGTGCATGCATGCTGGTCAGCTACTCTTCCTGTTTCTGGTGCGTGCAACAATCAGCTGGCCAGCACACATGCTCCTGCCGGAAAACGGAAGTCCAACTCTTACAGTTACCGTCATTGCCGCATGCACCAAGTGATCATTGTGCGCGCATGCGCACCAGAAACCCGGAATAGGAATGGGCGACACCGCACATGCTAGGTGACATGGCTCCGCATACCACTTTGGGCACACGTGCCATAGGTTTGTCGTCACGGGTATATATAAATAGAAAGAAAAGGTTGGATTTAAAGTCAATAGATATTCTTCTGAACTGACCAATATTTTATTTTAGGTATTCGTTTCCACTTCAACAACCAGAATGCTACGGGACACAAATTAAAAATTCTGCAAAGCAGACACTTTACTGCAGAGAAGAAAAATACACCCCTATTCAGTCGAGAATTGCTTTCCAATTCCAAAATGTGGAGAAAGGCAATGTGTGCCGAGAGAAAGACCTACCTTCTTTCTGTAAGCATTTCGTAGAATTCTCGAATGTCCTGACCCGTTTTCTCCATAGACTTATAGAATGACAGTTGGCTCTCGCGGTTCGCAAAATCCACCTGAAAGATAAGAATTACTCAGGCAGGCCGTTCTCCTCCACTTAGGCTAATTGCCAGACATGAAATGTGAAAATATTCCCGCACAGGTTTACTCCCCCAAATGCAACCATGAAAATAATGGGGAAAGCCAAATTCAGGGGGACAGGCCCCACCCCAAACTGTCCTCAGCAGAAAAATAAAACATCTGCTGCTCTGGGGAAGATGCTAACTTTCATAGAAGCTTGTCAGTTAATGGAAGCCTCACAGTTTCATCTTGGACTGCTTGATTGTAACCACAGGGACCCCATCCTGTGGCCCACTGAAACAGGCAGAATATTCTCAGCAGGTGTTTGTTTGGCTATCAAGCTCTCTATGTCCCCCAGTGCAACTTCTGAAAATGATCTCCATGTGCCAAAGCCAAAGAAGCCCAGGAACCCTCTGATTGATAGAAAACCAAGGGTCAGCTCTCAGGGGCCAACTGCTAAAAGGCTGAAGGCAAACACTGAAGACAATCATCCCAACGACACTTCCTAGCTTTCCTACTACTGTCATCTAAGAAAGCTGCAGAGCAGGTTCAAACTGCTGGAGCTGCTAGGTACGAGGGGGCTCACGGGACCATCCCTGCTTCACTGGCAGGTTCAGGTCCTGAATGGAGATGAGACGCTACAAGGACCTCCTTGGTTTCCATTAATCTGGAGGCAGAGAGAAAGGCAGCATATGGAAATACACAGCCCTTCGACCACCAATTCCAGAATTGAGGCAAAATAACAAGGTACATGATTAATCTTCCGTTAAGAAGGTTGCCCCATAAACACAGTCCATATAGGGAAGGGGGAAAAGGTAAAGGGAAGGAAAGGAGGAAGGGACAAGGGAGAGAAGGGACGAGGGAAGGAAAGGAAACCTGAGCAAAGCAATAGCAGATTAGAAGTCAGCTGTAGGACTGTTGTAAATAATGATCACTCTGGTTGGGATTATTTTATGTGGGATGGCTAGGAGAAAATAATCTGTGCCACACAGAAATTCCCTTACATATTTTTTTTTAAATGGATCTAATTTTGAAGCTAATTTTGCAGACCTTAACTTTATTCCCGCTGATTTTCCTCCCCTTGGTCTCGTTGACAGCCGCCTGTGCATATTCTATCTCATTGTAGAGAACCAGAGCCATGCCTTTTAAGCGATCAAACACCACCTGTAAAAATAAAATGAAAAACGAAATAAGAGGGAAGAAAGGGGAGGAATCGTCATAGTAGCTGAAGTCAAAAGAATTGTGTCCAGCGAGCGGAGCTGGCAGCAGATCCGGACAGTGAGAAGGTTGGCGAGGAACATGGGCCAGTCCTGGAATCTGGGGAAGACTCTGATGAGGGCTCTGTGTCGGAGGCAGAGAGGGGGCCCGAGGCATATGCCAGTTATGAGTCTTCAGAGTCAGACATCAGTGAGGCAGTTGGAGAGTTGGAGCCAGTTCCCAATGAGCGCATGCACAGAGTTGCCAGACAAAGGCAACAGCTAAAGAACAGGGGTTGACTTGGGAGTAAGAACACAGGTGGATGATGAATGGCCCCTCCCAGAGGGAATAAAAGAGGAGCAAAAGGGGAGTGGAGTTTGCAGGAGACAATTAGTTCGCTTCATTGGTTCGTGACTCTCCGAAATGATATCAGCCTGCCATCCCAACAACAATGAAAGCATGCCATCCCAACAACAAATCATGCCCTTCTAAAGTCAAAGTTCAACTCCTCTTGAATCTGAGTGGTTTCATTATCCAGAAGTCATAAAATTCTTCACACTGGGCCTTTCAGACTTTTTATGAAAATTGACTTTTCTATCTTTAACATGATGCAATGATGTGGCAAAATATCTGATTTTGATTGTTGGATTTTTTTTTAAAATAGCAATAGCAGTTAGGCTTATATACCGCTTCATAGGGCTTTCAGCCCTCTCTAAGTGGTTTACAAAGTCAGCATATTGCCCCCAACAACAATCTGGGTCCTCATTTTACCCACCTCGGAAGGATGGAAGGCTGAGTCAACCCTGAGCCGCTGAGATTTGAACAGCTGAACTGCAGAACTGCAGTCAGCTGAAGAAGCCTGCAGTGCTGCATTTAACCACTGCGCCACCTCGGCTCGGATTTTCACTGCGTAGATGCAGATGTGAACTCTTACTAGTGGTTGGACTCAAAATGGGTCTTTAATTAATTATGTTCAATTTGTAATAATGAAAATACATCCTGAATATCAGATATTTATATTACGATTCATAACAGTAGCAAAATTACAGTTATGAAGTAGCAACGAAAATAATTTTATGGTTGGGGGTCACCGCAACATGAGGAATTGCATTAAAGGGTTGCGGCAGTGGGAAGGTTGAGAACCACTGGTCTAAGATGAAGACCAGATCACTTGCAATTTATATTCTTCCTTTTTGATTTTCATTCCTTTTATGTCTTTTTCTTCTCTTATATTTCTATTGAGGACTTCTAATGTTAACACGAACAACAGAGGTGATACTGGACAACCTTGTTTTGTCCTTTTCCTTATTTCAATAGAATCTGTCAGTTCTCCATTTATCATTATCTTTGCTTTTTGTTTGCGATATATAGTTTGTATGGTTTGAATGAGTTTCTTAACAAAGCCCATCTGCTCCAACTGTAACAACATAAATTGCCAGTTCACATTGTCAAAGGCTTTCTGCGCATCTAGGAACATCAAAGCCATTTGTTTTTCGGGATGTGCCTCATAATATTCCAAAGTGTCCAGAATTATTCTCATAGTCTTTGTCTCTTTGGCAGGAACCCATTTTGATCAGGATGAATAAAGTTATTTAAATATTTTTTGAGTCTTTCTGCCAATATTGAAGCAAATATTTTATAATCTGAATTTAGCAGGGAAATAGATCTATAGTTCTTAATTTGATGTGGGATGGACTCTTCTTTTGGCACAAGCGTAATATATGCTTCTGACCACGATTTGGGTATCCTCATCTTTAACATAACTTCATTCATAAACACTTTTATTAATTTGCTGTCAATTCTGCTCATTCACATCCAGCAAAGTCTTTCAAGGGAGGATTTCTAGTCACAGACCTTATCTGGCTTGGAGAGCTGCCAGGCCGATATCTGCAGAACTTGGCCAGGGGTCTCAGAGAGTCACAAACAAATTAAGCGAATTAATTGTGTCCTGCAAATTCCACTCCCATTTTGCTCCGTTTATTTCCGCCTTACTCTCAAGTCGACCCCTGTTGTTTAGCTGTTCCCTTCGTCTGGCAACTCTGCACATGCACACACTGGGAACTGGCTCCATCTGCCCCATTGATGTCTGATCCTCGAGCTCTGCCCACATGCGCCTTCAAAGATGGCCATCATCCAAAATGGCGATTGTCAACCGCGTGGTCCGAACGCCGGAGCCGGCTCCGATTGAGCCGCTCTTTCCTAATCCATCGGAGTGTCCTGCGATCCCCTCCAATGGAGCAGGGGATCGAACAGTGTAGCGGCCTGGAGCCCCCGCCTGCAACCGCCCAGCGGCTCGGGAGCTCCCCACTAGAGCAACAAGCCCAACTTGTGCAAACAGCTTCTGGGCCGAAGACTGAGCTTAATCTGGGAAGTCAGGAGGAGGAGTAGAGGGAGTGGCCTCGAATTCTACCTCAGTCTCTAGGCAAATGGCCATGTTAATACCCAGTTGTGACTCCCCCCATGCCTCACTTCAGAGACGAGTGAAAGAGTGGGAGAGAGAAAGAGAAAGAGAAAAAAAGAGAAAGAGAGAAAGAAAGAGAGGCAAACTCATGCAACGGAAGAATGGCTCACCTACCTTCACCACTGGGCCGTAGCGGAAGAAATGTCGCGTCAAATACTGATCCGTGAGGCTTGTCGCTAGTCCGTCCAGCCACACGCAGTTGGTAGGCATGCTCTTTCCAAAGCCCAGCTGGACACCCAAGTGGAAAAGAGTCAGTCAGACAAGTAACACACCATTAAACTCATTTCAACAAAACCATTATGGAAATAATCATGCCTCTGAGGCGAGCATCAACAAATCCGACCGTACTCTCTTTGATGCCATTTAGGCAAGCTCACTCCCTGGCAAGTCGATTAGGATACACTTTCCTTGCGTGGTGCCGTGAAACAAAGCAATTAAGGGGGAAGATGGGAAATGCGCCCTGCCATTCGGCCAGTCAGGGTTCCAAATAGCATCCAAAATTAAATCAGAGTCCGAGGCAAAGGATTCCTCAAAGTTCCAATTTATTAAAAGAGCCATGTTGGCACATCTGGGAAAACCTGAATCTGAAAGCTTCCAGGTTTCCCCATCCAGTTTGAAAGCTCAACATCCTGCCCCCACACCCACGAGTCCATCACATGGTCCAATCTTCCACTGCCACACTGGCAGCTTCCACCCATCCAGTTCCAGCCAGGTGGAAAAACAAAGATGACTTTGGCTTTCTAAGAAGAATGCTATTATGGCTACATATCACCCAACTCCCGTCTTCCCACAATAGAAAATAGATAGTAGAAAGTATGGCAGGCCTGAAGTCCGAAAGAAAAGATGGCTTGCAGGCATGACAGGGGCAATGTTTAACCTCTGGGCCAAGCCTGCCAACAAGGTGGCCCAGAAATGCCATCGAGAGGAGAGAAAAGGGAACCAGGAAGAGTGGGACTCGCTGATTCATTCCATCTGCATGCTGCAGCATCTACACCAGTGGTAACAGTAACAGAGGTATATAATACAACTAACAAAACTCATATACTGTGTTTCCCCGAAAATAAGACAGGGCCTTTTCTTTTGAAAACCCCCCCCCAATGCTTGGCCTTATTTTCATGGAGGCCGTAATATGACATCGTGGTGAAACAACAGACTTTCCTGTGTCTCCGGGATCACCGTCGAATTCCAGTCGCCTGGATGGTCCAACTGGACCTAAACCGTCCCATGGAGACAGTGACAGGTAGGGGTATAACCTGTCGATCCCAGAGTCACCCCCAAAGTCTCTGGTGATCCGGGAAAAAGCCTCTCTTGCCAGCAAGTACGAGTCAGCCATTAGGCTGCTGGAACTGCTGACAGCTCCATAACGCAAGGGCAGGAGAGAAGCATATCGTTTTGGTGAGAGTTTTAAATTCTTTTCTTTATTGGAGAGAGAACACCCTAAATCTGGACATTTAATTTAAAATAAAGACTGATGAGAGAGCAAGTGGCGGACTTAAGGCATGGTCAATTGAAGGTTTCCTTTTTTCCCTTTTTACTGCTGGAAGCCTGATTGGACTTTCATTGTAATTCACTTTTTAAATTGGACTGGCTCTTTGCGCTTTGTTTTTACTTTCTTCATTGGACTCTTTGGAAACATTGATATAATTAAGTTTTAATTGTCTTAAGAATTTTCTTTCTTTTTTTTTCTTTTGCTTAATGAAGTATTGTATTTCTCTTCCTGGCTTTCTTTTTTCTACTTTAAAAAAAAAAAAGGCAGAGAGTAAAAGACAAAGACTGAGAGTGGGAAATTTTGAAACAATGTTTTTACTTTTCCATGAATGTTTGGAGAGAAGCTGTTCTTTTCAAGGTTACTTAGTCAAGGCTTGATAGTGAGAGGAACATGGTTGTTTATACAGGTGTTCCTTGTGAAACTTTCAGTGCCTGGAAATTTACCTTGAAAGAATAAATATTTTTTTTTTAAGGGAAAGCCCAGAGTGACCTTGGAAAAGCTTTCACTTTATAAAAGCTTTGAATTCCTTTTCTTCTTTTTTTGCTGGCAGTATTTACCTTACTCTGTTATGGAAGTTGTGACTCCTGTTTGTCTCCTTTTTCTTTTTTGAATTTTTTTTTTGAGTCATGTTAGCTTGTTTTAAGTGAATTGGGCTAAGGGAAAACTTAAAACACTTTTTTTCTTTTCCTTTTTTCTTTTTCATAATTTTTGCATTTTTATATCTCTATATTTTTACCGTGTTTCCCCGAAAATAAGACATGCCCTGCTACTAAGCTCAATCGGGCTTTTCAGAGCATGCACCATAATAAGCCATCCCCTGAAAATAAGCCCGCCCCAACTATTTAAGCGCATGTGCAACTGGTCCCCGCCATTACCACTATACTACCTACCGGTACAGCGGGGCAAAAAGAGGGCGCGCCGCAAAAACAGCAGCAGGCCAGCAATGCGATCACCCCCTCCCGCCTGTTCCTTACAAACAAACAGTAAAGATAATGATAAATGGAGAACCGACAGATTCTATTGAAATGAAGAAAGGTACGAGACAAGGTTGCCCACTATCACCTCTACTTTTTGTTTTAACATTAGAAGTTTTAAATAGAAAGATCAGAGAAAAAAAAGAAATAAAAGGAATGAAAATCAAAAAAGAAGAATATAAACTACAAACATTTGCAAATAATCTGGTTCTTATCCTTGAGGACCCATTAGAAACGGCACCCAAATTGATAGAAAGAATAGAGGAATATGGAAAAGTAGCAGGTTTGAAAATAAAGATAAAACGAAGATTTTGACAAAGAATATATCATCAAGGCAAAAGGAAGAATTGGCGGAAATGTTGGAGATTCAAGTCACAAATAAGGTCAAATATTTGGGGATATACTTAACTGCAAGATGCAGCACACTTAAAGAGAATAATTATCATAAAATTAAGCAGCAGATTGCGACTGACTTGTTGAAATGGGAAAACCTACAACTATCAATGATAGGGAGAATATCAAAATGAATATCCTACCCAGAATCTTATATCTGTTCCAGAAAATTCCAATTAGATTAAGGAGAGACTATTTTGACGAACTAAATAAAATACTGCTGAAGTTTATTTGGCAGGGGGGAAAAGCAAGAATAAAATTAAAATTGTTACAAGATGCTAGAATAAGGGGAGGATTGGGCCTACCTAACTGGGAATTATATTACCAGGCAACGTCTGAGGTGGGTTAAGGAGTGGATAACATTAAGGAATTCCAGATTATTGACTGTAAAAGGACATGACTTACTGTTGGGATGGCATGCTTTTTTATGGTATAAGGGAACTAAAACACAGAGTTATTTTAGAAGACACTATTTACGGAAGGCTTTGTTACTGAATTGGGAGAAGATCAAAAGGCAGGATTATTTAAAAATTCCAGTCTAGCTATCAACTATTGAAGCTTTTTCATATCCAATAATATGCAAAAAGAAACAAAAAGTTAGATATGGTGAAATATTGAATGCAGAGGATGAACTTAAATCTATGCAAGAGTTGAAACAGGAAGGAATAGGAATGAATTTGTTTCCATATGTGCAAATACAATCTAGATATGATAAAGATCGTAAAATGGAAGGTTTCTATGATAAAATGACTGAATTAGACAATATTTTGACAGGTACAGATGAAAAAGTAATTAAAAAATTATATGGACACTTATTAGAGGTTAGGTTAAAGGAAGAACAAGTTAAAGAAACTATGATAACTTGGGGGGAAAAATTTGGACATGGGATTGAACTAGAGGAATGGCAGAAATTGTGGTCTGAAAATTATAAAATGACAATGTCAACAGCATACAAGGACAATATATAAAAGGTGTTTTACAGGTGGCCCCTACCTCCAACGAGAATAGCAAGAATGTGTTGGAAAAGTGTTGGAAATGTCAGACACCGGGTTCATATTACCAGATGTGGTGGACTTGCATAGAAGCTAAAAGATACTAAAATCCACATGTGGTTGGAGAAAATGATACGAAAACACAGAGATTTTTTTTATTGGGAATCATACTAGAAACATATAATAAAGATCTGAAATATTTGATTGTAAATGTTTTAACGGCAGCTAGAATTGTATTTGCAAAATATTGGAAAAATGAGAAAATACCAACGCAGGAGGAAGTTATTCAAAAAATAATGGAATGTGCTTAAATGAGTAAATTGACATTTGAAATTAGAGAACAAGGAGGTGAAAAATTTTATAAGGTATGAGATTTGTTATATCAGTAGTTAGATTAAAAAAAAGGAAATGAAAAATCTTGGAGAAGTCTTTCATATTGTAATAATAGAATGAGATAGGCGATACCATAAAGACATATTATTATTAAATAGATTTGTATTCAATGGAATATTGGTATATATATGAATCAAATATCTATATTTTGTTTAAAATGAAGGAATAACAATTGTAGTTGAACATATGATGTATAATAATAACAATGCATCTATGTAAACTTGATAGACAATCTGTGACTTTATATACAATTGAAAGTGGTGATGCACAAATGCTTGTAACCAAACACGTGCTATATGTATATGTAATTAATGATGGTTTTATTTTCATGTTTTGTTTGTCTTAAAATAAAAAACTTTAAAAAATATTTTTGAGGCACAGGAGGTGGCGAGCGTGGTCACCTCATGGCTGCTGCTGTGTTGCAACATTTCCCGAGGGGGCTTATTTTCGGGGAAACAGGATAAAGGTTAATATTATAAGCAATTAGACAGTATACGTGGATGGAGTCACTACTGGAGAATGAACAATAAACAAAGATGACAACACTCTCCAGAAGAGCTCTATCTTAAACAATCAACCTTTCGTTAATAATCTAACTATCGGAGTCGAATAATCTGACCTGAGCAGCAAGTAAGTAAGAGGCAGGGTCAATAAATCCCGGGACACCACCCCAGAGCCGTGCCCTAGAGGGACCTCCACGTACCTTGAGGCGATTGTTTCCAAGATATTCTCCATCCATCTTTTTGATGGCTTTGCAGACACTGGCAATATCGGAAAACTGCAGGAAGGCATACTGAGGAATCCCGTTCACTCTCTTCATGTCGATATCCTGGTGGGGGAAGGAAAGCATTAAGGGAGGGGTCGGCAACCTTAAACACTCAAAGAGCCACAAAGGTGCTAACTGGAATCCTCCACTCCATTCAATTCTGGAGCCAACCGGAAGTCCAGTTCCCCCACCATAGAGTCTCCTCCTAGCGCGGTGTCCTTTTCCCTCTACCTGTCGTAACCAAAAGCCCTATCAATTGTAGAGCCAAATAGAAAACCTGTCCCTTGCCATAGAGTCTCCTCCTGGTGCACCATGCTTTCTCCCCAACTGGAAGCTACTCTCAAAATTGTGGTGCTGACCGGCGACAGGAAGCCGCAGCAGAGGGATGAAAGAGCCATGTGCAGCTCCAGAGCCACCGATTGCCGACCCCTGGTCTAGACCGACAGCATCATGGGAGCAGCTGGATCAGGCAGGACGCTCCCTAAAGAGGAACAGACACCCCAACGGCAACTGACACACACCAGATTGAACTGCCCTATCAATGAACACTCCCTTTCTTTTCTATGCCTGAATGCCAAGATCCGCTTCCTTCCAATGTCTTTCTAACACTGGTAGAAGCATTGAAGGCAGTGCCGAAGGGAGGCTCATAGCACCCTGCACCAACAACTGGAGGCTCTTTGCCCCTGTGCCCAACAGCCCAGCCAGCTCTCATTATTGAAAGTGAAAATGTAGCCATTCCATCCAGTTTGCACTTGTTCTTCCTTGAGCTGGAAACAAGAGAGGAAAAGGACCAGCACACAGTGGAGAAGATGGGACCAAAACTCCAGAGGCTACTTTTCCCCTAAAAGTTCAGAGTTTTTACAATGTTGTATCATCACAACATCTGCCAAGATTCGGTTGGCACTTTCCCCTCACTACAATTCCTCTTCCTCTCAAGTGCCGTCCGAAGACGTCTCTGTGGTCATGTGGCCAGCATGACTCAACGCTGAAGGCGCGGAATGCTGTTATCTTCCCACCAAAGGTGGCCCCTATTTTTTCTACTTTAATTTTTTATGTGCTTTCAAATTTCTAGGTTGGCAGAAGCTGGGAGAAGTCACGGGAGCTCACTCTGTTATGCGGCGCTGGGGGTTCAAACTACTGAACTGCCGACCTTTCTGATCGAGAAGCTCAGTGTCTTAGCCACCTGATGATTTCTGTATTAAAGGACAATAAAATCTAGCCCTGGATTAGGGTCTTTTTGAACATGTTTTGACACAGAAAGAGAGCTAAACTGCTTGTACATACCACTATTCCTCCAAAACGCTGGAAAATGTTACAAAGCTCATCACATGTGGTGGTTTTTTCAAGGTTGCCAATGAAGAGAGTTCTAGTCGCTTTAGGATGAAACTCGTCGATCCTTTCATCCGGTGGCCGGAATTCATTCTCGCTTTCGGTTTCTGAGGGCAAAAAACAAAAAAAATAGCATCTTCCAAGACATTTTTGCTTCTACGAATCTTCTAGCGGTTATTTGGCTCAGTGACCCCCCCCTCCCACTCCAAAGGTTTTTGCACTAGGAGATGCCAGAAGGTAAGAGTGGCCTGGAAATCCCTGAGACAATGAAAATGTAAAATAAAATTCGTAGCCAAAAATAAAATAAAATCCAGCAAACTAACCTGGAAATATAGCCGAGTGAACCACTTCAGAAATTACTTGGCCGCCATTTTTGATTTTCTAATTATAGAAGGCCAACACACAAATAAAACCAGCTAAGGCTGCACTGTGCTAAATAAAATGAAAGTGGGACAAGTAATAGGGCCGTGATGGTGAACCTATGGCATGCGTGTCCAAAGTGGCATGCAGAGCCATTTTCTGCAGGGGCATTTTCAGGATGATTGGGGAAGATTTTGGGCCAAACACGACCTGAAAAACAGCCCCAAAAGTGGCCTGTTTTTTTGGGCCGTTTTCAGGCCATTTTCTGGTGCTCTGGCGCCTGCGAAGACCACCTGGCAGTGCCAGAAACCAGAAGAGCAGTTGGCCATGGTGCACGTGCCCATAGAGAGGGGTCTGCGTGCCACTTCTGGCACACGTGCCATAGGTTACCCATCACGGGTTTAGACAATTCCTAAGCTGGCTTTGAAATGGCCTCGAATCTTCTCCATTCCACCCAAGACGTTCTGATCTGCTACATCTTTGGGGCCAGAGAAAGCTGTGGGTAGGTAGTTCCCCAGGAGTCAAGGAGGCCTTCCGAGGGGGCTCACCTGGCCCTATCCAAGCCGTCATTTCAATCTGCATGCCGAAAAACAGCTTCCCTTTGGAGGCGTTCAGAGCCTTCTCCTGGTCCTCCTGCTGCCGGAAGAACACCAGTCCGTATCGCTCTTCGGAGGCCCCGTGAATCTGGACACAAGTCACCTTCCCGTACTTCTTGAATTTATGGAACAGCCCGTCCTTGAGGCTGGTGTCTACACCGCAAGGGGCAAATCAAAAGAAGGCATGGTCATCTTTGAAATCCACAGCGTGTCAGACCTGGAAGCCATCTTTTCCTTTTTGGATTTCAGGCCTGCCACACTTTCTACTGTGGGCAAATTGGGGGAGGGGGGATTGCATGGAGTTAGGTGAGGTGTAACTATAACAACATTCTTTCTCAGAAAGTCAAGGTCACTTTTGTCCATGCACTTGGACGGATGTGGATAGGAGGGAGTTGTCTTTGTGGCAATGGAGGATTGGACCATGTGATAAGATTTGTGGGTGTTGGGACAGGGTTTTGAACTTTCAACCGGGTGGGGAAAGCTGGAAGCTTTCAGATTCGTGTTTTCCCAGATGTGCCAACATGACGTCTCTAATAAAGTGGAACTTTGAAGAAACACAAGTTTTCTTTCGTTGGAGGTGGTGTTTTTGGAACCCTGACACAGTGGTTCTTTAGCTTGAAGCTTCTGTTGGTATCTTTTTATATCCATCATTAATATAACAAGAAATCCAAAACACTCCCACGCCTGCTGGCATGGCCGCGACAATCACCTACTCCCCCCCCCCTCCTCTCTTGAAGCAGTCCTTGCCTGTATCTACTGTAGGTAGCACCTGCATTTTGGCTGGGAGGCATAGAAATGAAAAAGAAGGCCCAGCCTTCTAAAAGCTGAACTATTTCTGTTGGTCAAAAGATGGGTTTTACTGTCATGTAGCCCCACCCCCTTCCCTATGATGAGCAGAGGAACGTGCCTCAATTTCCTTGGGGGGTAAAATCTCTATTATGATGTGCAAAGGGAGCCAGTCTATCCAAGAGCAGTTTCAGGAAAAAAAATCAAGCCATCTACCGTGTTTCTCCCAAAATAAGACAGAATCTTATTTTATTTAGACCCCGAAATAAGCACTTGGCCTTATTTTCAGGGAGGTCTTATTACAGCAGTTCTCAACCTGTGGGTCACGAACCTTTGGGGTCGAATGACCCTTTCGGGTCGAATAACCCTTTCACAAGGGTCACCTAAGACCATCCACCTCCAACAGTGTCAGCGATGCTCAGGAGCGTGTCCTGAAGCAGCAGGTGCATGAAGAGCACCAGGTGGTGAAGCAGCCTCCTCCCGGCTCCGGGCATAACCACACCAGGGAAAGGCCAAGGCACTGAAGTGGGAGAGAGACGGGTTTTTATGGGTGGTGGATCAATCTTGGCTCTGACGACGTCAGAAGCGAGCGTGGTCATCAGTGCTGCTTCAGCCCAGCCGCCTGTACAGGGGCTCAAAGGCACCCGGAGAGCAGGAGACCGGCGGGGCATCGGGCCACCCGCTTCAGCCAGCTCTCGCCCAGGCAAGCGCATGTCGGGATTCAAGCCTTTGCCGCCCCCGCTGCCGGTCCTGTCCTGTGAGCTAAACTGAGCTCAGAGGCTTTTTGGTCCCAGGTAAGGGCCGGCAGGAGAGGCCAAGCCCCACCCACCCATTCCTTCCATCCCGAGGAATTCCACTTGGGACAGAAGCACAGTTCGATGTAACTTAAGCCTCTGTTTAAAATCCCATTAAAGGGCAATTTCTTAATCTGTGTTAAATCGATTGCTCTCATGAATTAACCGCTACGTGCTCCCATGCCTGGTGTAATGAGAAGAAAGAAAGAAAGAAAGAAAGAAAGAAAGAAAGAAAGAAAGAAAGAAAGAAAGAAAGAAAGAAAGAAAGAAAGAAAGAAAGAAAAGGAGGGAGGGATGGAAGGAAAGAAAAAGAAGAAAAGGGAGGAATGAAAAGAAAGAGAAAGAGAAAAGGGAGGGAGGAATGGAAGGAAAGAAAGAAAGAAAACTGGGTGGGTGGGTGAGGGGAATGGAATGTAAAAAAAGTAAACTTAATAAAGCGAACTGCTGCTGGAGGCAAGCAGGGAGGTCGTTTTATCCTGGAAAATCCCAGCCTGGCTGATTTTCTCCCAAACCAAGATTGGTAGATTAATCACTATGCTTTCATTATGTTCAATTTGTAATAATGAAAATACATTCTGCATATCAGATATTTACATTATGATTCATAACGGTAGCAAAATTAGAGTTATGAAGTAGCAACGAAAATAATTTTATGGTTGGGGGTCACCACAACATGAGGAACTGTGTTTAAGGGTCGCAGCATTGGGAAGGTTGAGAACCACTGTCTTATTATTTTTTGAGGTGCAGAAGGTGGCGAGCGTGGTCATCTCATGGCTGCTGTTGCCTTGCAATATTTTCGGGGAGGGCTTATTTCAGCGCATGCGCTCAAAAGCCCAATTGGGCTTATTATCCGGGGAGGACTTATTTTCGGGGAAACAGGGTATTTTCAAAATGTAGGTCAGAGGAACCAATAATGTAATTATAAAGAGGTCGTGTCTCATTCAACTGGCTTTACATGTTCTGGCAGAGTGTTCTCGTCAGCCTCGGCATGGCTGGGTGGAGTGGCCTCTGCGGTGCAGGGAGGCTGCGTGGGACTTGCCTGTAGAACGCACAGGAAGATTCTGGACCTTAATCCCAAAACTTTTACGGGGTTCATCTTTCTCCAGAGGTGGAAGCAATTGGGAGGTGGGGGCTGGAACAGCCGTCGACTGAACCGAACGGGCTGAGGATTCGTCACTAGAGTCGCTGCTACAGGCAAAAAAAAACAAAAAACAAAAAATGAGACCATGAGAAACGCAGTTAGAACAATTATGGCGAGGTTCCAAAGAGACAAGCAAGACATCAGGCTCGGCTTCTTCTCCAATCCCATATATTGCTATGCGTCACCTTCAAGGAAGCACGAAGGGGTAGGGTACAAGTGGGAAAGGATTTTAGGGCAAATCATAATCCAAAATCTCTTTTTTAACTCTTCGGTGGAGGGAAATAAATCTTCCATTTTAATAGCAATAGCACTGAGACATATACCACTTCACAGTGATTCACAGCCTTCTTTAAGTGGTCTACAGAGTCAGCCTCTTGCCCCCAACAATTGGGATCCTCATTTGACTGACCTGGGAAGGATGGAAGGCTGAGTCAACCTCAACTCAAGGCCATAAACAAAAGATGCCGTTAATAAAGAAGAAAGAGGGATAGTCCAGGCAGTTAAGCCAGTGCTGAATGAAAATGCAGAAAACTCTATCCCCAATCAATCTTCCGGGATCAATACCGGGACTCAAAGCAAAAGACACCCCACGCCTGCAGAGGGGGGATGATACCTGTCCCTGCTGGTATTGCTGCTGCTTCTGATTGGATCGCTGCTCGAAGACCGGCTCCTAGAACCGCTTCTGCTGGGCGATCGAGTGGATCTGGATGCTTGGCTCGCCAGCCTCTGGGGAGACTGTGTCCTGGACTGGGAGGAATGGGGGGACCGGCTCCTGCTGTGCTGGTAACTCCTTTCTGGCCTTCTACCTCGGACCTCCCTGGTGAGGTCATCCCGGTAGATATCCCTGTGTACCACGCTGGGCAACGTAAACTGCTCCCGAGCCCGAGGTTCGTAATGATGGTCATGAGCATCAAAGCGGCTCAGGTTACGACCCCGAGAACTGTAATAGAGTCCGTGTTGCAAAGTCCGTTCCCGAGGATCCCGGTAATAATCCTGGTCGTAATGTCTTGTGCGATCAAATCCTCCTGTCCCCCGTTCATGGTGTCCATAGGCACTAGACTCATAAGCACGCTCCCTGTTATCTGAAGCCCTGCATTTAGGAGGGGAAAAACAAAGCATGTCAAATCAGAGAAGGAGAACAATGACACAACAACATGCAAGCACTTAATGCAGGGTTGGCTGTTACTGCAAGTCATCAAATAATTCCAGTATTTTCTGAATAACTTTCCTCCTGCATTGGTGTTTGGTGTTTTCTCGTTTTTCCAATTTTTTGCAAATATAATTCTAGCCACTGTTAACACATTTACAATCAGATATTTCAATTCTTTACTATATATTTCTGGTAAAATCCCCAATAAGAATATCTCTTGTTTGAATTCTATGGTTTTCTATCATTTTTTCCAACCATGTGTGAAAATATATAATTATACACACACACACACACACACACAGACACACAGAAAAAAAGAAAAAAGTTCCTTCATTTTCCAGCACTTTAAAGCAACAGGACATGAAACTAATTTTGAAGGAACCAAATTAATCTCCAAAACAGAACACTTCAACCAGAGAATAATTATGGAATCCATCGAAATAGAGAAATACTCCCACAACATGAATAAACGTGACCATGCCTCCCGCCTACCAGACATCTGGAAACCAGCGCTAGTCAACAAACGAACCCCATCCACCACCCAGGTCATTACAACACAAAAGAACAACGGACACACAGCCAGCACCTCAGCCACACAGGATGATACGAAACAGCCGACCAATCTACAAACATCAACTCCATCTACCAATCAGGATGCAACTACACAGCCAATCAACCCACAAAGCCAGCACTCCATACACACCCCACCAAGATTCATAGAAAGACAACAGCTCCAACCATGCCTTTTACACACACACACACAAACACATATATCCAAAAGAAAGCAGAAAAGAAATATACCTTCTTTAAAAGAAAAAGAGGGGAAAAACCCCCAGACTTCTCCAAAAAAACTCAATCCAATTAATAATAGCTTAGTGAGGGGGAAGTAGAGAAGTAACACTAATGAAAAAAAGAAAGAGTAAAGGGAAAAAAAGAGAGAAGAGAGAGAAAAGAGAGAGAGAAAAGAGAGGAAAAAAGAGAACACTGCCACTATATAGAATCCAAGGCTTTTTTGTTAAATTCCAAACAAAGTTAACAATTCTCTTTTCAAGGCCCCTGCAATATTCTTTCTTTCAACTCCAAGCTTTCTTTTAACTCGACTCCAACCACTGATAGTTACCCAGAGGAGCACCTGTATAAACAATCTTCCGTGCCCATCCCACTATCATTTTCAATAAACAAGCTCAGAGTCCTTAAAATATAACACCAGCTCTTACTTTGTTCAAGATTATCAAATGCTCAAAGAAAAGGAAAACAATGTTTCGAAGCCTCTAGATGCCAGTGTTACTTATCTTCTTCTACTTTCACTTCCCTCCTTATATTCCAAACTAAAGGAAAAAAGAATTTTAAAAAAAAGATACAATAAGGCAACGATGGCAATGCCAAAAGCAGAGGGAGCACAGGGGGGTCGTGCGCTGGCGTGCTACACCCATGCTATACCCGTGACCCCACATGTTTTTTGCCCTCCGGAGGCTTCAGGGAAGAGAGAAAGCAAGAGAGAGAAAGAGGGGAGGGAGATGGGGGGATGTATGCATGTATATATTTGGAGACAAATCAAATCAAATGTAAATGCAAGCAAGAAATACAGAATTTGGCTCAGATCACTAGAGTCAATCCTGCTGCCTGGAAAGCAAGTTCTTTGGAACAAGAATCATACGGTGCTCAGCACAGCTATTTCGACTTGGCATGGGGTTGCTGTGGCCACTTGTGACTGATCTTCAGCTCAGACTTACTCCACATTATCCCAGAAGAACTTCATGCTGAGGGATACACTTCTTGCCATCGTTAATATTCTCCCGCCGTCAGGGAAGTGAGATCAAATTAAGCTCCTCAATACAGGGGCAGCATCCTGATGCCCAGGTTTCCAAAATCCCTCTGCTCCCTTCCATTCAAATAAGTACACCTGGCAACTTTCCCCCTATTTACACCCACTCCCTGAGTTTTCCACTCCCAAGAGAGACACAGGGAGGGAGGCGGAGAGGGGGTGATTGCATGGGGCACCTTGTTTTGCACGCCCAGCTAGTCAACTCCCCCGGCCCTGCCAGCTTCTTTAGTGTGCGGTGGCTGTGTGTGTGTGAGAGAGAGTCTTGCCAAAGAAACTGCTGCTGCTTCTACCTGTATTACTACTACCGTGTTTCCCCGAAAATACAACCTGTACTGAAACTAATGCCTTGCCACATTTTTCAGATGGGCAAAAATATAAGCCCACCCCCCCAAAATAAGCCCCCTGGACAACCCCCCCTCCAGCCAGGCAGAGCACTGTTCACCGACCTAGCGGTATTCCGAAAGCACCAAGCTGCAGGAGCCGGGGGTGGAAGGTGCTCACGTTGCTTGGCGCCTTTGGGATACAGCTAGGTTGGGGAGTGGCATTCTGCCTGGCTGGAGGGGGGAGTTGTCAGGCGGCTGCTGCCTTGCGAGTGCGCTCCCGAAGAACCGGGCACAGCCTCAGGGGCAAAGCAGCCATGAGGTGACCACACTCACGAGCAGCCGCCCAGCAAACCCCCTCTCCAGCCAGGCAGAGCGCCATTCACTGACCTAGGGGGTATCCCTAAGGCGCCAAGCCACGTGGCGCTCTGCCCACCCCCCAGCTCCTGCGGCTTGGCACATTATGGATACCCCCTAGGTCAGTGCATGGAGCTCTGCCCGGCTGGAGAGGGGGGTTGTGTGAACACCTGTTCCACCCCGCGCAAGAATGCCTCCCAGCCTCACCATGCTCTGACCCAGCTCTCCCTGCAGGGTGCCGCCACCGCCACGCTCCAAGTATAACTTATTCTCCAGCTTCCAAATTCCAAAACTCAACTGCCGAGTCTTCCAGCAGTGGCCACTCTAGGAGTGCACTCTATGGTTGTGGGCTGGCTGCTGGAAGACTCTCTGTCCAGACAGGTGTACTTATTTGAATGGAAGGGAGCAGAGGGATTTCGGAAACCTGGGGCATCACAACGCTGCCGCTGCATTGAGGAAATTAACTTGATCTCACCTCCCTGACGGCGGGAGAATATTAACAATGGCAAGCAGTGGACCTCCCAGCATGACGTTCTTCTGGGATAACGCGGGGTAAGAATCTTCCACCCTAGAGTGGCTCAAAAGGGATCTATTTTGCAGATGGGGCTTTTGTCTCCTTGGAGGCAGCCCGCCCAATGCTCCTGCCTCCACCCTGGTGGGGGTGGGGGGGAATGGAGGCAGGGGCAGACCAGGAGATGGTGCTGGTCTGTTTCAGGAGGACGAGCAGAGAAAAGCACAACATATGCAGCTGGGATCAATACTGGGATCCAAAGCAAAAGACGCCCCATGCCTGCAGAGGGACAACGATACCTGTCGTTGCTGTTTCTGATTGAATTGCTGCTCGAAGACCGGCTCCTAGAACCGCTTCCGCTGGGCGATCGAGTGGATCTGGACGCTTGGCTCGGCAGCCTCTGGGGAGACTGTGTCCTGGACTGGAAGGAATGGGGTGACCGGCTCCTGCTGTGCTGGTAACTCCTTTCCGACCTTCTACCTCGGACCTCCCTGGTGAGGTCATCCCGGTAGATATCCCTGTGTACCACACTGGGCAATGTAAACTGCTCCCGAGCCCGAGGTTCGTAACGAGGGTCATGAGCATCAAAGCGGCTCGGGCTGCGACTCCGAGAACTGTAATAGAGTCCGTGTTGCAAAGTCCGTTCCCGAGGATCCCGGTAATAATCCTGGTCGTAATGTCTCGTGCGATCAAATCCTCCTGTCCCCCGTTCATGGTGTCCATAGGCACTAGGCTCATAAGCACGCTCCCTGTTATCTGAAGCCCTGCATTTAGGAGGGGAAAAACAAAGCATGTCAAATCAGAGAAGGAGAACAATGACTCAACAACATGCAAGCATTTAATGCAGGGTTGGCTGTTACTGCAAGTCATCAAAAGGCCAACAATGATCTATTTAGCAGACTGAATGAGCTTGGTCCTTTTACGTGCACGTAAGATAGGTCTGGCACTGACTCTGCTTCACTGCTTAAACAGAGCCAGCTTGATGCCTCCTTGCTAGATTTCTACCCCATAATCCCTGCCTCGCAGCACAATGGCTAGGGATCATGGGAGAAGAAGGCTAACGAACCTGAAAGGCATCCAGAACTAAGCTTCTATGGACAGAATTGTGTACCACAGTCCCCAAATGATCTTGTGCAAGATAATTTAATTTCAGCAGTTCTATTTATCTATTTCTGGGATGAAACACAACTATTTAATGTGTTTCATTCTATGACTATCCTAGAATCCTGTTGTTAAGGTGTTGGCATTAGCCACAAAATTGTAGAAAAAAAAGCAATTTATTTTTAAAAGCTCACTTGAAATCTAAGAGTCCTAGGACAATGTATCACCTTAGCTAAAGTCAAATCTCTGCTTATCTTTGTAATAATGAAGTCAAGATACAGCCAACTAAAAGTCACAGGTATTAAGCTCCGAAAACAAGATAAACAATGTTTCTGTGTGCTGGTGAGAGTGGTATTTTTAAAAATCGCTTCAGACAATAACAGGATGGGATATTTTAATAGTCAATAAAACAAATTGTGGCCATTTCTGTATTTTACATACAGAATTATGTTTACCATAAAACTATGTCGTCAATTATGTACTATGTAGAATTTAAAAAAGAAAGTTATGTTGCTAAGACAACTAAGAGCCTTGGTGACCTGCCTTGGCCACGAAAAGGCCTACAATAATTTAGTGCTTTAATTTAGAGGGGTCACTGAATGGCCCGTTTTGTAGTACACAACTAGGAAAATAGACGAAATAATTCAGAACAAACATGCGCAGATTAAGCAATAAAGCCAGCGCTTGTATTAGTTACAAAAGTTTCCTACAACCATTCAAGGAAGGAGGAATTCAAATCATTCCCCCTTTTACTTCCAACCACCTTCCTTGAAAAGTAATTAGCAGGGACTGCAGTTCTCGGTTAACTCATCCTTCTCTTGACTGTCAGGTCAAAACGCATGGACCTGCCTTCTCCTCCCCACCTCCAAAAGTGAATTAGGTTCTCCTCCCTTTCCACTTTATGCTCCTGCTATAACCATAGTGCAAGCCTTAGGCCACTTGTCCCCCCCCATAGGGAGGAGGAGGAGGCGGCCCTGAGTGCAGGTTAAGGTTTTTGTCTGCAGTCTTGCTTTTCCAGCAAGTCAGAGCTGCCTCACAAAAGAGCAAAACAAAAAAACCCCTATAAGGCAGGCGTTTTAGTAGGTGTCACAAACATTTGCAGCTCCATGCAAATAAGACCACATATTGTCTCAGTGTGTATAAATATTTAAATATTTCTCTCGCCCTCGCCTTTTGAAACAACACTCAACACACACCCTGCAAAAATGATATCAGGGAAAGCTGATACAATAAAGTAACAAAAAAAAGAGAGCAAGATTTCTAGAAAACTTAAGATATAGGGATGAACGAAGGCCTTGCCCCAGGCTAGCAGACATCCTCTTGTCCAACTTTGTAACCATCCAGCAGAGTTCAATTTTCTGTGACGTATCCATAAGCTGAGTGACACCATTGTCTTTAAAGCTAAAGTGCCTTTAACTGTACGTGAGCTTTTGGCAGAGACTACGGTAAGTAAGTAATCCACTCCCCTGGCCCACTGGGACCTTGGCTCGAACCATCCCACAAATCTGAGGTAGTAGCCATTATTCCAGCACCTCAAACGGATGGTCTGTAATTTCCAAAACTGAGCAGCATCCATCTCGTTCTGTTTGCCCTGAGGATAGTAATCCCAAGGTACATGGAAAGTGATGTGGATCCAAGAGGGGAAAGAAACATCAACAGCAGCCTTCTCCTGTCTTTGTTTTGTATGTATTCCCAGGGCTAAAGACTGTAGCAGCCAAGACGAGACAGCATTTTTATAAAGCCTGCTAGAAATTTTTTTGATACCAATCCAATTTTATGCATAGGCTACATAAACCAGCACAACCCTGAAAAAAACTAAGCGCGAAGCTTTGCCAAGGGATTGTGTAGGTCCTATAATGCTGAAGATACTCCATATCTGGGCTTGGGAGACCCAAGGGCAGCGATGTGGAGCCAGAATCTCTCCAAATTAGGCAACAGCAGAAAGGTGTTGGCGAAAGGGTTGCCAGGTTGTCATTTCCAAAGCAGATGGCTCGACACTCATTGATCCATACCAGAATGTTCGAGGGTAGTGTGTGAGGATTTGCTTTAGATCACTCACTCCTATGACAAGCCACTGAAATAAGCATAAAGGCTGCTATCAAAGGAGGCAAAGGACAAACTGCATCACTGGCTAACCCCCCCTCCCAAATGCTAAGTATTGGAAGGCAGCATTTAGAAAGAGTCATCTCTATGGTCTGCACCCCACCCACCCCCATTGCCATGTGTGCTTCTACCCCAGCCCCACCCGTTGGGTCTTTCCCAATCCGCTGCTGTGCTAGAAGTGGCCATTGGGAGGGGAGCTGTGTTGCTTCATGCAAACCAATCTGGAGGGGAGGGGAAAGACTGGCAGTGCTGCAGCAGCCTGCGGAATCAATGCCCAACAAGAAAAGGATCCCTGTGAAAAGCTTCTGGAGGGAGGGGAGGGGCTAAGGAACTAGGCATATGGCTTTGGGGGGGGGGGGAGTTTCAGTAGCCGCTTCACGTTGGTCCAGAAAGCGGAAGGCTGAGAAAGACGGGCGCCCACATGAAATGTGCCCTCCCCCTCTCTGCCTTTCCAAGAAGGAAGGCCGCTCTGTCCCAACCGCCAGCACAGAGAGCAAACAGGGCAGAAGAGGGAGGGGGCCAACCCATGGGCTCTAAAGGTCCTGACGCACAGGCGGCTTCTTCGCTGGGAGGTTTTTCTAAAAGGCTTCCTGCTTGCATAATCCATACCAATCAATACATAACCTCTTGCAGCATGGGGACAGGTCGGTTTTGCTTCCCAACAGCACTAGAGTAGAATCTTTCTCCCAGAGGAATCCCGGGTGCTGCCTGGTCTATGCATTAAGGGCTACACCTTCAGTTTCCAGGCACATTTTTAATACTCCAAGGGACTTCAGACTGTTTTTTCTTAATGTCTCAGTCACAATGGCCACAATTCCTCAGGCTACACTAAAATTGTTCACCAGGACCATTCCTGATTTAAGCATGATACTTTCATTCCCGTGGGGGCCGGAGGGTCAAGGCCCCAATGTGAGCCTCCCTCCCTCCCTTCTATACGTGCACCAGAGAAAAAAACTGCACATAGTGATATGAAGGAAGCAGGAAGATAATTCTGGCACTTGTAACATCATCTAAATTGGACATGGATAGATATTTTAATGTTGGTCACACACACACACAAAACCATTCCTGCAACTTTCCTCCTTGTCTACGGGAAGGGGATAGAAATACACAAGGAGAAGGAGCTCATTATAAGTGAGGGAAAATTCAAATGCATCTAAAGTTCACCCCAGAAGATGGTAAAGTTAGGATGTGCCGCTGAAAGGCCTAAAAAGGGTGGCTTTAGGAGACCTCGATATTGCGATAAACCCTCGGAGAGGCATGTTGTTCTCCCCTCTCCAGCAAAGGGAGGATCAAGGAAGTTTTCTTCTTTTTACAAAGCTGGGGCTGCCAAATGATGAAGCAGGCTCTCTGTTGCAAATCACAGCAAGTACTACGAAACTCCCTCCCTCTCCCTCTCTCTCTGTCTGTACGTACATGCATGCCTTCCTCAGATACCAATTCAAACACACAACAAACAACAACAAAAAACACCAAGGAAAACCGGCTAGGAAAGTACCTCCTCAACTCCCACGCAAGACTGTTTTCCCATCTACTAGGTAATAAGACCAGAATAGAAATCCACTTCCGATTTTGCAACCTCCGTGCCCCAACTCTGAATTATTTGAAGAGGGGAGGAGTAATAGGAACCATCAATTCTAACGTAACATTAAAAGACACCTTTGGCACAAAATGAAAATGTATCCTGACCATCAACAAACAAGCTTCTATTTAAGAATAGAGAGTAATTTCACTATCTCTTTCCCCAGATTCATCAGTCAAGCTTGTTCCCCCATGAGGTAACCGTGCAAGTCTATTTTTCCCATGATGACTCATTAGGTACGCTCCATAATCTTCCTAAACAGTAGGAAGAAAATTACAAGAAAACTTGCAATCCTCTTAAGTCTTTCACTGAAAATAACTTATCTGACCCAGATAGGGACCAAGAATGATGCACATCAGTTTTCCTTCACAATGCCATAATAGGCAAGACCAGAAATAATTATCTAAGACAGAGGTTTTTGCAACTGTTATCTAGAATGTGTCCATCACTATTAACAAGCCATCCCATGTAGCACCACGGTAGTGCTATTCAGCTACATGTATTTGGTCCAAAAGGATTCTCACCGGGGGAATTTAAAATGCCAAAAGCCAGAAGAACAAAAAATTTCCTGAATGCAAATAAGAAGACTAAGCTACAGTTCAGTTATTAGGCCATCCCGGAAATGTTCCACAGCAACAGAACAAAAGGAAGTTGGATTTAAAAGGATTTCAGTGTCCTAGTCATTCAAAGCGGTGCCTAAATATCCACGTTCCAGTTATTTCTTCCATAATTCCTTAAGAATAAGAAAACAAAGAGTCTCAAAATTGCCACCTCACGTGGGAAAAAAAAAATAAAAAAAATCCAAGGAGTCAGTAGTCCAGGATCAGAGTGTGGAAAGAAAAAACAAAAATAAGATTTTTTTTAAAATTTAGCACGGTAAAAGTGGTTTCCATGACAATACACTCTTTGAAAATCCCAGTCCACGAGATGAAGGCCATTGGTGCAGCATCTTTGCTCTGCCCATCATCTCTCCATCTGGCAAGAGCTGAAAGGCTGCACCTTATGGAAGGTTTTTTTTTTGGTCCACGCTTCTAAAATGCTGGATGCAGAAAGGAGCCCAGCAGCCTTTTTCTCAAGAACAAAGCAGCCAGCAGCATCGCTCCTGTTGGGGCAGTCGATTTGGGGTGGGGTGGGGGCGGACTGCAGAAGTCTGCCAGATGCTCCCAATGACAGGTTGTCCAGACTGATGACTCTTCTTGGCCAGGCTCCCCGAGAGGTCTTCTTAAATCCTCGATCACAGGATCCCAGAAGCACCATCCAGACACACACAGCAGCCTCTTCCTCCAAAGAGGCTCTCCACCTTTACCTTTCGCACCTGTTTCGGAATTGCCCCTCGGAAAGGGGGACGGCCATTGGCATCCCCTCCCTAAAGGGCCAAACACGGGGTCCCTTTTTCCAAGCCCGGTCCAAACAACGGCTCCCTGTTGCGGCCATCCCCCATCTTTCCCCCCATTAGAAAAAGCCAGTGGCTCAAGAGGGTTGTGAGTTCGATCCTAGGTAGCGGGAGATGTAGGTCTCCTGGTTGGGCAGGGGATTGGAGTAGATGACCTGCAAGGTCCCTTCCACCTCTGTTAATCTGTCACAATCAAGAGGTTGTGAGTTCGATCCTATGTAGAGGCAGATGTAGGGTCTCTCCTGCTGGGGGGGGGGGTTGGACTAGATGATCTGCAAGGTCCCTTCCAACTCTGTTAATCTGTTAATCTCTGCCTCCTAGGACTTGTCCCTATTCCCCCACTTCTCCCACCCACCCACCCCGGCGGCCCCGCTCACCGCTTGAAGTGCTTGATGATCTTCTCCTCGCGGACGTTCTCCGGCAGGTTGCCTACCCAGAGATGCCTGTTCTCCCGGACCATGTTGCTGCCCCCGGGACACGGGGATCCTGGCGCCGTCCGCCTGCCGCCGCTTCGCTTCGGCTCAGCGTCGCGAGTGGGAACCGCCACGCCTCCGCCGTCGTCGCACCCGTCCCGCTCTTCCTTCACCGCCTCCTCCTCCTCCTCCTCCTCCTGCGGCGCCGTTTGGACCCACCATCCCACCAGGCCCCGCCGCCGCCGCCTCCTACGTCGCCGCGCCACCACTCCCGTGCCACTTGGCCCCTCGCCGCCGCCTCCTGCTGTCGCTACTCCGGGCGGCAGTGATATTGAAGAGACCGGAGCCGGCGCCGCCTTAACCGTCGTCCACGTGTGCGCGTTCTGCTTGCCGGCGGCGCTATTGCTGCTTCAGCCCAATTTCTCCTCAGCAGCCGCAGTACCGCCCCACACGGCCCCGCTCTCCGCCTCCGCTCGGCCGCCCGTAGTGCGCCTGCGCGCTCGGCCGCTGCCGTAGCCAATCCGCCGCCTCGCGCCCCAGGGCGCGCCGCCTAGTGGGCGACGGGAAGCACACGGCGGGCCGCGGGAAGAGGGAGGGGTGAGGGAGGCGAAGGGGAACAGCGTGCGCAAGCGCTCTGGAGACTTCTTTTTTCTACCCGGGGAACAGGAGAGAGCCTGCTCCAAGCGAGGATGGGGGACCCGTGAGAGAAGCATGTCCTCGATATACGCCTCTCGGCGGCAAACGCGCACGCGCAGCGGGCATTCTGTGGAGGGAGGGGTTTCATCTGCGCATGCGCGCTCTGTGGCCTTGCCGCAGCTTCTCCTCAGCGGCAGACGGGGCGTTTTAGTGGGTGTAGTTCACAAGGCATACTCGCGTGTGTACGGGATCCGCGTCTTCAGTTATTACGACCTTTCTCGGGACACAGCTCCGGCCCGATTTGAGGAGCCCCGACCTCCTCCCGACCTTAGCGGGCCCGGGCGCTCACTACAACTCCCATGCTCCCCAGCCCACTCCCCGGTGCTCTTCTCGGACTGCTTCTGCGACTCACTCTCGGACCTAACAGGCCCAAGGAAGGCCCGGGCGACCCTTCCTCGGAGGGAAATCGGGAGAGTGTGGAGCACGCGGGACCGACGACCGGCTTCGTTCTTGGGGACGGCCGCCATTTTGTCGCACCTCCCTGGCCGAGCGGCCATTTTGTGACACCGGGGCGCCGCGGCTGCCCTCCCTTGCGCGACCAGCAGGGCCACTATGCAACCCCCCCCCCCCGTCCCTATCGCCGTGGGGCTCCGTTTAATCGGGGGGCTCTGGTCCGCCCCCCCCGGCAGCTTGCATCGCCCACCCAACCTTTGCAGCCGCCCCCTCCCCCAGCAAGAGGGGCGGCTTCGTCACGACACACAACACCCCACCCCACCCCCGGCGAAAAGGCCGTTCCGCAGATGTCGGACTGAGGTTTCGGTGCCGGATCGTCTTTTCAAGCTTTTTATTATAATTTCCGATTGCTTATTGCAATCTTTACCCTGGCGAGGTGGCTAAGGCACTGAACTTGTCCATCAGAAAGGTCGTTGGTTCGAATCCCTAGTACAGGTCTGCGTGACCGCGGGGGTGGGGGAGTTGGACTAGATGACCTCCAAGGTACCTTCCAATTCTTGTTACTGTTTTAAAGTGTTGCACGGCTCCTGGATTTCCGTTTGCTGGCTCTGGACATTGAACAGGTCAAGCAAGATGCCCTCTGCCAGCCTCCCCTGAATCAAGGGGTCCTCCACGGAGACTGCCACATCTGGAAAACACGCATGGAGATAAGTCACACATACAAACACACAGAAGGGCACCAAGACTGGCAGGGTGGGGAAGTTGACCCCCGCGGCCAGGTGCTGCATTTCTCCGGCGGCCGGGGATAGCAGAAATGGCTTTTAACGTCTATGAAAACATTTTGCTTACAATCCTAAATTGTATTAACAGAGGGATACAATCAAGATCAAGGGAGGTACTAACACCACTTTATAAAGCCCTAGTAAGGCCACACCTAGAGTACTGCATCCAGTTTTAGTCACCACACTATAAAAAAGATCTTGAGACTCTGGAGAAAATGCAGAGAAGAGCAACCAAGATGATTAGGGGACTGGAGACTAAAACATGAAGAACGGTTGGTTGCAGGAACTGGGCATGGCTAGTCTAGTGAAGAGAAGGACCAAGGGAGGCAGGATAGCAATCATCCAATATTTTGAGGAGCTACCACAGAGAGGAGGGGGATCAAGCTATTTTCCAAGGCCAGACAAGGAACAATGGATGGAAATTGATTAAGGAGAGAGACAATCTGGAAATAAGGAGGAACTTTATGACAGAGAGAGCAATTAACCCATGGAACAGAAGTTTCCTTCGGACGTTGTGGGAGCTTCATTGCTGGAGGCTTTCAAGAAGAGACTGGACTGCCATCTGTTAGAAATGGTGTAGCGTCTCCTGCTTGAGTAGTGGGTTGGACTACGTACATGACCTACAAGGTCCATTCCAACTCTTGTTAATCTGTTAAATCTGCTTCATCTAAGAAGCTTCTTCAGCAATTCAGCTTCAGGATGAGAAGTGAAACGTTTTCAAGGGGGAGTGGATGGACCTCAAGAAAGTCCATTGGCCTTTTGAAAAGTTTTAATGGAAGATGATATGTTCAAGTTTATAAAAAAATTATAAAAGAAAAGCACCTTTGGCACCAATGGCTTTAAGCAACTGTCCTGTGCCTGCTGGCTCCTGATTGGTTTTATGATGAAGTCTGCAGGGCATCAGGTTCTTGTCGGAGGAGTGCAGCCTGGCCTTGGAGAGAGTGGGTGGGTGGGGGGAGGCTGCCTGGCACTTGAGTAGCAAGGAAGGGGGCTCCTAGGACTGAAGTATCCCAGGGAGCCCCAAAGGAGCACATATCTCTCCCCCTCCAGCTGTGGCCCTAGGCAGGGGCACCACACAGACAAATGGGAAGCAGTCAGCAAGCTGCCTCATCTTGCGCAGAGGGGTGGGGTGCGTGGGTGGTAATGACAGCCAGCTAAAATGGGGAGCCAGTTTGGAGACCCTTTTCCCTTTATTGGCACTCTTAACTCTTGGCCTTCCTGGCCAAGGACTGACGAAAGCAAAGGGAAAGGCTTAAGCCAGGGATTAGCAACCTGCGGCTCTGCAGCCGCATGTGGCTCTTTCAACCCTCTGCTGCGGCTCCCTGTTGGTCAAAATAGGCGTCACAACCGCCAATGTGCGACACCCACTGTCACGCAATTTATTAAGCTTTTTGACCCTTGGTAGGCCGATATATGCAGTTTTATCTTCATTTTACATGTCAAAAGAGTTTTGTGGCTCTGGGAAACGGGTCCAAATGGCTCTTGGAGTGTTTAAAGTTGCCACCTCCTGGCTTAAGCAGTTGCCCAAGAATCAAAAGAAAGAGCCCCCAACCTCTCTGAGACAATGAGCTTCCACAAGGAGCCCGTCTCCATCCTTCAAGGGGGCAGAGCTCCTACCCACTCCTCAGTCTTTTAACTCACGCTTGGCTAGCAGCAGTTGTGCCCACATCTTTCTGACTTGGGGTGGGGGGGGGACCAAGTTTCAGAGCTGCGCTGCCCCCTAGTGGAGGAGACAGATTCTAACTGGAGAAGTCCACTGAAAACCAGTGGGTTGCTTCTGCCCAGGCATTCCACCTGCCAGGCTTTTTCTCTGATCTCCTGGCTGCTGGGCATGACTCAGAGAAGGGCTTCTTTGGGGCAGGGAGAGCAGGATTAGAGGCTGCAGGATTAGAGCACTCTCGGCTCCCTCCCTCCCAACCATGGAGCACTTGAATGGCCCACAACTGCGGAGATGCTACCTGGCAATTTGTGGTATGGGGTTGCTCCCTCTCCAGATCCCCTGTGTTGGCTTAGGTCATGAAGTCTCAAAGGCCTTGTGGCCGGTTCTTCTCGCTTATTTCATTTTAAAAAGCCAGGCAAAGTGTCTTCTGGATAGCATGATTAAAAGGAAGGGTATTGCCAGGTGGCCTTTATGTTACATTAAAAGTCAAGCCTTTGTTTTAATCCAGCGGCCTGCTTCTCTTGCTCTCCCCGTAAGGCAGGGGTGTCCAATCTTGGGAACTTTAAGACAGCAGGGCAGTCTGGGGAATTCTGGGAGTTGAAGTCCACAACTCTTAAAGTTCCCAAGTTTGGACACCCCTGCAGTAAGGAATGTCCCGAAAAGATGATTACCTGCAAGGAGGAAGGCAAGGTGACAGCTCCCGTCTGCAGATTGGGGCCCAGGGTCTCCACCCGGAGGGCATCGGACTGCAGAGACCCCAGGGAAGCCTCAACGGGCTGAGGAGGGTCAACAGGAGGCAGCAGGGTAGCGGAACCTGCAGGAAGGAAGGGGTGTAGAGGGATATGGGTTTCCAGTCTGCCTGCCATTCAGCCAGATCAGAGGTTAGCAACCTGCGACTCTGGAGCCACATGTGGCTCTTTCATACCTCTGTTGCGGCTCCCTGTCGCCGGTCGGCTGTACAGTTGATAGGGCTTTCAGTTAGGACAGGTAGAGGAAAAAGGATGCTGTGCTAGGAGGAGACTCTATAGTGGGGTGGGGGGGAACCGGACTTCTGGTCGGCTTAAGAATTTAATGGGGGGCTTCCGGTTAGGACCTGTGTGGCTCTTTTGAGTGTTAGGTTGCCAACCCGTGAATCAGACCCCCGCAGCCCTTCCGGGGCGGCACAAGGATGATGAAGATGGAAGAGAACATGCGCTTCTGCATTTTGTCCCTGAGCATCCCCACCTGAGGGAAAGGGGAAGTATGGCAGGCAAGCGGCAATTTCAGAGGGGCTGACTCTCCCTCCAATGCCCCCCCCCCATCCCAGCGGAGAAAGCTGCAAAAGGGGTCAACGGGAAACAGAAGGGAGCTTCATCCCTGGAAGCAATCTGAACTACCTGTCAATGACTACTTCAGCTTCAACCACAACAACACAAACGCACACAATAGATACAAACTCAAGGTCAACCGCTCCAAACTCGATTGCAAAAAATACGACTTCAGCAACAGAGGGGTCAATGCCTGGAATGCTCTACTTGATTCTGTGGTTTTTTCCCCAAACTCCCCAAACTTTAACCTTAGACTGTCCACCGTTGATCTCACCCCATTCCTAAGAGGACTGTAAGGGGGCGTGCATAAGCGCACCAGCGTGCCTACCGTCCCTGTCCTTATGTTCCCTTGTATTCACATTCATTTCAGGTATTCCTATATATGTCTGTACTTAATATCTGTTACCTAACTCATACTTGACCAAAATAAACAAATAAATAAAGATACAACTATAAATAATAGGGAGAATATCAACAATCAAGATTAACATAGTATCCAGGATTTTATATTTGCTCCAGACAATTCCAGTTAGATTAGGGAAAGATTATTTTGACGATTTAAGCAAAATAGTATTGAAGTATATTTGGCAGGG
Source organism: Thamnophis sirtalis (assembly GCF_051295495.1). NCBI lineage: Eukaryota > Metazoa > Chordata > Lepidosauria > Squamata > Natricidae > Thamnophis > Thamnophis sirtalis. The sequence goes on from NW_028261395.1 coordinate 39,231,992, forward strand.
AAAGAAAATGAGAATAAAATTAAAATTGTTACAAGGTGCTAAAATAAGAGGAGGATTTGGTCTACCTAACTGGGAGATATTATCAGGCAACAAGTTTGATGTGTGTTAAGGAATGGATAACATTAAAAATTCTAGATTATTGACTGTAGAAGGACATGATTTGTTTTTGAGATGGCACGCTTTCTTATGGTACAAGGGAACTAAAACGCAGGGGTATTTTAGAAGACATTACATATGTGAGGCTTTGCCATTAAATTGGGAGAAGATTAAAAGGCAACATTATTTAAAAATTCCAGTCTGGTTATCAACTATATTGAAGCATTTTCATATCCAATAACGTACAAAAAGGAACAAACAGATAGATATGGTAAAATATTGAATGCAAAGGGTGAACTTAAATCTATGCAAGAGTTGAAACAGCAAGGTATAAAGATGAGCTGGTTTTCATTTGCGCAAATACATTCTAGATACTATAAAAATCTTAAAATGGAAGGTTTCCATGATAAAATGACTTGAGTTAGATTAAAATTTTGATAGGTACTGATGAAAAGGTAATTTGAAAACTATATGGATACTTATTAGAAGTTAAGCTAAGTTAAGAAGAACAAGTTAAAGAATTTATGATTGCTTGGGGGGGAAACTTTGGACATGGGATTGACTTAGAGAATTGGCAGAAATTGTGGTCTCAAAATTATAAAATGACAATGTCAACAGCATATAAAGAAAATTTGTATAAGATGTCCAGGTGAGACCTATCCCCAACGAGAATAGCAAGAATGTTCAAGAATAAATCCGAAAAGTGTTGGAAATGTCATCAGGCACTGGGTTCATATTACCATAGGTGGTGGACTTGCATCGAAGCTAAAAGATATTGGACTAAAATTCACACCTGGTTGGAAAAAAATGATGCAAAAACATTTAGACTTTAAACCAGAGATCTTTTTATTGGGAATTATACTGGAAACGTACAACAGAGAATTGAAATATTTGATTGTAAATGTGTTAACGGCAGCTAGAATTGTATTTGCTAAAAATTGGAAAAATGAGAAAATATTAATGCAGGAGGAAGTTATTCACAAAATAATGGAATGTGCTGAAATGAGTAAATTGACATTTGAAATTAAAGAACAAGAAGATAAACAATTTTATAAGACATGGGATTTATTTTATCAGTGGTTAGATTAAAAAACATGGAAATGAAAGATAGTAGAGAATGTTATCAATTCAAGAATAATAGAATGATATTGAATATAACATAAATATATATTATTATTAGATAGATTGAAGATGATGTAATGAATTGTTATAATATAAATGAACCCAATATCTAGTATATCTCATTTAAAATGAAGGAATAATAGTGATAGTCAAACAAATGAGGTCAATTGACATTTGAAATTAGAGAATAAGAAGATAAACAATTTTATAAAACATGGGATTTATTTATCAGTGGTTAGATTAAAAAACATGGAAATGAAAGACTAGAGAATGAACAATACAAGAATAATAGAATGATACAGAATATAACATAAAGATATATTATTATTGGATAGATTAAAGATGATGTAATGAATTGTTACAATATAAATGAACCCAATATCTAGTATATCTCGCTTAAAATGAAGGAATAATAGTGATAGTCAAACAAATGAGGTATAATGATAATAATGTATACAAACATTCAATTTGATATGTGATTTCATATAAATTGTAAGTGATGACTATGGAAAGGATGCACAAAAACACACTATGTAATGGAAGATGGTTTTATGTTTTATGTCTTGTTTGTCTACGTCTGTCTAAAAATAAAAAACTTTTAATAATAATAACAACAACAAAAACAACAATAATAAAAAGCTTTCAAGAAGATACCGGACTTCCACCTGTCCTGCTTGGGCAGGGGGTTGGACTAGATGACCTTCAAGGCCCCTTCCAATTCTGTTAATCTGTTAAATGGTGTAGGGTCTCCTGTTTGGGCAGTGGGTTGGACTAGATGACCTACAAGGTCCCTCCCAACTCTGTTCATCTGTCCCCCTCCTTCCCCAAGATGGGAAGGTGGGGGGGAATCCGGTCCCCCTACTGAGCCAGGGGGGCCCAGCCAACAATCCCCCTTCCTAGCTCAGCAAGTAAAGCCTCCCCAGAGGTCCAGGATGATGGGAACTGTTGCCTCTGGCTCAAGGATGCTGGGTCCACTGACCCAGCTGTCTTTTTTTTGGGGGGGGGGCATCCTGCTTGGGGGCACAGAGTGCCGAGAGGGGGCTTGCGGGGAAGGAGGGGGAAGGAAGGAGGGCGTGGCCAGTTCCAGTGATAGGCGGGGCGCGGGGAGGGCCGGGCAGGTAGAGGAAAGCGCCGCTTTTGGCAGCCGCCCCTCGCCTTTTACAGCCACGGCGGCGGCGGCAGGGCGGGGCGCGGCTGCTTGACCCCCGGCAGGCAGGCAGAAGGTGCTGAGCAGAGGGAAAAGCAGCCGCTCCCCTCCGCTGGCCGCTTCCAGGTGAAGTCCAGGGCGGTGGCCAGGTAGGATCGATCCCCCCTCCCATCCGCCGCTTTGCCTAGACCTCTGCGTCCCGGGACTTTGCCGGGGGGGGGGGATCCTGTCCCCTCGTCCCGAGATGCGCCGGACAGCCTTTCCCGGGGAAGCCATCCCGCTTCCCCTGGGAGAAAGGGCGGAGTGGCCGGGCAGCGCTTCTGGCAAGGGAGACCTCCGCGTGGCTTGAATCCCCTTCCCCGAAATGTCCCGCCTGGCGGGGAACGTTGGCCCCGCGGAACAACCGGGGAGGAAACCCGCTTGTTCTCCGGGAGGGGTCTTCCTGCCTCTTTGAGCCCCTCCCCCCCACAAGCTCTGGCCACAGAAGGAAAGGAGGGTGGGCGAGTTTGCATCGTTGATTACAGATGACAGATGAACAGAGTTGGAAGGGACCTTGAAGGCCATCTAGTCTGCTCAAGCAGGAAACCCCACATCTGCCTCTACCTAGGATCGAACTCACAGATTAACAGAGCTGGAAGGGATCTTGAAGGTCATCTAGTCTAACCCCCAGCCCAAGCTGGAGACCTTACTACACCATTTCAAGAGAGATGGCAGTCTGGTCTCTTCTTGAAAGCTTTTTTTATTTTTATTTTATTTATTTATTTTTGTCAAGTAGGTAACAGAGTTAGGCAACAGATATAAGTGCAGACATGTATAGGAATAAATGAAATTAATGTGAATACAAGGGAACATTAGGACAGGGACGGTAGCCATGCTGGTGCGCTTATTCACACCCCTTACAGTCCTGTTAGGAATGGGGTGAGATTGACAGTAGACAGTCTAAGGTTAAAGTTTTGGAGGTTTGGGGAAGAAACCACATAATCAAGTAGAGCATTCCAGGCATTGACCACTCTGTTGCTGAAGTCGTATTTTCTGCAATAGAGTTTGGAGCAGTTTACATTGTTAAAGACTATATGATAAAGTGGGCTCAAAATATTGAAGAACCAATAATGTTGGATACATGGGAAATAATTTGGGTAAGAAATGTAAAATTTACACAAGCCCAAAACCTGAGAGAAAATTTTTATAAGATGTTTTATAGATGGCATTTGGATCCTAAAAAGGTGGCTTCCATGTATCCGAATTTACAACCCAAATGCTGGAGATGTGGTTCTCTCGATGCTACATATTTTCATATATGGTGGACTTGCCAAAAGTTTAAGGCATTTTGGATAAAAATATGGTGGATTATGCAAAATGTTCTTAAAAAAAGGATAAAGTTTACTCCTCAGTTATTTTTGTTAGGTATAATTACTGACTGTACAGCTGTAGAGATTAATTTGATTTTGCACTTAATAACTGCAGCAAGATTGTTGGTGGCGCAACACTGGAAGAAGGAAGACTTGCCTACAAATCAAGAATGGACATTGAAAGTCACAAATTTAGCCGAGATGGCTAAAATATCTGCATATCTTAAAGACCACTCAAATGAGAGATATAAACGAGACTGGAAAAAATGGATTGATTATGTACAAAATAAATACGGGACTAAGAAATTCCAGATAGCTTATGATTAAGATCAGGAATGATTTAAACTGTTTAAAGTTAGTTTAGCAAGGAGGAGCTAAGTTCAATGTAAAGATGTTATCAATTTTTTATTCTTTTTTCCAATATATTTTAGACTTTTTTTGTTAAAAATCTATACCGTGTACGGGTTCTGGGAAGTCGGGGGGGGGTGAGGAAGGCTGGGAGGGGGTTGGGGGGGAGGGGGGAGGGATATATATCAGGTTTGACAAGGTGTTAGATTTTAATGTAATTTGACTCCACATGTATACTGTTTTCTCTTATATTTTCATTACTATTATTATTATTATTTTTTCTTTAAAACAAGGATATGATAAGCATATTGATATGAAGCAGAAATACACCAATGAGAGGAGGAGTGGGAAACAGAAGGGAGAAGAAAGATGGGAAGAGAGGGATAGGAGAGAGGATAAGGGGGGAAGATGAGGAGGATGAGGATAAGGAGGAGTGGAATGTAGAGAGAGGAGTAGTAGAAAGGGAGGGGAAGTAGAGTAAGAAAGGATGATGGAGGGAAGATAGAAAGTTGGAGAGAGGTAGAAGAAAGGTATATGGAGAGCAGAAGAGCTATAATGGCTTTTTATTTTTCTGGGCATTGTTGACAAGAGGAACTGATGTAATTATTATTTAATACTATATGATACTGGCTATGTATAGTATACATGTAAGTGTATGTTATGAAAATGGAAATAAAAAATATTTCAAAAATAAATAAATAATGAAATTGCCTCTTGCCTGCCATCCTTCCTCTTTCCCTCAGGTGGGGATGCTCGGGGACAAGATGCAGAAGCGCATGGTCTCTTCCATCTTCATCATCCTTGCGCCGCCCCAGAAGGGCTGCGGGGGTCCTGCGAAGGCCCCGCTGTTCCTTCCCACTGAGAAGCCGGTCCCTCATCAAGAGGGGAGGGGGCCCAGCGGAGCTCCTGGTGCAGGTGAGCCCCTGCTGTCCTTTGGCTCCGGCGCCCCCAAATCGGCTCTCTACTCAGAGTTGGAGCAGATGTGGGAACCCTCAGCCCTGTGGTTTCTCTGGCATGGAGGCTCTGGGCGGACACTTGAGGGTCTGGCTCAGGGGTCAGCAACCTTAAACACTCAAAAGAGCCACACAGGTCCTAACCAGAAGCCCCCCATTAAATTCTGGAGCTGACCGGAAGTCCAGTTCCTCCCTACTATGGAGTCTCCTCCTAGCGCAGCATCCTTTTTCCTCTACCTGTCCTAACCGAAAGCCCTATCAACTGTAGAGCCGACCGGTGACAGGGAGCCACACCAGAGGGATGAAAGAGCCACATGTGGCTCCAGAGCCGCAGGTTGATAACCCCTGATCTGGCTGAATGGCAAGCAGGCTGGAAACCCAGATCCCTCTATGTTCCTTCCCTCCTGCAGGTTCCGTTGCCCTTCCACCTTCTGTTGACCCTCCTCAGCCCGTGGAGGCTTCCCTGGGGTCTCTGCAGCCCGATGCCCTCCGGGTGGAGACCCTGGGCCCCGATCTACAGACGGGAGCTGTCGCCTTGCCTTCCTCCCTGCAGGTATTTGTCTTTTCGGGCCTTTCCTTACCGCAGGGGTGTCCTAACTTGGAACTTTAAGACTTGTGGACTTCAATTCCCAGAATTCCCCAGACAGCCCTGCTGGCTGGGGAATTCTGGGAGTTGAAGTCCACAAGTCTTAAAGTTCCCAAGATTGGACATTCCTGCCTTATGGGTAGTGCAAGAGAAGCAAGCCGCTGGATTAAAATAGAGGCTTGACTTTTAATGTAACATAATGGCCACCTGGCAATACCCTTCCTTTTAATCACGCTACCCAGAAGACACTTTGCCTAGCTTTTTAAAATGAAAAAAGCGAGAAGAACCGGCCTCGAGGCAGTTGAGAGAGGCTCAAGGCCGAGTCTCAGCCTCATGCACACCCCTTTGCAACCTCAAAAAAACAAAAATAAAACCAAGGAAGTTTTGGAAGGGAAAGGAATTTTAATTAAAGACCTCTCCACAGCTCTTGACCTTTTTTATTTTTTATTTCTCTTACCTACCATTTTAAGTATACATTCACATAATTGTTATTCTTCTTAACATTCTTCTATATTTGTTATTTCATTTAATAAGTTATAATATACAGTTTGGGCTGCTTTGTTTACCATCCCTAGCGCCTGTTGTAACACCACCTTGTTTTCTCTTTCTTTTCTCCCTCCCTCCCTTCTCTACTTCCTTCCTTCCTCCTAGCCTTCCCCTTCCTTCTTCCCTTACCTTTCTTCTACTCCTACCCTTCCTCTTCCGCTTCCTACCCTCTCTCCTTCTCTTTCTCTCCCTTCCATCCTCCTCTCCTTACCTCTTTCTTCTTTCCCCCGTCTTCCTCTCCTCCTCTCTCCCTTTCTTTTTCTATTGTTGCAGGTGTCTCTTTCAAATCTCAGTTTATGTTTCCTTGGGATGGTATTTCCGCAAACCCAAATATAATTTGATTATCATTTCTTATTCCCTTACCTTTGCTAATCTACCCTAACTATATTACCCCCTTCTTTGTGTCTTGCTATTGTATATATACTTATGTATTTAATATTTTCTTTTCTGTTTTCCTTTCTCTAATCCACTTTGATTTCTGAAGCGATTGGCTGTTAACTCTCTTTTCTTTTTTCCAGACTTCTGAGGTGGAAGAGACTCTCGGCTGGACAGATGGACGGGCAGAGGAAGAGGAGGAGGCTGCTGCCCCAGGTGAGGAGCCGCTCCCCATCCCCACCGAGAGGTCTCTGGCTTCCAGAAGGAGGCGACTGGACCCTGGCTGACCACCCTATCAGGTCCGCCCTGATTTGTTCCCCAGGTATCTGCGCTTTCTGCCACAAGGGCATTCCGCCCGAGGCTCCTGCATTGGAGGCCATGAGGAAGCAGTACCACGTCAAATGCTTCACCTGCCGTGCGTGTCACAGCAGCCTTGCCGGACAGAGCTATTATCAGAAAGAGGGCCGGCCACTATGCGTGGCCTGCTATCAGGTAAGGCCTACGCCAGGGATGGCTCAGCTTTTTGTCGTGCCAGCACCCATAATGCGATCTCTGCGCAAACCCCCCTCCCGTGTGCGCCTTTCCCTCTTGTGCATGCGCACACAACACCAGGCGTGTGCCCCACCCCTGCGCATTCACGCAAGACCCAACCATGCATGCATGTGTGACCTCCCCCCCCCCGATTGCGCTCCCCTCCCACCCATTTTTTGCTTCCAGGTTGGTGCAGGTGGTTTTCCCTAACCCTAACCCTTGGGCAGCACCCACGTGCCAAAAATGCAATGCGAGCACACACACACCCCACACACATGCATCCTGCCCCCTGTGGATGTGCGCATGCACCCCCCTCGTGCTCCTCGACATGCATGGCAGAGATCCAAAGACCAACTGGCCAGTGGGAGGCGTGCGTGAGATGTACGTGGGTGGAGCTGGACTGGGGAGAAGGCTGGCATGCCCACAGAGGGAGCTTTGCGTGGGTTCACTGACAAAAGGGCGAACAACAAAAGCGTGCCCGACTAAATCGCAGTGACAAAACCGCGAGTTCTAAAGCGCACCGACGAGTGAGCGCTGGAGCGCGGCGACAACAGCGCGGCAACAGAAGCGTGCTGTAAACATAAACCTAACCCTAAACCTAACCCTTACATTAACTTAAATCGCCCTTCTGTCAGCGCGCTGTTGTCGCCGCGTTGATGATGTCGCAGTTTTAGTGCCACGGTTTTTTCAGCACGCTTTTGTTGTGCGCGCATTTGGCGGGTCACGCTTTGCATGCCATTGGTTGGCCATCACGGGCCTAGGCAATGGCCAGCCTGGCAAACGGAGGGGTGGGAGGAGAATCGGGCCTGCCTCTTGCTGTCCTGTGTCTCATGCTGACCCCTCTCACCCCAGAAAACCCTGGAGAAATGCGATGCCTGCCAAGCCGTCATCCTCAGTGAGATCGTATGGGCCGCGGGAAAGGGCTACCACCCAGAATGCTTCACCTGCGTGGCCTGCAGCCAACCAATCGGCACCGACGCCTTTGCCGTGGATGATGATCAGCGGGCGCTTTGCCTTCCAGACTTCTACCGGTACGGTGCCCTCTGCCTTTGCGGGTGGGTGGGAGGGGGTTCTTTCATCACCCTGCCCCACCCTAGAGTTAAAAATGGGACCTCGCCCGCCTGCCTTCCTTCCTGCCTTCCAGGAGGTTTGCTTCCGTCTGCGGGGTCTGTGAGGAGCCCATCATCCCGCAGGACGGGAGGGATGCCTACCGGATCGAGTGTCTGGGCAGAAGCTTCCACGAGGACTGCTATCGGTGTGAGGTGGGTCTGGGGACCTGGGCTGAGAGGGTGGGGGGGGCGCTTCGGTGGAAGGATGCCCGAGCATAGAAGCGAGCATTGTCGCCTGACCTCGTTTCCGTGAAGCATCTCTGAGTTGTGGAGATCACGCCGGCTTCCTTCCTTCCTTTCCCACTCCTAATTGTGGAGGAAGAATCTTCCAAGCTGTGTTTCAGCGACTGGGAAGATGTGCTCTCCGCCCGCACCAACCAGTGGTGGGATTCAAATAATTTAACAACCGGTTCTCTACCTTAATGACCAGTGGGGTGGGTGTCGCCATGGTGGGTGTGGCCAGGGGGTGCACCGGGCAGCACTCGGCTTCCTGTACCCCTCTGGAAGCAAAAAACAGGTTAGTGGGGATGGGGAGGCACACACACACACACACACACCCCGGTGCCAGGGGTGAAATCCAACAGATTCTGACAGGTTCCGGAGAACCGGTAGCGGAAATTTTAAGTACTTCAAAGAACCAGTAGTGGAAATTTTAAGTACTTCAGAGAACCGGTAGTGGAAATTTTTAGTAGTTCGGAGAACCGGCAATTGCCACCTCTGGATGGCCCCCGACTGGGGTGGGAATGGAGGTTTTGCAGTATCCTTCCCCTGCCACGCCCACCAAGCCACATCACGCTCACAGAACCCGTAGTAAAAAAAAAATTGAATTTCACCACTGATCTGTCCCTCATTTTGAGCCTAGTAGGATTCCCTGCACTTAACTGGGAGCCAAAACGCGGCGCCTGGGGATTCCCAGAAGGGGCATGGCCAGCCAGCAATTTAACAACCAATTGGCCCGAACAGGCTGAATCCCACCACTGGCCCCAATCTCCAAGAAACCCCCACCCCACCCGAACCCCGGAGTGTTTGTGGCAAAAGGGATGAGGGTTTCAAAGCGAGCGAGCCCTGCCGGTGTGTGTGTGTGTGTGTTTCTCGAGGCCGCCGCCCACCTGACGCTCATTTCTTTTGGCCCGTAGAAGTGTCAGGTCTTGCTGTCCCTGGAGCCCACCGAGGACGGGTGTTACCCTCTTGGCAGCCGCCTCCTTTGCCAAGCCTGCCACGTCTGGCAGACCCAGGGTTCTCTCGCAGAAGAGACGGATGCCGATCGCTCTCGCAATTGTGGCCAGGAGGGCTAGCCCAGCACTCCAGCTGCCTCTTCTTTCCCTTGTTCTGCCTGTGAGCCTTTTTCCAATTTTTTTCCCCTCTAGGGACTGAGAGCAGCACTCTTGTTGAACGAGATGTGCCTCTCTCCCACCAGACCAAAGATACCATGTTCCTTACCCCCACTTATGTGTGCTGGCTAGGGGCAGTGCTCTGTACTGCGGGAGGTGCTGCAGGATCCTCGGCTGGGATTCAGCCTCTTACCCAGGCAAGGGGAGGATGGGCTCGGGGTGCTTAGTAGTCCACTTTTGGGAGACGTAGAGCGAGCAAGCGGCCATACGAGTTCAGGAGGGAAGCCTTGGCAGGCATGTCCCTAGCTGGCCCTGCCAGCTTCTGTTCTGACCGAGGCTTCCCAAGAGCCTGAAGCAAATTCCTTGTCCCTACAAAAATCCCTTTTATTAATTGACTATGAATTCTGCTCACAACCAGCAAAGTATTTTGAGGTAGGATTTACAGTCACAGACCTCATCTGGCTTGGAGAGCTGCCAGGCCGATATCTGCAGAACTTGGCCAGGAGTCTCGGAGAGTCACGAACCAATTAAGCAAACTAATGGCCTCCTGCAAACTCCACTCCTCTTTTATTCCCTCTGGGAGGGTCCATTCATCGTCCACCTGTGGCCTTACTCCCAAGACGACCCTTGTTCCTTAGCTGTTCCCTTTGTCTGGCAACTCTGCACATACGCACACTGGGAATAGGCTCCAGCTGTTCTTCTGCCCCACTGATCTCCAACTCTGAAGGCAGCTGATAACTGGCATATGGCTCTGGCCCTCTCTCTGCCTCTAACACAGAGCCCTCATCAGAGCCTTCCCCAGACTCCAGGAGTGGCCCATGTTCCTCCCCAACCTCCTCACTGTCCGAATCTGCTGCCATTTCCAATGGCTGCTGGTGGGGAGGCAGGTGACAGCCTGGGCTTCTAGGACCCCATGACCTAAGCCAACACAGGGGATCTGGAGAGGGAGCAACCCCATGCCACAAATTGCCAGGTGGCATCTCCATAGTTGTGGGCCATTCAAGTGCTCCATGGTGGGGAGGGAGGGAGCCGAGAGTGCTCTAATCCTGCAGCCTCTAATCCTGCTCTCCCTGCCCCAAAGAAGCCCTTCTCTGAGTCACGACCAGCAGCCAGGAGATCACAGAAAAAGCCTGGCAGGTGGAATGCCTGGGCAGAAGCAACCCACTGGTTTTCAGTGGACTTCTCCAGTTAGAATCTGTCTCTTCCACTAGGGGGCAGCGCAGCTCTGAAACTTGGTTCCCCCCCCCCGCCCCTCCCTGCAAGTCAGAAAGATGTGGGCACAGCTGCTGCTAGCCACGCGTGAGTTAAAAGACTGAGGAGTGGGCAGGAGCTCTGCCCCCTTGAAGGATGGAGAGGGGCTCCTTGTGGAAGCTCATTGTCTCAGAGAGGTTGGGGGCTCTTTCTTTTGATTCTTGGGCAACTGCTTAAGCCAGGAGGTGGCAACCTTAAACACTCCAAGAGCCATTTGGACCCATTTCCCACAGAGCCACAAAACTCTTTTGACATGTAAAATGAAGATAAAACTGCATATATCGGGTCATAAAGCTACCAAGGGTCAAAAAGCTCAATAAATTGCGTGACAGTGGGTGTTGCATATTGGCCGTTGTGACGCCTATTTTGACCAGCAGGGAGCCGTAGCAGAGGGATGAAAGAGCCACATGCTGCTCCAGAACCGCAGGTTGCTGACCCCTGGCTTAAGCTTTTCCCTTTGCTTTCGTCAGTCCTTGGCCAGGAAGGCCAAGAGTTAACAGCGCCAATAAAGGGAGAAGGGTCTCCAAACTGACTCCCCATTTTAGCTGGCTGTCGTTATCACCCACCAACCCACCCCGCCCCTCTGCGCAAGATGAGGCAGCTTGCCGACTGCTTCCCATTTGTCTGTGTGGTGCCCCTGCCCAGGGCCACAGCTGGAGGGGGAGAGATATGTGCTCCTTTGGGGCTCCCTGGGATACTTCAGTCCTAGGAGCCCCCTTCCTTGCTACTCAAGTGCCAGGCAGCCTCCCCCCCCACCCACTCCCTCCAAGGCCAGGCTGCACGCCTCCGACAAGAACCTGATGCCCTGCAGACTTCATCATAAAACCAATCAGGAGCCAGCAAGCACATGACAGTTGCTTAAAGCCATTGGTGCCAAAGGTGCTTTTCTTTTATAATTTTTTTAAATAAACTTGAACGTATCATCTTCCATTAAAGCTTTTCAAAAGGCAACTGGACTTTCTTGGGGTCCGTCCACTCCCCCTTGAAAACGTTTCTCTTCTCATCCTGAAGCTGAATTGCTGAAGAAGCTTCTTAGATGAAGCAGCAACTATAAGATTAACAGAGTTGGAAGGGACCTTATAGGTCATGTAGTCTAACCTCCCACTCAACCAGGCGACGCTACACCATTTCTGACAGATGGCAGTCCAGTCTCTTCTTGAAAGCCTCCAGCAACCTCCTACAACGTCCGAAGGCAACTTCTGTTCCATGGGTTGACTGCTCTCCCTGTCAGAAAGTTCCTCCTTATTTCCAGGTTGGGTCACTCTTTGATCAATTTCCATCCATTGTTCCTTGTCTGGCCTTGGAAAATACCTTGATCCCCCCCCCCACCTCTCTGTGGTAGCTCCTCAAATATTGGAAGATTGCTATCCTGCCTCCCTTGGTCCTTCTCTTCACTAGACTAGCCATGTCCAGTTCCTGCAACCAACCATTCTTCATGTTTCAGTCTCCAGTCCCCTAATCATCTTGGTTGCTCTTCTCTGCATTTTCTCCAGTCTCAAGATTTTTTTTATAGTGTGGTGACTAAATGCAGTACTCTAGGTGTGGCCTTACTAAGGCTTTATAAAGTAGTATTAATATCTCCCTTGATCTTGATTGTATGCAAGGGAATTGTTTTCAAGGAGGGGAAAAGCAACAAAATAAAAATCCCAATCGTCTTTTTGGGGACAACCATGAAGTGGAAGACTTGAGAACCTCCTTAAAAGTTAAAAGCCATTTCTGCGATTCCCAGCCACCAGAGAAGGGCAGCACCTGGCCGCATGGGTCAAATTCCTTGCCTTGCCAGTCTTGGTGCCCTTCTGTGTGTTTGTGTGATTTATCCCCATACATGTTCTCCAGATGTGACAGTCTCCTCGGAGGACTCCTCCATTCAGGGGAGGCTGGCAAAGGGCATCTCACTTGACCTGTTCAATGTCCAGAGCCACCAAACGGAAATCCAGGAGACGTGCAGCACTTTAAAACAATAACAAGAATTGGAAGGTACCTTGGAGGTCATCTAGTCCAACTCCCCCACCCCCGCGGTCACGCAGACCTATACTAGGGATTCGAACCAACGACCTTTCTGATGGGCAAGCTCAGTGCCTTAGCCACCTCGCCAGGGTAAAGATTGCAACAAGCAATCGGAAATAATAAAAAGCTTGAAAAGACGATCCGGCACCGAAGCCTCAGCCCGACATCTGCGGAACGGCCTTTTCGCCGGGGGTGGGGTGTTGTGTGTCGTGGCGAAGCAACCCCCCTTGCTGGGGGAGGGGGCGGTTGCAAAGGTTGGGTGGGCGATGCAAGTTGGTGGCGGGGTGGGGAGGCGAACCAGAGCCCCCCCCCTCCCTCTGATCAACCGGGCCCCGCGGCGGCGATCGGGACAGGGGTGTTGCACAGCGCCCCTGCTGGCCGCGCAAGGGAGGGCAGCCGCGGCGCCCCGGTGTCACAAAATGGCCGCTCGGCCAGGCAGGCGCGACAAAATGGCAGCCGTCCCCAAGAACGAAGGCGGGGTGGCCTTTCCGAGGTCGGTCGTCGGTCCCGCGTACTCCACGCTCTCCCGATTTCCCTCCGAGGAAGGGTCGCTCGAGCCTTCCTTGGGCCTGTTAGGTCCGAGAGTGAGTCGCAGAAGCAGTCCGAGAAGAGCAGGACACCGGGGAGGCAGTGGGCTGGGGAACATGGGAGTTGTAGTGAACGCCCGGGCCCGGTGAGATCGAATGGAGGCCCGAGTGGGGCTGAAATCGAGCTCTGTTCCGAGAAAGGACCTAATAACTGAAGATGCCCCGTACACACGCGAGCGTGCCCGACTTGTGAAATGTACCCACTAAAACCTCCCCGCCTGCCGCTGAGGAGTGGCAGCGGCAAGGCCACAGGGTGCGCACGCGCAAAGCTCCCCCAAGAACGCGTGTTGCGCGTGCGCGTTTGCCGCCGAGAGGCGTATATCGAGGACAGGATTCTCTCACGGCTCCCCACCCCCGCTTGGAGCAGTCTCCCTCCTGTTCCCCTGGAAGAAAAAAGAAGTGTCCAGAGCGCTTGCGCACGCTGTCCCCTTCGCCTCTCTTCCCCCCTCCGTCTTCCCGCGGCCCGACGCGCGCTTCCCGCCGCCCAATAGGCGGCGCGCCCTGGGGCGCGAGGCGGGCGCGAGACGGCGGATTGGCTAAGGCGGCGATCGAGCGCGCAGGCGCCGTGCGGGCGGCCGAGCGGGGCGAGAGAGACAGAGAGCGACGCCGCGCGCGGCGCTGCTGCGGCTGCTGAGGAGAAATTGGGCTGAAGCAGCGACAGCGCCGCCGCCGAGCAGAACGCGCACACGACGACGACGGTCAAGGCGGCGCCGGCGCCGGCGCCGGCCCCTTCAATATCACCGGCATCGCCGCCCGCAGCAGCGGCAGCATCCGGAGCGGTGAAAGCAGGAGGCGTCGGCGTCGGCGAGGGGCCAAGTGGCGCGGGAGTGGCGGCGGCGACGGAGGAGGCGGCGGCGGGGCCCGGTGGGATGGTGTCTCCCACCGGCGCCGCGGAGGGAGGCGGCGGCGGCGGTGGAGGAAGAGCGGGCCGGGCGCGACGGCGGCGGAGGCGCGGCGGCTCCCCCTCGCGGCGCTGAGCCGAGCTGAGGCGTCGGCAGGCGGGCGGCGCCAGGACCCCCCGTCTCCCGGGGGCAGCATCATGGTCCGGGAGACCAGGCACCTCTGGGTGGGCAACCTGCCGGAGAACGTCCGCGAGGAGAAGATCATCGAGCACTTCAAGCGGTGAGTGGGGCCGCCGGGGTGGGTAGGAGTAGGGCGGGGGGAATAGTCCTAGGAGGCAGAGATTAATAGGTGAACAGAGTTGGAAGGGACCTTGCAGGTCATCTAGTCCAACCCCCCCAGCAGGAGAGACCCTCCATCTGCCTCTACCTAGGATCGAACTCACAACCTCCTGATTGTGACAGATTAACAGAGTTGGAAGGGACCTTGCAGGTCATCTAGTCCAACCCCCTGCCCAACTAGGAGAGACCATACATCTGCGTCTACCTAGGATCGAACTCATAACCTCCTGATTGCCTTTCAAAGCGGCCAGTGAGCCACAAGCCTTTTCTAATGGGGGGGAAAGGTGGGGGATCGCCGTAATGGGGAGACGTTGTTTGGGCCGGGGCTGGGAAAAGGGACCCCATGTTTGACCCTCTGGGGAGGGGAGCCCCTCCATGCCAATGGCCGTCCCTCCCTCTGAGGGGCAATTCCGAAACAGGTGCGACAGGTAAAGGTAAAGTTGGGGAGCCTCTTTGGAGGAAGAGGCTGCTGTGTGTGTCTGGATGGTGCTTCTGGGAGCCTGTGATCGAGGATTTAAGAAGACCTCTGGGGAGCCTGGCCAAGAAGAGTCATCAGTCTGGACAACCTGTCATTGGGAGCATCTGGCAGGCTTCTGCAGTCCCCCCCCCCTCATCGACTGCACCTCTGCAAGAGAAGCCCCAACAGGAGTGATGCTGCTGGCTGCTTTGTTCTTGAGAAAAAGGCTGCTGGGCTCCTTTCTGCATTGGGCATTTTAGAAGAGTGGACCAAAAAAAAGACCTTCCATAAGGTGCAGCCTTTCAGCTCTTGCCAGATGGAGAGATGAGCAGAGCAAAGATGCTGTATCAATGGCCTTCATCTCGTGAACTGGGATTTTCAAAGAGTGTATTCTCATGGAAACCACTTTTACCATGCTAAATTAAAAAAAAATCTTATTTTTGTTTTTTCTTTCCACACTCTGATCCTGGACTACTGGCTCTTTGAATTTTTATTTTATTTTTTCCCCATGTGAGGTGGCAATTTTGAGGCTCTTTGTTTTCTTATTCTTAAGGAATTATGGAAGAAATAACTGGAACGTGGATATTTAGGCACCGTTTTGAATGACTAGGACACTGAAATCCTTTTAAATCCAACTTCCTTTTGTTCTGTTGCTGTGGAACATTTCCGGGATGGCCTAATAACTGAACTGTAGCTTAGTCTTCTTATTTGCATTCAGGAAATTTTTTGTTCTTCTGGCTTTTGGCATTTTAAATTCCCCCCCGTGAGAATCCTTTTGGACCAAATACATGTAGCTGAATAGCACTACCGTGGTGCTACATGGGATGGCTTGTTAATAGTGATGGACACATTCTAGATAACAGTTGCAGAAACCTCTGTCTTAGATAATTATTTCTGGTCTTGCCTATTATGGCATTGTGAAGGAAAACTGATGTGCATCATTCTTGGTCCCTATCTGGGTCAGCTGAAGTTATTTTCAGTGAAAGACTTAAGAGGATTGCAAGTTTTCTTGTAATTTTCTTCCTACTGTTTAGGAAGATTATGGAGCGTACCTAATGAGTCATCATGGGAAAAATAGACTTTGCATGGTTACCTCATGGGGGACCAAGCTTGACTGGTGAATCTGGGGAAAGAGAGTGAAATTACCCTCTATTCTTAAATAGAAGCTTTTTTGTTGATGGTCAGGATACATTTTCATTTTGTGCCAAAGGTGTCCTTTAATGTTACGTTAGAATTGATGCTTCCTGTTACTCCTCCCCCTCCAAATAATTCAGAGTTGGGGCACGCAGGTTGCAAAATCAGAAGTGGATTTCTATTCTGGTCTTATTATCTAGTAGATGGGAAAACAGTTTTAAAGTATTGGACTTCCCATATGCAAAATAAGTCTTGCGTGGGATTTGAGGAGGTCCTTTCCTAGCTGGTTTTCCTCTGTGTTTTTTTTTTGCTGTTGTTTGTGTGTTTGAATTGGTGTCTGAGGAAGGCATGCATGTACACACACACACACACACACACACACACACACAGTCTTGTAGTACTTGCTGTGATTAGCAACAAAGAGCCTGATTCATCATTTGGCAGCCCCAGCTTTGTAAAAAAAAAGAAAACTGTTCCTTGATCCTCCCTTTGCTGGAGAGGAGAGAACAACATGCCTCTCCGAAGGTTTAGCGCAGTGCTGGCTTGTATGAATGCCTTTCTAAAATGGCGGCCGGGTCCCAGTTTATGTCGGAAGGAATAGAGCCGATCTCAAGCTGCACATAGAGGGGGGGGGGGGCTTTGTGAAGCAGCAGCATCAGAAGAGCTGCGTAACAAGAGATTTCATCTGGCTCCCCGGTTGCTTCCGCCACCAATCTTAACTGCAGAGCTTTTCCTCAAAAAGTGCAGGAGGAGATGATTCCTTGGAAAAGAGCAGCTGTAACTGGAGCTGGGGTCAAATACTGTTCCTTCTTACAATCCCTAGGAACAGTCTTGCACTAAATAATAGGAAACAGTCATGCAAGAAAAAATATTTTTTTAAAAAAAACGTGCACAAGTTTAAATATGGATGCAACCAAGAGTGTAATTGCTCCAGTTGGGGAAACTGTATTATCATGCAGATTGTGGTTTTGTGCTATATAAAACTGGAGGGGTTGTCTCAACTTTCCTTTTGGAGAAAGGGCAACACTGGTGATCCAGCGGGGATCCTGGCACTCAATAATCAAGAGAACTGTTGTGCGGTTGGGTTTGGGGCTGCTGGTTTGTCATGGGATTCAATTGTTGGAAGAAATTAAATGGAAATTACAATTGGCATTCCAACATGTTGTCTCCTATCCTACCACCCTGTTTCCACAGAAGGTTTCTAATGCTGGATAAAGTTGCCATGGTGCTGTTGCTTAGAGATGAATCAGAAAGACGGAAGGTTCTGGTTTTTACACCCCCCCCCCCAAATGTGCCAGTTTTCACATAAGTCAAAGCATGGTTGGATTTAAAAAGCCATTTTATTTGATCCAATCTTTCAGTATAATTTTTATCGATCATTTGGGTTACCAGCCTTCTAACTATCATCGGAATGGTGGTTGTGTTTTTGGTCGGCAAAAGATGCTTAGGAACGCGCTGCCTGTGTACAACAGGGCGGCCCTTTCTTTGTATGACCCTGGGTGGGGGAGGGGACAGGTTGCACAACAATTGCATTGCTGCAGGGTGTGTATACCAACAAAAGACTTAACTCCTGCAGTTGTCCATAACTGTGTGCATTTTAATTACTAGAAGAGAAGCTCCAAGGGGAGAACAGTCCCCTTTTTAGTTTTAACTGGTCTCTGGCAAAAAAAAAAAAAAATCCCCCCCACCCCCCTGCCTGGCAATAGGACAAAGAATTTGCAAAGAGCAAGCAGCGTGAGCAGTCTTATAACAAAATCAACCTAAAACCTCCCTATGGCTCTAATATATTAAAGCTCATGAACGTAAATAGAGGCAACCTCACTATTTATCCTTTGTGCCCATTTCACTCATTCTAGATGAGGCTGGTTAAGTGTCCTTATCAATTGGAAGAACTATATTGTTTATGTACGTTTAAATTCTAAATAAAATACGGCTGATATTGATATGTGAAAAATCAGTTGTTCCAAGCAGGGGCGCCCTTAGGAGAATTAGAAGAGTCATGAGCAATTAGACAAAAAACCTGAATTGTACAGCTCTTTTAATCGGTGGAATGATCAATGTAGGACACTTCTAAGATGACCTTTAACATATAAGTAACTGCTGTTTAGAATTTGATGTGATAATTTGGGTTATCCCTGTTTTGAAAACTTGTTACGAAAGATAGTTTGTAAAATATATGATTTCTGGTGTGCTTGTGCATATTAATTTACAGTGGCTTTTTTGCGGGGGGGGGGGGAATAGTCCTGCAACCTTTAGAAACATCCGGTAACCAATGACAAGGGGTCATATTTGTAAAGGTGAAAGAGAAGTTGACACATAGCTCTTAAAATAAAAACCTCTCTTTTAAGCTCTTAAAATGATGCAGTGCATCGGATGCAATGTTTGCTTTTCCCCTGATCCATATTAATTCACTACATGTTTAAAAATAGAGGC
This sequence comes from Thamnophis sirtalis, assembly GCF_051295495.1. Classification (NCBI taxonomy): domain Eukaryota; kingdom Metazoa; phylum Chordata; class Lepidosauria; order Squamata; family Natricidae; genus Thamnophis; species Thamnophis sirtalis. The sequence goes on from NW_028261395.1 coordinate 39,250,535, forward strand.
CCTGTTTAATCCATCCATATTGGTCTCTTCTGCTGCTTGCTTTTTTTTTTTTTTTTTTGCTGAGTTTCTATGAAAAACATTCCAGGAATCCGAACCCTCTTAGATGGTCCTTTTTTTTGATAGAAATGTGAGGAAATGATTGGTTGTGAAAGTATTACACAATCCTAACTGTGTCTCAATTATTGTAAAAATTGAAACACCGAAAGTATGTGCTCCTCTTGAAGGAGATGCAGAGCAGCTTGCAAGAAAGGGTGGCTAAATATAGCAAAGTTTGTCCTCTGCATGAGTGCCAAATGTCCAGCAGTTCCTTCTTGATTAATTAGAGAAAAACAGCAGTCAGTTTAGCAGAACTGTAAGTTGGTGTTGCGTTCTCCGTCACTTTTGTAAAGAAATAAATAAAATAAGGTACTGCAAGAGTAAGGTGGGCTTCCAAAGACAATTTTCCTTGTCCTTTATCCTTGTTCTTGTTTGGGAGCCTTAATGTGATGGAGTTAAATACCAAATTGATAACCTTCCAAGTATGCTTTCCTGGGAAAGGGGGCTTTTTTTTGTAAACTTCTGGTTTTATTTCCAGTCTGGTCCATTTCATGGCTGCACCAGTTCTTTCTTTTGCAGGCCAAGCCGAACCTGGCAGAGCTGATGTGCTCCTGGCATGCATCTCTCTTGCGTGCACAGTTCAAAAGCAATTTAGCCATGCTCTTTTGATAACCAGGCTGTCTTTTCATGGTCGTTCAAAGTTGTGGTGGAAGGATGGATAGGCCTGAGGATTATGCATAGCTGTCTTAAGACAAGTGCTGTGTTCCTCTCCCAGAGCCCTTCTGTGTAAGGGTGCAGACCCTGCTGCATACATGACAAGAGAAGGACTTAGTGTAGAAGTGGGGAAGGTGGTTGCGGAGAAAGCGGGCTTCCCTTCCCAGCATGAACCAAAATCCCCACATGGCAGAATAATTGGGCTTGACATTAGAGTTTGCTTCGTCATGTTATTGCAGCCTTTTCTTTTAAACTTTACCCACTCCTTTGTTTCTCCTGGGAAGTGTGACAGCACGGCTGCAGAAACTCCAGCCTATATTGCTAGGAGAATTGCTTTGCTCTTTTTGACAGCTAGCAGGCCTTAGATCTCCCTCCTCCGAGGTTACTGAGTGAAACCTATGGGGGTCCAGCTCATTTGTTTCAGCTTGCTGCAAAGGAGCAAATATCCCTCCTGTTTGACTTCTTCAGCCAGCCCCAGTGGTTAAATTCTGGTCGCATCCTTCTCTGGTTCGTTCGTTGCGCTGTGGGAATCCTGGCCATTTGGTTTGCTCCCCTCTGCTTATAATTTCTGGTTTAAATGTTACCTAATTATGTCCGGTGACTTTCCTGAGAAATTCTCACCGTGGCTTCTCTGCTGTGAATAAATAGCCTTTTGGGTCATGGGGCACTTAGAAAGCATGGACTTTGGAGGCCTGTCCCGTAGTAGAATTTGAACCTGTTGGGCAAAGGTAGTCATGACCTACATTGTGGATTTCCTGCATGGAAGAACATTTACAGCACACAGGATTTTTTTGGTGCCCTGATAGTATCCTATAAATAACGCTAGAGAAAAGATAAAAGCCACAGCTCCCTCAAACCTAGAAAGTTTCTAATAACTTGGTGAAATGTCATCTGAGTATTTTCTTCCATCTTTGAATGGCTTAATGGTCACAATTTGGTAGCCCGTTTCTGAATTCTCCCACTGCTAGTGGCTCCTCCCAGCTCTTTTTGATACCAGGTAATCGTATCATGTTCATTTATTTATTTTCACTGCATCTATATTTGCCTTTTTTTTTCTCACGGCTCTCAAGATAATGTACTCACCATTCTCATAATAACTTTAATTGGTGGGAAATAAGGATTGAACCCATTCCGTTTCATGGTCGCCTGAGACTTTGGGTCTTCCTCATGGCAAGCCGGCTTCATTATACTTTTATTAGGCATTGTACAATATTCTCCTTTCACTGTTTTGCAAGTAGGTCCGCTACTTAAGAATGGTATTCATTTGAAAGGCATAATCTTCCCAAAGTATGTCATAGAGAGAAGCCCCACTGAGTTGAGTGGGATTTATTTCTAACCCTTGTTCTAAGATTCTGGCTTTGGTTCCTCAAATCTGGGCATAGTTAGTAGGGAGTCCATTAAACTTAGTTAAAACAATTCAGAACCACAACTTCCTCAGCTCCAATTGATGGTTAGGAGCTCATAGCAGTTGTAGTCTAGAATGCAAGGGGGAGGGGGGGTTTGCCATGCTGAAAGCTGAGCTGGGGAGTTCCTTATCTTGATGTTTACATTTACAATGCTATAGAGTGTCTGTCTCTTGCAAATTGTTCTAAGATATTTTGAAGCTTGATAGCTGAGAAAGTCCTTGTGCTTATACCAGTGATTTCCTGTAGCCAGCATGCGTTGATATTTTCCCCCCTGTGGGTCCCCTTATGATATCTGGTCAGGTTAGCTGTCTGTTTTGTCTTGATGCTATATAGGTGGTGCTTTCAAATCCATCATTAGATGCGATTGGCTTCTGAACCCTTGATTTCAGTAAACTCCTTTCTTTTCATACACAAAGACACCATAAACGTATGGTTCTGACTTGTGTCTGAGGCTTTTAAAAAATGTGGTTCCCAGGGACTTGCATTGTGGTTTGTGGGCAACCAGGTTGACCAATCCGGGCCTTGAAAGTAGCAAGAGACTGGGTTTCATAACTGATTCTGAAGAAGCTGGTTTTCGGTGGAACTTGCCCGTGGAATTCAACCCGCAGTGTGCAGAAGTAAATGCTTGCCTTTTGACATACCAAGGTTACAGAATTCTCTCGCTCTTGAGTGCAGTTATGTGAATCCACCCAGAATGCTCAGCCACCTCAATAAGAGTGGAAGTTGCTTTTTGCAGCTGCCATATTTGTTTTCCTGTAATACTGGTTTTCAGTACCTGTATGGTTGGGAGGGGCTAGAGAGCTCAAAGAAATATCTGCTTCTATTCCATCACCTTCTACAAGGACTAAACCTATTAAGCAGACATTTTGAATGAAGAACCGGGGATAGTCTCCGGGGATGACATACCACGAGGGACCAGCAAAGCCTATTATTGGTGCTTCTTTCTAAAGCATTTCCCGCTTTAGTGTTATCAGAGTAAAATCCTCACACTACTAGCATTTTTGGCACCTGGATCATTTCCAGACAATAGCACACAACTGTGCAACTGGCTGCTATATGTAGCTTTCCCTTTCGTAACAGTTGGCTAGCTCTGGAAGAAGGCACTTACTGCAATTGCCCAAAGATGGCGAGGCCTGATGAATAATCCACGGATGGAAGTGGGACGGAAGATTAATATCGAGGACTCCTTAAACCACCCTTTTTAGGCCTGTCAGTGGCACATCGTAACTTTACCATCTCCTGGGGTGAACTTTAGATGCATTTGAATTTTCCCTCACTTATAATGAGCTCCTTGTCCTTGTGTATTTCTATCCACTTCCTGTAGACAAGGAGGAAAGTTGCAGGAATGGTTTTTATTTTTTTTACGTGACCAACATTAAAATATCTGTCCATGTCCAATTTAGATGATGTTCCAAGAGCCAGAATTACCTTCCTGCTTCCTTCATATCACTATGTGCAGTTTGCTTCTCTGGTGCATGTATAGAAGGGAGGGAGGGAGGCTCATATTGGGGCCTTGACCTTCCGGCCCCCATGGGAATGAAAGTATCATGCTTAAATCAGGAACGGTCCTGGTGAACAATTTTAGTGTAGCCTGAGGAATTGTGGCCATTGTGACTGAGACATTAAGAAGAAACAGACTGAAGTCCCTTGGAGTATTAAAGATGTGCCTGGAAACTGGAAGTGTAGCCCTTAATGCATAGACAAGGCAGCACCCGGGATTCCTCTGGGAGAAAGATTCTACTCTAGTGCTGTTGGGAAGCAAAACCGACCTGTCCCCATGCTGCAAGAGGTTATGTATTGATTGGTATGGATTATGCAAGCAGGAAGCCTTTTAGAAAAACCTCCCAGCAAAGAAGCCGCCTGTGCGTCAGGACCTTTAGAGCCCATGGGTTGGCCCCCTCCCTCTTCTGCTGTGTTTGCTCTCTGTGCTGGCGGTTGGGACAGAGCAGCCTTCTTTCTTGGAAAGGCAGAGAGGGGGAGGGCACATTTCACATGGGCGCCCGTCTTTCTCAGCCTTCCGCTTTCTGGACCAACGTGAAGTGGCTCCTGAAACTCCCCCCCCCCCCCAAAAGCCGTATGCCTAGATCCTTAGCCCCTCCCCTCCCCCCCCAAGCTTTTCACAGGGATCCTTTTCTTGTTGGGCATTGATCCCGCAGGCTGCTGCAGCACTGCGGGTCTTTCCCCTCCCCTCCAGATCGGTTCGCATGAAGCAACACAGCTCCCCTCCCAATGGCCACTGCCAGCACGGCAGCGGATTGGAAAAGACCCAACGGGTGGGGCTGGGGTCGGATTGCCAGGCAGATTAGCCTTCAGTGACTCTAGGGTAGAAGCACACATGGCAATGGGGGTGGGTGGGGTGCAGACCATAGAGATGACTCTTTCTAAATGCTGCCTTCCAATACTTAGCATTTTGGAGGGGGGTTATCCAGCGATGCAGTTTGTCCTTTGCCTCCTTTGATAGCAGCCTTTATGCTTATTTCAGTGGCTTGTCATAGGAGTGAGTGATCTAAAGCAAATCCTCACACACCACCCTCGAACATTCTGGTGTGGACCAATGAGTGTCGAGCCATCTGCTTTGGAAATGACAACCTGGCAACCCTGTTGCCTAGTTTGGAGAGTTCCTGGCTCCACATCCCTTCCCTTGGGTCTCCCAAGCCCAGATATGGAGTATCTTCAGCATTATAGGACCTACACAATCCCTTGGCAAAGCTTCACATTTAGTTTTTTTCAGGGTTGTGCTGGTTTATGTAGCCTATGCATAAAATTGGATTGGTATCAAAAAAAATTGCCTAGTTTGGAGAGATCCTGGCTCCAAATCCCTTCCCTTGGGAGTATTGTCTCCACCATTTCTGCTCCAGATTCCTCCTCGGAATACGATTGGAATACAGATCCTGTCCTCCCAAAAGCTGCCGTAGCCATTGCTCTGTTCCCTGCCTCTTATCAGTTGTCATACAGTGTCATGTTTTGAGCTGTGACTGGGGACATTTTTCTGCCATCTCTGGGTCACATGCTTTTCCCGTCACCGCAGAGGCAAACACCACATGGGAAGTAGATGTTGTCCCACTGAGCTATCTGGTGCTTTTGGCATTGTAGGCTGGTCTACCGTTAAGAGATCCTGAACAAGTAATGGATTGATCTGTTGTTACATAAGTGGCACTGTTTTTAGTGAAAAATTCTCTCCCCCCTTATTTTGTTTAAATAGTGACCCTAATCCCTGTGTGTGTATGTGTGTGGTACAAACACTAAGCCCCCCTTCCTTGGCATGTTCAGCACAATCTTGTTGTGGAGGATTGATGTGGCTAATGGTGCTGAATTTCACAGTGTTGGGGAATCTTACCCACGCCTTTGATAGTTACGCTTGAGGGCAGAACAGCAACGAGAGCAACATAGAAAGATAATTCAAACTTGAATGAGCTTAGATCATACTGGTGTACATTTCCATTTTCCATCCTGGCCAGATTTGAATGGTAGGCTAGTTGAATTGCTAAAGAAACCCTCTGGGACTCAGGCTGGACTTCTTCATGGCTTCCTAAATTCACTGATACTATATTTGGTATGTCAAATATGTCTTTATCTCTAGAAAGTGCCAACAGTGTAATTGAAAATGCAGAAAGGTTGTCCGATGAATGTGAAGGTGTTAGTTCTTATAACGAAAGAGAATTGTTAGCTTATGTTTCATATCTTTTTGATCTGTAAATGCAAACCATAGATGTGTGTATTTTTAATAGAAATCCATTTCTTTTTGATTAAATCGCTTGGAAGGTCAGTGACATTTGGTCAGACTAGATGATTTGAAAACTTTCTGGAGAAACCTTGCGAATGTTTTGCATATTAACCCCAAATCTGTTTGCATACACAATGTGAACTAAATAAATTGCATTGGTAATTTGTCGTTGCCGCTGATGTCTGCAGCCATCAAAAGCTTATCTCAGGAATTGCCAAATGTTTTCCAACTCTGGCTTAAACAGAGTTTCCAACATCACTTAGATTGTAAACTTGTAGAACTGGCTTTGTCCCTAGAACTGTGATTAGAATGATTTGAACAGGCATTGTATTCTATTAGACATTTGCATCTTGAACACTAAATAATGGGCTGTTTAACTGGGAACAAATGAATACATTTAATAAATTCTCCACTCGGATTCCTTATTTCAACATTGATTGCATTGAAATATATTTGAACATCACAGAATAAGGGCTTTTCTGTTAGTGCTAAACTCCTATTGCAGATGTTGGCGAAAACTAAGTTAGGTGGAGTTTTTGTATCCTGGCTTTTTTTCAGGGTATGATATGATGGAAGAATGGGAAAGATGTTAACAGGCTTGAAAGTATGTATGTATGTATATTCCCATAGAATGGTCTTTAAGCTTTGCTCTGGTAGGAGTCCAGGAAGCTAAGCCATATCTGTTTGTTTATACTTACCTATTGAAATGAATGCTTAGATTATTATTATTTTTTAAAATCTGAGTCCAGAAATTTCAAGGTACTAAATGTGGTTTCTTAGCCAATTTTCTGTGAGCTTTAACGTATGTGATTTTCTCTGTCTTTCTCCTAGATATGGACGTGTTGAAAGTGTCAAAATTCTCCCCAAAAGGGGATCGGAAGGCGGCGTGGCGGCCTTTGTGGATTTTGTGGACATTAAGAGTGCGCAGAAGGCACACAATTCTGTCAACAAAATGGGAGACAGAGACCTTCGGACGGATTATAATGAACCAGGAACCATCCCTAGTGCCGCTCGGGGATTGGATGATACAGTTTCCATAGCATCTCGTAGTAGAGAGGTTTCTGGGTTCAGAGCTGGTGGTGGGCCCACATATGGCCCACCACCATCACTTCATGCACGGGAAGGACGCTATGAGCGGAGACTTGATGGGTAAGTTCCAAGGTTTCACTAGGCAGGTATTTTGTAATTGATTGTGGTGAGAAACACAAACTCCTGGTAGGGCCCCCAGATGGATTTAAAATTTGGGGAATTATCTGCATTTCCTATTTTGGGTTGGAAACGGAAGTGATTCCCATCCCAAAGGCTGGGATCTTGTGGATCTGTAGAAGACGTTTCCTGCAGCTGGTTGGAGACCTGATTCTAAGATGGAAGACGCCTCGCTTATGGAGCTATTCTTCTAGGGCTTGACGATCCCAATTCTTGGATAACCTTAAGGCCTTCTTTGGATGTATCCCTATTATCCAATGGAGTTTATTGGATACTGCGAATCTCCCAAGCCCAGATATGGAGTATCTTCAGCATTATAGGACCTACACAATCCCTTGGCAAAGCTTCGCATTTAGTTTTTTTCAGGGTTGTGCTGGTTTATGTAGCCTATGCATAAAATTGGATTGGTATCAAAAAAAATTCTAGCAGGCTTTATAAAAATGCTGCCTCGTCTTGGATTCTACAGTCTTTAGCCCTGGGAATACATACAAAACGAAGACAGGAGAAGGCTGCTGTTGATGTTTCTTTCCCCTCTTGGATCTACATCACTTTCCATGTACCTTGGGATTACTATCCTCATGGCAAACAGAACGAGATGGACGCTGCTCAATTTTGGAAATTACAGGCCATCCGTTTGAGGTGCTGGAATAATGGCTACTACCTCAGATTTGTGGGATGGTTCGAGCCAAGGTCCCAGTGGGCCAGGGGAGTGGATTACTTACTTAGTCTCTGCCAAAAGCTCACGTACAGTGAAAGGCACTTTAGCTTTAAAGACAATGGTGTCGCTCAGCTTGTGGATACGTCACAGAAAATTGAACTCTGCTGGATGGTTACAAAGTCGGACAAGAGGATGTCTGCTAGCCTGGGGCGAGGCCTTTGTTCATCCCCTGATGCCTTTTTTTACCAGCCGATTGGTTCAGACTTAGGGCGACAGTCTGTGGTGGATGTATTTAGAAGCGCTGGCTGTCAGAAGAACGAAGTTGGGGGCGGCCACCCGTTGGCCAATCTGGAACTACTGGCTTCCAGTGGAGTTTTTATTTTTTTAAATTTTTTCGTCGTCTTGTCCCTAGGATTTTTTTTTCTTGCTCGTCCATCTAAAATGCCACTTTTTTGACACCCTTGCTTACCCATTAAGAAGGTGGATTACCCCTATAAGAGGGGCCAAATTGGGGAAGTTATGTTCACAATTCTCTCCCTAGATTTAATTGGGAATATAGGTCGTGTTTCCACACTTGGAAAAGGTTGGTATGTCCTGCCCTGTGTATATTAGCCCCTCTCCTAACCCAAGTCAGTTCCTTTTTTCCCCACTAACTCCAGTAGTAATTAGTACTAATAGATAACCAGCACTGCTGTAGTCATTAGATTCTCAGCTTTGCTAGTTTCTTTTGTCTGTCTTCTGTGTCCTAACCCATAAAAGGGCTCTTACACTTATATCTTAACTTTTCTAGAAATCTTGCTCTTTTTTTTGTTACTTTATTGTATCAGCTTTCCCTGATATCATTTTTGCAGGGTGTGTGTTGAGTGTTGTTTCAAAAGGCGAGGGCGAGAGAAATATTTAAATATTTATACACACTGAGACAATATGTGGTCTTATTTGCATGGAGCTGCAAATATTTGTGACACCTACTAAAACGCCTGCCTTATAGGTTTTTTTTTTTCCTCTTTTGTGAGGCAGCTCTGACTTGCTGGAAAAGCAAGACTGCAGACAAAAACCTTAACCTGCACTCAGGGCCGCCTCCTCCTCCTCCCTATGGGGGGACAAGTGGCCTAAGGCCTGCACTATGGTTATAGCAGGAGCATAAAGTGGAAAGGGAGGAGAACCTAATTCACTTTTGGAGGTGGGGAGGAGAAGGCAGGTCCATGCGTTTTGACCTGACAGTTAAGAGAAGGATGAGTTAACCAAGAACTGCAGTCCCTGCTAATTACTTTTCAAGGAAGGTGGTTGGAAGTAAAAGGGGGAATGATTTGAATTCCTCCTTCCTTGAATGGTTGTAGGAAACTTTTGTAACTAATACAAGCGCTGGCTTTATTGCTTAATCTGCGCATGTTTGTTCTGAATTATTTCGTCTATTTTCCTAGCTGTGTCCTACAAAACGTGAGCCCTCTAAATTAAAGCACTAAATTATTGTAGGCCTTTTGGTGGCCTAGGCAGCTCACCAAGACTCTTAGTTGTCAGCAACATAACTTTCTTTTTTAAGTTCTACCATAGTTGACGACATAGTTTTACGGTAAACATAATTCTGTACGTAAAATACAGAAATGGACAAATGGATATTAAAATATCCCATCCTGTTATTGTCTGAAGCGATTTTTAAAAATACCACTCTCACCAGCACACAGAAATATTGTTTATCTTGTTTTCGGAGCTTAATACCTGTGACTTTTAGTTGGCTGTATCTTGACTTCATTATTACAAAGATAAGCAGAGATCTGACTTTAGCTAAGCTGATACATTGTCCTAGGACTCTTAGATTTCAAGTGAGCTTTTAAAAATAAATTGCTTTTTTTCCTACAATTTTGTGGCTAATGCCAACACCTTAACAATAGGATTCTAGGATAGTCATGGAATGAAACACATTAAATAGTTGTGTTTCATCCCAGAAATAGATAAATAGAACTGTTGAAATTAAATTATTTTGCACAAGATCATTTGGGACTGTGGTACACAATTCTGTCCATAGAAGCTTAGTTCTGGATGCCTTTCAGGTTCGTTAGCCTTCTTCTCCCATGATCCCTAGCCATTGTGCTGCGAGGCAGGGATTATGGGGTAGAAATCTAGCAAGGAGGCATCAAGCTGGCTTGGTTTAAGCAGTGAAACTGAGTCAGTGCCAGACCTATCTTACGTGCAAACGTGAGCGAGTAGTCACGTAAAAGGACCAAGCTCATTCAGTCTGCTAAATAGATCATTGTTGGCCTTTTGATGACATGCAGTAACAGCCAACCCTGCATTAAATGCTTGCATGTTGTTGAGTCATTGTTCTCCTTCTCTGATTTGACGTACTTTGTTTTTCCCCTCCTAAATGCAGGGCTTCAGATAACAGGGAGCGTGCTTATGAGCCTAGTGCCTATGGACACCATGAACGGGGGACAGGAGGATTTGATCGCACGAGACATTACGACCAGGATTATTACCGGGATCCTCGGGAACGGACTTTGCAACACGGACTCTATTACAGTTCTCGGAGTCGCAGCCCGAGCCGCTTTGATGCTCATGACCCTCGTTACGAACCTCGGGCTCGGGAGCAGTTTACATTGCCCAGTGTGGTACACAGGGATATCTACCGGGATGACCTCACCAGGGAGGTCCGAGGTAGAAGGCCAGAAAGGAGTTACCAACACAGCAGGAGCCGGTCCCCCCATTCCTCCCAGTCCAGGACACAGTCTCCCCAGAGACTCGCGAGTCAAGCGTCCAGACCCACTCGATCGCCCAGCGGAAGCGGTTCTAGGAGCCGGTCTTCGAGCAGTGATTCAATCAGCAGCAGCAGCAGTACCAGCAGCGACAGGTATCGTCCTCCCTCTGCAGGCGTGGGGCATCTTTTGCTTTGGGTCCCGGTATTGATCCCATAAACCACAGCGCATCAGCTGCAAATGTTGTGCTTTTCTCTGCTCTTCCTCCTGTCCTTCTGAAACAGACCAGCACCATCTCCTGGTCTGCCCCTGCCTCCATTCCCCCCCCGCCCCACCAGGGTGGAGGCAGGAGCATTGGACGGGCTGCCACCAAGGAGACAAAAGCCCCACCTGCGAAATAGATCCCTTTTGAGCCACTCTAGGGTGGAAGATTCTTTGTTGCTTTTGTTTGTTTATAAAAGGGTGGCCTTAGAGACACTTTGTAGAAGTGGGCCTTAGATTGATTGGGGATAGAGTTTTCTGCATTTTCATTCAGCACCGGCTTAACTGCCTGGACTATCCCTCTTTCTTCTTTATTAACGGCATCTTTTGTTTATGGCCTTGAGTTGAGTGTCGGGATGAAATTTAATAGATAGGCGAATTATGGGTTTTCCACTGTTGCTGTGGCTACTACATAGCTTGCTGTGGTGAAATTGGACTGGTCAAGCCAGTCTGCTGTTCTCTGTGTTGGTTCCAGGCAAAGAACTGCGGCACTGTAAAAAAATAAAAATAAAACAGAAATATATCATCCCATTTATATTTTCAAGGAAAGGGCCTACCTAACCAGACCGTAGAAGTAGGAATGGAATGGAAAGGAAAGGAATAAGGACTATAGAATAGAGTAGAAAATAGAATAGAATTCTTTATTGGCCAAGTGTGATTGGGCACACAAGGAATTTGTCTTTGGTGCATAGGCTCTCAATGTACATAAAAAGACAAGATACATGCATCAAGTACACCCATAAATGATTGGGAGGTGGGAAAGATAACGATAAACAGAAATATATCATCCCATTTATATTTTCAAGGAAAGGGCCGACCTAATCAGACCATAGAAGTAGGAATGGAATAAGGAATAAGGACTATAGAATAGCCTTTTCCCCAATCCAGCCTGTTTTTCTTTTTAATTCTTCCTCCTTTCCCCCAATTAAAAGAGGCTTCACCCTTTGGAAAAAAATCTTCCCTTGCTTCAAAGGGCGATTAGTAAAACCTGCCATCAGCTTGGATTAATGTCAGTAAATAGATGCTCTTTAACACACTGAAATAAGCAGCTGGCCAGCAGTCCTTGTGTGAAAGGGTGGGGGTGGAGGAATGCAGCCATTCTAGTTCTCACCTTCATTAGACTTTAGAACGTGGTTTAAAGCAAGGAGGAGTTAAGGCATCTTGTCTTTTCATAGCATGTCAGCACTTGAAGAAATATGCTAGAAAGACAGGGGGGAAAAACATGTTAACTTTATGAGTGACCAGTGGAGACTTTTCCCAAGTTGAATCCTACCTAGCAATATCTTCTTCCTGCCTTTTTCATGTTTTATTTTTAAACCTCAGCTGCTGAACATGCTCTCTGGAGCTGATCCAAATTCACTTGGTACCTCCTTAGTGTCCTCTCTTCAGATTTAAAAGCTTGTTGAATTTGAAAAGCTTTTCGTCAACTTAATCCTGGGATGTTTCTTTGGGCTGTTTTTCTGCATTGTCCACAAGCAGTAGGGCTTTACGGCGAGTCCAACTTTCCCTGAAAGAGATATAATCGATTCTCCTTTTAAAACTGGAAGCCCAATTTGAGACAAAGTTAAAAAGCACTGAGTCAACATTGAGGCTTTCAAAATTGGCTGGTGAGCTTGAGTTCATTTGATTTTTCTGTCTGTCTTGTCATCCTCAACTCCCAGAGTGAAAGCAGAGAGTGGTGGCAAACTTAATTTCCTTAAGGCCAGTTCCCTGGCCTTTTCCTCCTGCTTGCCCCTTCCATTCTTTCCACCTCAGGAATTTGCCAGCAAAGGATGAATCATTGGCAAAGAGTGGTATGTTGATGTCTGTGTCTGTGTGTGTAGTTTTGTGGTTTGGACAAAAGCTGCAATCGCAGCAGACACAGTTTCAGGTGATTTTGGTCCAGGGAAGGCAACTCCTCTAGCAAGGAGGTTATTATGGTGCAGGTCCCAGTTTCTCCATAAAACCAGGGGAGGATTGTTGACGGAAGAGAAATCCTGCGTAAAATGGATGGTCAGGGCTGGTTTCTTCCAGTCCACTCAGCTACTACACCTTTCCTCAAATGATGACTTGACTTGTCGTGTGGCTTGGAGAGTCCCCAATTCAGTGGCTGTTTTTCCATTTTCACAGGTTGCACAAGCCTGTCTCCCATCTGATCCAAGCCGAGTCTTAAATATTTCCCCCAGGATCCTATGCCATTTCATGCCTTGTTAATTGTTAACACAGATTCTTTTTTCCCTGCAGCCCTTTTAGAGGAAGGCAGCTTTGTTTGCTTATATATGTGTGTGTGTGTATGTGTATATGTGTATATGTATGTATATTTCCTTTCATACGGTTTCTCTCAGGAGCGGCTTCCTTAGGTCAGATGCCTTAGAGATGAAATTGGTGTGGATTTGCATTGGATGTAGAACTGATGGTTTGATTCAGCCTCTGTTTATAATTTGAAAGCTGTCCTCGTTAATACAGCTGACGTTGAACACCTTTGGTTGTCCCAACTGCTTACTTTACGTAGTAACAGGGAATGTGGTTGTCAGATGTATTTGTGAGGGGGGAAAAGCAGTGTTTCTTTTCAAGGCTGCCTATTGATATAGTTTCTTTCTTTGAAAAGTAATTTCAGTGTTATACTTCCTAAAGTAAATCTCACAGAGGAACAATACCTTAATAAAACGGTTGATAGAAGCTTGGTATGCAAACATTACCTTGCCTAAAAACCCTCTTCTGGCGCTGTCTTGCTCTCCCCCCCCCCCCCGTGTGTGTGAGAGAGAAAGATGCATGTCAAATGTATTGCAAAGCAGTATATATGGAATTCATTTTATTTTGTTCCTTCAAACCTATTTCTAGGAAGTCTTGCAAAAAGTGAAAAAATAAAAACAAATTTAATCAATTAACATGGAGGAGGCCGCTGCACCCCCACTCCCGTCGACCCACCCACTTTTGAATAAATATGCATGGATCTTAAATTCTTCTTTTCAGAGGCTGTGCAAAAGAAAACAAAGGAGGCTTCAAGGCTTCATTATTGATAAGCGAAGCCCACAGCAGCATATTCTGCAGGAGTTGCTGGATCCAAATTCTGCAGGCAACGCAAGGAATTCCTCGTTTGAGTCTCCCAAACCAGTCTGAACTGGAATCCTCCAGCCAGATTTGGCTGCTTGCCACCTCCTGGTAGACTCTGTCCTCCTTGCCTGATTGTTGTTTTTATTTTTCCAAAGCTGGGTTAATTGGGAGGGGGGGGGGAGAGAAGGTGGGACTGGCAAGGACTTGGGACAGTCCTGGCAGAGGAAAAGGGAGGGGGGCTTGCAGATTCCCCCTCTTTGAAAGTGGAGGTGAGAGGAATGGAATTGGGTTCTGCCGGTTGGAAGGTCTGTCGTCAAACGACACAATAACCCAGCTACTTTTCTACACTCAAAATTCAGAAAATATTTCTCTCTAAAGAAACCTGTCTCCTCAAACTGTTTATAATGGAAAACGGTATCTTATACCGATTTCTACATACAGTACAGCATCAGGAGAAGACGGAGTAAATCACAATGGATACTGAGAGGGGTTTTATTTTTACTACCACGGTTTAAATAGCCCAGCAGATTGGATCATGAACCCACTACAGCGGGAATAAAGTGAATCAGATTTAGCTGAGCTGGCTCTCTTAAGCATCCCCTCTGAGACTTTACTTCGTACAGCAGGTGATTAAACTTTATTTCCCTTTGTTCACCCTTCTTTTTTTTTTTTACAATTTGTTAGTCCAAAGTAATTCATTTGAACAAAGTTAAATTTTTCCACTGTCTGCCAGCAGAACTAAAAAATGTAATTTGGCAAAGGTCTCTGACTACTTTTTATCATTCCCTTTCAACTCTTGTTAGTAGGCATATTTTGCCTGCTCTTACATTAAAATATTCTCTAGCCCTTGGTTACAATACGACTCTGCAGTGTTGATAATTCTGGTGGTGGCAGGACATAACAAAGGTGTTGACCCAGAGGTGACCCGGTTCAGCCGAACCGGTAGTGATATGAAGGCCTGGGTCGCTGGAACTAGCAGCAATCCAGGCCTGCCATGTCCCGAACCGGTTCCCTGGTTGCCGCCATCCCTGCTGCCATCATGTTTTTTTAAATTCTGTGCATGCACAGAACAATTTTAATTGAAATGCGCATGCACGTGCACCATGCATTCAGCACACACACGAGTGCAAAGCTTGTGCACACACAAAGCACATGCATGAGCAAACGGGCAGTAAAGCCGGCCAGAACCTACTCCTGGCATGACCCTTGCTGTACAGTACCATATTTTTCGGACTATAAGACGCTCCGAACTATAAGACCCTTTTGGGTTATAGCTTTTGGGGAGGAAAACAGGGGGGAGGGGAAATCTGCCTCCCAGCATCCATTTGGTATTCAACTGGCCCGTTTGGCGCAGCCCATTCACCACTGCTGCCTGTTTGCTGCCGTGGCCCATTCTAGAAAAGCTGATCGGCACCGCACCAACACCCCTCCCCCAGCTGCAATATTCGGAGTATAAGACGTACAAACATTTCCACTGACTCTTCTGGTGGGACAAAGTGAGTCTTATACTGCGAAAAAATTTGTACAAGCAGAAATGTTCCTCTCTCTAACCTTAAAGGCAATTTTAATTTGAATGCTTGCATGTCAGAAGGCCTGCACTAATTTTCAGTCAGCGTTCCAGGCCTAATTCAGAATACTGTGATTAACTTTCAAACAGAAACGCCCGCAGCTTGAATGTGACGGATGGTCCCTCTCAAATATGTCTACCTGATACTTTAAAATGGCCTCTTTAATGAGGTAGGAGAGCCAGTTTGGTGAAGTCGTTAAGGTGTCAGGTGCCTTGCCTTAGGTACTAAGCCAGCTTGGATGATCTTAACCCTAGGAAACAGACAATGACAAGCCAGTTCTGAGTCAACAGTGAGGAAGGAGGGAGGGAGGGAGGGAGGGAGGAAGGAAGGAAGGAAGGAAGGAAGGAAGGAAGGAAGGAAGGAAGGAAGGAAGGAAGGAAGAGATGCTTGGTTGTCTAGAACTTGCATCAAAAATAGGTATCAGGTGACCCGTTTCCCCCAAAACAGGGAAAATACTTTTAAATACTGTTTGGGTGTTAGATCTCAAAACATATTGCTCCTCTTCTTCACTTAATGTTGTTTTTATATCGACTTTATGCTACTTCAGATTGGTTTCTATGCCGATTGCCTCATTGGTTTTCCTTACTATATAGATTGTTTTGACTTTATTTGGGTTTTGATGTCGATTTTAAAGCTGTGGGAATCCCCCAGACGACTGGGTCAGTTGTTTGGACTGTTTTAAATAACAATTTTGGTTTTAGTGCTCGTTGGGTTCTCCGGGAGTGGGCCGTGCCCTCCACAGAATATGGAGGATGTGCAGATACATTTCCTTTATTTGGGCGTTTGAATGTTTAAAATCCAAGGTCATCTTTGGAGAACCTTTGGCGGTTGGTCTCCACAAAACTGTTCCAGGATTTTTTCTCTTCAAACTTTTCCAATGCAAACTGTTATCTAAAGCCAGCCTGCTGATTTCCAAATGTTGTGTTTTAGGCTATAGGCTTCTCAGAGACTCAAAATTTCTAATTACATTTGTTTCAATTTTAGCACAGTCTTTACAATCATCAATGAAGTACCAATTTTTTACTTTTTTAAAAAGCAATTAACTGCTGGATGGTATACAGTTGGAAGACTTGATGCGTTGTTAGTATTGCTGTTTCTCAAAAGGCACACAGTTTTGGAGGTGTGCATTTTTCAAGTGATAAATAAACTGCACTTATTAAAATTAAGAAATACATTCCATTTGTAAATAGTTTCAACAACATTAGTAGCCAGAATCTAAATTAAAAGATTTGGCATTAGCAACAAGTTCTGCCTTCTGTTCACACTCATTTGCCTCCATTTGAAAAAAAGAAAGATGAATCTGTATGTATTCATTAACTAACTGGATACCCGTGCTTCATGACGAAACTATGTAATCAGGCTATGCAGGAGAAATTAAGTTCACAATCCGTTGACTCAATGGTGGTTGGTGATTGAAACACATAAGGGAGTATCGCTCCCGCTGCCTTGAGTCTGGAAGCAGTTCCATAGATGGAAGGCATAGACATTTTGGTAAGGTACCGACATTTAGTACTGTAAGGAGCCGCAGACCGCTCCTCAGTGAAGGAGTGGAACATCTGAGGTAACGGAATGTGAGGCAATTGGCAGTTGGAACAGAGTTATTTTCAGGTGGGGAGAGGGAGTAGAATGTCTAACTCCTTAGCATCAGAGCATGTTCATATAAGGCGACTGGCAGTTGGAACAGAGTTCTTTTCAGGTGGGGAGAGGGAGTAGAACTCCTTAGAATAAGAACGCGTTAATTACTGTATATGAAATACTAATGATCTGATGGTCATTTTGAAAAATCCTTACTTAGCGAGTACCTAGAAGCCCAGAGGAACATATGTGCCAAAAATTCAAGTTCATGTGTTTTACAATTCTGGAGATAACGTGATGATGCATGAGTGGTATTTTGTTTTTATATATGTTTTACCATGTTTATGAGCCACTAAGCTCCTGAAGATAAGTTTGCATTATAAGTTAAGCTTATATAAACATAAAAGTAAAGGCTACCTCCTATTCAAGGAACAATAATTAAAAATTATCACGATCTGGAAGCGTTTAGGAATTATGGATTATGGATTTCTAGACAACCATTTAGTTTCGACTCTGAAAGTACTAATGATTAAATATATAAAGAAAATGTTAGCTCTGTTTTGGGCATAAAACAAGGGCCAGTGTTTCATGTTTTCTTTGTTCCAATACCAGTTGTATTTTTCTTATATCTTTCATAGTTTTATCATTATGTTACGGAAAGGAAGAAAATTCAACCAGCTATTACCATTTAGTGGAATGTGCTAAAAAAGATGCAGCATGAATAATTATGCTTTCCTTGGTGTAATCACATGACATCTCATTAGTAGCAGACTGCTGCAGCGTGTCACATTTTGCAAAATATGCAAAAGAGTTTTTCTACGCCTTCCTTTCAGGAAGATGGATTTTCCTGGTCGGTTTGTCAGGGAGAAAAAGGAGGATTGTGAAGACCAGTAGATGGGAATTTATTTTCATTTTTTGGTTGATGTTGCAAGTGTACTGAACAAAAGATTTCTCCTGCAAGAACTTGCTTATTATATGCCAGGACTCTTGCTGGAGACTCTCCTGCATATTCTGGGAGCCTCTGAAATTCAGCTGGTCAAAAGAATGTGAAGATGTTTTGTTCAAAAGCTGGAACAAACTGTGGTGTTTCAGCAGTTCTTGCCAAACAATTCAGATTGGCTGCAAATCAGCAGAAAGGAAGGCTAGGAAGTTTTATTTTTTCCAGATTTGGGCCTGGAAAGCAAAATCTGGAGGAATGCTTAAGTGTTTATACTGGGTAAGTACGACCATTCTGGTGTGTATCCCTGTTTTATCCGGAGTCCTCTTTCCAGCAACTCCCAGCCCCTCATTCTAGTTTTCTAGCATCTTCCCTCAGCTCCTTCTCTGCTTTCTCTTAGTTGATGCTGTTGTCCATGCCTTTAAGGTAAAGATAAAAATTCCCCTCCTCGCACATACGTGCTAGCTGTTCCCGACTCTAGGGGGCGGTGCTCATCTCCCTTTCAAAGCCGATGAGCCAGTGCTGTCGGAAGACGTCTCCATGGTCATGTGGCCGGCATGACTCAACCCCAAAGGTGCATGGAACGCTGTTACCTTCCCACCAAAGGTGGCCCCTATTTTTCTACTTGCATTTTTTACGTGCTTTTGAACGTAAGGTTGGGCAAAAACTGGGACAAGTAGTGGGAGCTCATTCCCTTACGCGGCGCTAGGGATTGGAACTGCCGAACTGCCAACCTTTCTGATCGACAAACTCAGCGTCATAGCCACTGAGCCACCACGTCCCTTTGTCCATGCCTTTATCCTGCTCTTAAACCCCCATTTCATTTCATGTATGGACTAAAACATGCCCACGTTCTGGGTTTTGGGACAGAGCAGCTGTTTGTGCCTAGCAGAGTTCATGCGCTAAACCTCTTCTTCATTCCTGGTCAGTTGTAAGACTGAATAAGGGTCTTTGGGGGTGAGCCACGGAGTCGCTCTTCATCTCCAAAGGCCTTTCTAATGTGAGGCTTCTCCCAAAAGGCTGGCTTGGAAAAAAACAACTCTCAGTAATACAAGGGCTTCTGATAAATAGATTTATTGTGCAAAAGGAGACAGCATTCTTTTAGAATGCCAGCAGTTTGCTGTGTACAGATAGTCCTCAACTTACAACAGTTCACTTAGTGACCATTCAAAGTTACAACAGCACAGAAAAAGGGGACTTATGGCTCTTTTTCACGCTTGCGACCTTCGTAGTGTTCCCAAGATCCTGTAATCAAAATTCAGATGCTTGGCAACTGACTCGTACTTACGACTTGTTGCTGTGTCCCAAGGGCATGTGATTCCCCTTTTGTGACCTGATGAGCAAAATCAATGGGGCAGCCAGGATTTGTACTCCTTGCAGACAGCTGGTCATTTGCATCCTTTTAGAGAGCCACTTGGAGGTTCATCTGTGTCCTTGGGGTCACCTGAGTAGTGCAAATGGGTGTGGAGCCTTCTTGGCCACTCTTTTGAAGACAGCAAAGTCCACATTTTGGTCAGAGAGGACTGCTGGTTTGAAAGAGTGGTCAAAGAGGCCATCTATGTCAAAATTGAACAGCCCTCTCTCAACAGTGGGGGGTGGGAAATACAACATCCTCTATCTCCAGTTTACAACACAGTCCTTTCAGCAGTTCAAAGAAGGCCCTGTACACATGTGCTCAGGTGACTCTGAGGACAGGGACGAACCTCCAAGTGGCCTCAATGACTCTCTCAAAGGATGCAAATGACCAGCTGTCTGCAAGGATTATAAATCCTTCCATTCCCCACCATCCTCCAGTCAGCTGAAGAAGCTTTTTGGATGAGAAGCGAAACATCTTCAAAGAAAACACCAGAAAGTCCTGTTGCCTCTTGAAAAAGCACATTTGGGACAACCAGGACCTAGATGACTGAGAATCTCCATAGACAAAGTCCACCTTCCTACACCTCTTTCCATGTGTTGTTATCAACTAGGAACTCTTCTTTATTTTGGGCTGCAGTGATGACTTTCCTGTTTCTCTTATTTTTAGAAACGATGCCTTAACATCATAAGCCCCTTGTTTCCTTGGGACGATGTTCGCAGACTTAAAAGTTCTAAGCATTCTTGAGGAACGAGTTGAGCTTTTGGAAATGTTTCAGTTTTGTTACAATAAGAATGATTTCTGATAGTTTAGGGTTGATGGCTGCTTTGAACTAGCATCTGTTTCTTAAAAGTTTTTTGTTTTAACTTACATGATTGTCTAATTTAGACACAAATGTTCAGGCTTTGCCCTTTCTTCAGGCTTGGGGAATGGCTCCACTTTTCTGCCATTCAGCTTTAAAGGTAAAGGTTCCCCTCACACATATGTGCTAGTCATTCCTGACTCTAGAGGGTGGTGCTCATCTCTGTTTCATAGCCGAAGAGCCAGCGCTGTCCGAAGACAGCTCTGTGGTTGTGACCAGCATAACTGAACCCCAAAGGTGCAAGGAACGCTACTCCCTTCCCACCAAAGGTGGTTCCTATTTTTCTACTTGCATTTTTTACGTGCTTTCGAACTGCTAGGTTGGCAGAAGCTGGGACAAATCACAGGAGCTCACTCCCTTACGTGGCACTAGGGATTCCAACTGCCAGTCTTTCTGATCGACAAGCTCAGTGTCTTAGCCACCAAGCCACCTTGTCCCTCCTCCAGCTTTAACAAACATTATAATTCGATGCTCAGATGGAAAATATTTCCAAATTTTTCTGGAATTCTATTGTTTAAGTGGAGCACTTGCCCCAAAATAAAAAGCCAGTTGTAAGAAGTGGCTGTGGAGAGGCCTAAGGGGCAACTCTAGGAAAAGGCCTAGAGAAGCTTGGCCTTCTCCGGGTTCCATCTGCCAGCCAATGCCGGCTGGTGACCCCCCCTGGGGAGAGCCTTCTCTGTTGCTGCTCCGGCCCTCTGGAACGAGCTCCCTGTGGAGATCCGGACCCTTACTACCCTCCCGACCTTCCGTAAAGCTACTAAGTCCTGGCTGTTCCGGCAGGCTGGGGGCTGTTAAAGCACCCAGCCCCGTCTTAATTGTGACTGTTGTGGATTTTAAAATTGTTTGTATTGTCTTATTTATTCCCTCCTCTGTTTATTGTGAGCCGCCCGGAGTCCTTCGGGAGTGGGCGGCATACAAAACCAATAAACCAAACCAAAAGGGAGGGGGGACTCTCCCTGGTGTTGAACAAAGAACACAAGGGAGGGAAAGCAGATTTCTGCCTCTTTCTCTCGCTGATTAACCTGATCAGCAACGAATTTTATTTAACTATTTTAAAAAAACGTTTGCAGCTGCAGGATCAATTGGAGCAAAAATTGGCTGACCTTTGAGGATAGTTTTATTGGCGTGAGAGAGGCTTTCTTTGCAGAGTCTTAACCTACGCCGAAGTAAAGTGTAGCATGGGTTGTGGGTTTTTCCAGAGCGCAACTGCAGAAGGAGAAGAGCCTTTGCGGCAGTGCCGCGATGAGCTAATCCATCCTGAAGTCGACTTTGGAGGACAGTTTGGGAAATGCAAGCACCCGATTACTCCCTTTTCTCTTCTTAGATGAAAGGCATGTGAAGCAGGAAGAGACGGCACTTAAATTAAGAGTGAGCGAGTCCCACTAACGCACAACACTCAGGGGCAATGAAGAAATCTCTCTTAAATGGGATGACAAGCACCCCAAAAGGACCACCATGCTTCTGGATTCTGCTGGAACGCACGACGGTTATACACAAGCTTAATTTTAGCTGGAAGATGGGGAAAAGCCTGATAGTTTATCCACACAAACTTAAGTCAGCTGCCAGCATTAACAAGTATGACATGACATGCTGGGGCCACCAGCTGATCGCTTGGCTTATATAGGTCAAAGTTGTAGGAGAAAATAAGTTCACCTTGGCAGCCTGTGTTACACACACACACACACAAACACACACACACACGGTTCCACCACAAATGCGCGAACGACAAAAGCGCGCCTGACTAAACCGCGGTGACAAAACCGCGCCGACAAAACTGCGCGACGAATGAGCGCTGAAGCGCGCCGACAGAAGCGCGCTGTAACATAACCCTAAACATAACCCTAAACCTTACCTTAACTTAAATTGCGCTTCTGTTGGCGCGCTTTTGACATCGCGGTTTTGTCGGCGCGCTTTTGACATTCGCGCTTTTGTCGGGTCACGCACACACACACGTTGAGTCTGGTGCTTGCTTGTCCTCTGAGTTTACACTTCGTTTCTATTTCAGGTGGCTGTGCTACCATTTGTGGGCTTATCTGATTGGGCTGATTAAAAAGCCACATGCAAGAAATGGTTCTAGTGTTTCTCTGCTCACCTGACTCACATGAAGGGTCGCAGCAGGCGAAAGCTCTCATTTTCCCAACAGGAACCTGCTCCTTGGTTCGAAAGGAGCTTTGGATTCGAGGAACGTGTTGCACACCGCTCTGCACTTTTTTCCCTCTGCTGCTGAAAATGCACATGAAGTTGCTTCTAGCCAGTTCAGCTGCCTGTCATCTCTGACAAAATGAAAACTTTTTAAAGTTTGGCTCATGGGAATGTGTAGATTAAAGCTTCAGAAAGCTTCACACTCATATTTGTTACTCTTCTATCAATTCTTCAGCTGATTTACAGTTCATTTGTTGTTGTTAGTTGCGAAGTCATGTCCAACCCATTGTGACCCCATGGACAACGTTCCTCCAGGCCTTCCTGTCCTCTACCATCCCCTGGAGTCCATTTAAGCTCACACTGACTGCTTCGGTGACTCCATCCAGCCACCTCCTTCTCTGCCGTCCCCTTCTTCTTCTGCCCTCGGTCGTTCTCAGCATGAGGCTCTTCTCCAGGGAGTCTTTCTTCCTTCTCATTAGGCGGCCAAAGTATTTCAGTTTCCTCTTCAGGATCCAGCCTTCTAAAGAGCAGTCAGGGTTGATCTCTTTAGGACTGATCGGATGGATCGCCTTGCAGTCCAAGGGACTCGCAGGAGTCTTCTCCAGCACCAGAGTTCAAAGGACTCCATTCTATGGTGCTCAGCCTTCCTTATGGCCCACGTTTCACAGCCATCCATTGCAACTGGGAAAACCACAGCCTTGACTAGATGTACTTTCGTTGGCAGGGTGATGTCTCTGCTTTTAAGAATGCTGTCTAGATTTGCTATAGCTAGCCACCCTAGAAGCGAGCGTCTTTTAATTTCTTGGCTGCAGTCCCCATCTGCAGTGATCTTGGAGCCCAGGAAAAGAAAACCTATCACTACCTCCATTTCTTCCCCTACAGTTCATTATGCCTTCCCTTTGTCAATTTGCGCTTTTAAATCCAGTTTTCTGTAACGCATACAAAAGAGGAGGACCAGGATGAATACAGAGAATATTTCTGATGCCTTCCCAGATGTTTTCTCTAGCCAGATATTAGTCCTTCCAGAGCTTTTTTCAGATTCAGTTTGTTATCTGTGACTCACAGGTTAATAAATAGCCAAGCCCCCCCTGCTGGAGCAGAGGGCACATTGTGCCTGCTTCAGGGATATTTCTAACCTCACTTTGGGATTTTTTCCCCAGAATCTTGGACAGTCCTTAAAGACTGGGAGATTGGAAGGATCAACAAATGTCTTCTCAAATAGAAATCTGTTGCCCATGCCTCTCTTTGAGCTTGCTGGGCAATTGCGTGGCAGTTTGAAACCATTGGCAACTCTGTGTGGGTATAACAGAGAGAAAGGGGGAGAGGGAATGTGAGAGGGAGGGAGGGAGGGGTGTGTTTGAGTTGCTACGTCTTTATGCACTTAGTTTGTTTAATCAGCCTCCAGTCTTAGGTGATACATTAATGCTGCAGCTGTAGCTGTGTTGGATCCAAGAGCAAAGTTGGCTTTCCTTGTTCACATACGGGTTTTTGCATCCTCTGGCCTGATGGCAAAATCAGAAAGGAAGCGAAGGTTTGTCTGATAGCAAAATTGCTGGCCTCAAAGGTTCTTGGGAGTAAAACCGAGTGCTGGAGAAGCACAACCTTGCAAATAAAACTCTTTTTTTTAATCCACACCATTGTAGTATGTTGGAAGCGAATCGGTATTCTTTTTGCAAAGATCAGCATCCCTGAACGGTGATTGAAACATTCTTCAGTCAAATGAAAATTGGGTGGCACTTTAGTGCAGAGTAACAAACAGGGTTAGGTTGGCACTTCCTATCTCCTGCCAGTTGGCTGGGAGAGAAAAGACGAATTCTTTGCCCTTCCGTATCGGTCATCAGCAGTTGCTGCTTTGGGAAGGACTACATAACCCTACAGCTGTTGAAAGCCCCTCCTCCCGGTGATGATTTAGACATCTGCAGATGGCAGGTTCTGTCTTGAGAGAGGCCTTGCCTGTCATTCCCACAGACATGTTTGTCCTTCTGTGACACAAATATTTATCGTCAACAAAACAAAGGAAGTCTATTGTTTTCTTGCTGTGTTTAGACGTGTGCACAATTCAACAGTTGAACTCATTGCATTCCTAAAATTAAAATATAGATCTTGCTTGTCAAGAATGAATGATCTAGTGTGCTCTGCAACTATATAGACATTTATTTTCTCGCAATCGTTGCTTCACAGAATTGTCAGTCTAGTTAAAGGAAACCCTCTTTTACAAAAAACAAACAAAATTCTGTATGTTGAAAGAAATGAGACAGACAGTTCGATGTAGTGCAGGGATCTGCAACCTTAAACACTCAGAGCTACAAAAGTCCTAACCGGAAGCTCCCCATTTCAATTCTGGAGCCAACCGGAAGTCCAGTTCCCCTACCACAGAGTCTCCTCCTAGTGCGGCGTCCGTTTTCCTCTACTTGTCTAACCAAAAGCCCTATCAATTATGGAGCTTGCCATAGAGTCATCTCCTGGCGCACCCTGCTTCCCTTCCCCTAACCCAGTGATGGCGAACCTATGACACGCGTGTCAGTGCTGACACGAGTAGCCATTTGGGGTGACACGCACAGGATTTCATGCGATTCATCCTCGGCTCCTGCACGGCCGCCGAGGATGAAAGAATCTGTGCTGGAGGAACGGGGGGGGGGGGACGTGTGATCTCCCCCACCCACACTCACTTACTGTATCGCCACCGCCCCTTTCTGAGCGCAGGGGCTGCTGGTAAGGCGTGCGTGCCGTGCGCACACACGTCATCAGCGCGGCGAGGGAGGACCCGCAGGAGAGGAGCGCGGGAACAGTGCGCGCCTCTCTCCAGTCAGGCCGGCACAGAGAGTCTTATGTTTTTGTCGAAGTGACACACAACGCGAGTTATGCTAGATTTTTTGCCGATTTTTGACACACCACGCCAAAAAGGTTGCCCATCACTGCCCTAACCGGAAGCTCCTCTCAAAATTGTGACGGAGCCGCAGCAGAAGGATAAAAGAACCACATGCAGCTCCAGAGCCGCGGGTTGCTGACCCCTCGTGTAGTGATTAAAGGCCCTGGCCTAGAAACTGGGAGGTTGTGAGTTCTAGTCCTGCCTTGGATCCAGAGCTAGCTGGTTGGCTTTGACTCTCACTTAGCCCTAGGGTTTCTTAAGATTTAAAAGTACTTATTTCGGGGTAACTGACAGTTGGCAAGGATCAGTCAGGCACCTGTGCCCTTATGTTGAGCTGTCAGGAATTGTTGGGTCTTCCTGTTTTGGGTTATCAGAGGAAAACAGCAAGTTGCTGCATTATTTGCTCCCCCACACCCTGTCCTTTAAATAATTTAGAAACCCCATTGCTAGGAGAGAATGCCTAGTAAAAGTTCCCCTCGCACATATGTGCTAGTTGTTCCTGACTGTAGGGGGCGGTGCTCATCCCCGTTTCAAAGCTGAAAAGCCAGCACTGTCCGAAGACATCTCCGTGGCTGGCATGACTCAATGCCAAAGGTACATGGAACGCTCTTACCTTCCCACCAAAAGTGGTCCCTATTTTTCTACTTGCATTTTTTGCGTGCTTTCGAACTGCTAGGTTGGCAGAAGGTGGGACAAGTAACAGGAGCTTACTCTGTTACGCGGTGCTAGGGATTCGAACCACCGAACTGCTGACCTTTCTGATCAACAAGCTCAGCGTCTTAGCTGTTGAGCCACCACGTCCCTAGTATGCCTAGTCAAACCCTTGGGGAGGGAAAGATTTTAAAAATAGGATAGAATGCACATAGCGTGGGAATACCTTGGCTTTTTTTTTTTTTAATAAAATTCTCGGTGAAAGTTCTGCATTTTCTTTTGGAGGAAACCACATGACAATGAATTAGGCCAAAGGTCTTGAAGCCTCTTAAAGCTTATTTCTGTGTCAGTAGGAGCAACTGCCCAACCAACCTTGTCCCCAAGGAACGGCCTTAAGAGTTGGCGTGGTGGAGCAATCCTGTCGCCCCAGTCCACCTTTCCCTTTCCTCTCGACAATCAGGGATATTCCAGGAAGGGGAGGGTAGTTTAGCTTGGATTTTTCTGCAAGTTGCCGCACGGGAGCTTTTTCCGCTGTGGGGAAAGCTTGGTAGATCCCAACTCTGCACCCTTTGAACTGGAATCTGTGCCAGGAGCTCCTTTTGGAAGAGTCGGCTCGAACTGGGGAGTCAGGCTCATTTGGCTAAGCACTGATCACCTGGCACAAACTCTTTCTCACCTGACCTAGGACGGTGCCAAGAAGCGTTCTGCAACCATGGCGTATTGGTGTCTTATGTCTCTTCTTAGTTGCCGTAATGCTTTTCTATTGCTGGCAAATGCTTCCTTTTCCACTTACACTGTCGCTTCTTCACTCACCTGCGCATCTGAATGCAACCTTCTGCTCATTTTGCCCAGAGGCGCTAATGAGAACCATGCCAGTTCTCTGGTGGTAGAAGTCCTTAGTCTTTGTACAGCTCCCTCAGGTATGCAAGACGCCCTTTTATGCAATGCACTTTATGACCTGGCCTTTTTTTGCCAACTTACGCATCTCTCCATGCAGTCAGATGTGAACGAACGTTTTGTTTTAAAGTTTGAAGTGAGTTGTGAATGTGGTACTTTTATTTTCAGCTAAATTCCTTTTCCAGAGTTTTATTGGGGCTTTTATTCTCCCCTTCCGCATACCACCCTGTTTCCCTGAAAATAAGACCTCCCCAGATAATAAGCCCAATTGGACTTTGGAGCGCATGCACTAAAATAAGCCCTCTCTGGAAATATTGCAACACAGCAGCAGCCTTCAGGTGACCACACTCGCCGCCTCCTGAATCTCAAAAATAATAAAACCTCCCTGAAAATAAGGCCAAGTGTTTATTTTGGAGGTCAAAAGAAAATAAGACCCTGTCTTATTTTTGAGGAAACACGGTATGTTTCTCCCTTCCATGTTAAACATTTGTACAGGTAGTCCTCAACTTACGGACACACTTGAGGCCAACATTTCTGACGCTAAGTGAAACATTTGAACATAAGAACGGTTGCAGGAACTGGGGTATATCTAGTTGAATGAAAAGAAGGACTAGGGGAGACATGATAGCAGTCTTCCAATATCTCAGGAGCTGCCACAAAGAAGAGGGAGTCAAGCTATTCTCCATAGTGGGGGAAGTAGCATCCAGACTGGGTTGACCTCATCCGCTCATTGATTGGACTGAGTCTGACAAGACTGTTAAGCCACGCCCTTGTCACTAGGCAGATCCAGTTTTCGACTCAGTCCCTCAATGAGGATGGATGTGTCATAGCGTTTCTCCTCAGAAATATTTGGAATTCATTCTTATGTACATCTTTAATGGTTTGGAAGATTAGATTGTGAGTAGTATTGGACTACATTGTGAATCCCCATTTGGGTGGTGTGACAACCTTGCCTTCAGCCCCTCACAAAGCACCTGCCAAAAGGCAGGACAAGAAGCAATGGATAGAAACTAATCAAGGAGAGAAGCAATCTAGAACTAAGTAGAAATTTCCTGACAGTAAGAACAATTAATCAGTGGAACAACTTGCCTGCACAAGTTGTGAATCCTCCAACACTGGAAGATTTTAAGAAGAGATTGGACTGCCATGTGTCTGAAGTGGTATACGGTTTCCTGCCTAAGCAGGGGTTGGACTAGATGACCTTCAAGGTCCCTTCCAACACTGTCTATTCCATTCCATTCTATTCTATTCTATTCTATTATTTGTTCAGGGAGTTTT